>NC_135504.1:47522906-47826391 GCF_052857255.1 Amblyomma americanum | reverse complement strand
ATTGTACATGCCGATTCCGAAATATTTCAGCGCAATATTGAGTCTGCATTTAATAAAGCCCGTTGGAAATCGTTGCCTTTTTGCGCTCGTGAAACGACCATGCGGCCCCGGCGGCTGACAGAAGTACTACCCAACTACGTCACATTAAGACGCTTAGAAACTGATATATCTTTCAGTTTCGTTTACCCCAAAATAATAGATTAGTATGAAAGTTAGAAAGCGAAAAAAAGTGTGACAATTATTTGCACACGGAACTTTACTCGGCAAAGAACAGCACGTGATCCTATACTCCGTTTCATACATAGCTGTCTACACAGCCTAAGGTACGGAAGTAGTCCGTCAAAAAAAAAAACTAACAAAATGTGTCACTCCGCCTCGCGTCGTGGCTGAGTGGTACGAAGCGCGGGCATGTTTGTTCATTTTGTGAGGGGGCCCAGGTTCGATCCTCAGCGTAGGTTTGTCCTTTTTTTTTATCTTTTTTCGGCGAATCTCTAGATAGAAAGTCTAAATGCGAGCCATATATAAGTGGCCTTTTTTGTTATCAAAATGAAATGACTTCTTTAATAAGAAGCGTGCTGTTAACTTTTTCCGCAGGGAAACGAAAGTGAAGTGAGAGTTGGCAACGGACGTGCTGAGAGGCGCTGTTTTTCGGTGTTCACGAATTTTTTCGCATGCTGCACACAATGAATCATTAATTGGGGGGTGATAGAATTCAGTGTGGCTTCAATTATTTTACTCCGCCAGAAAGACCTTTCTTAATCCTCACAACTGTCCGAGGGCTCACTCCGGTCATCTCGCCCACAATTGCGAGAACGTCACGCACAGTCTTCTCGGGGTGGAGCTTCCTTATGCTTGCGAAGACATTAACTATCACCGCCTTGCAGTCTTTAGAAAACTTTGGAGACTTCACCTTGGAAAAGAGGCGAACAGGAGATGTTTTCGAAGTCAAAGCGGGGGAAGAAAACAAGCGAGCAGGTGACAGCGACACCATTTTCACAAACAGACCTGCCGGCTCAGCTGCGAAAACCTGATACAGCCGGCGCCTGAGAAAACGAAAAATCTGCGTCACTCGGTTCTGGAAAACATAAAAGAAAAATCAATCTATTTGCAAAATAAAACACTTCCATCGGTCTACTATAATATTAACTACTGTTCACTTTGCTTGTCAATTCATTTCTATTTTTATTTTTGACGCACTATATTATGATGCGGACGAGGATCGCAAACAGGCACCGTAGCCTTGGCTGCGTAGACAGCTAAGAATGAAACGGAGTATAGATCAGTCATTGACCTGGGATCAGTTTCGGTTTCGGTTACGCTTCTCCGTCCTCCGTGGGGTCTTTCGTTTACATGAACTCGATAGCGGGTGGTTCTGTCAGGGCATCGAGTTGAGCAAGGCCGGCCAAACTCGACGACTCTCCGTTTACATGCGCTTAATACGTGATGCAGCGTGACGTCATTTTGACGCCACATTTGAGTACATATAGTGCTCTGACCTCGGTCAACTATGGGCCAGCAGGCCTCGCTAAGCCGCCATGTTGTGTCGGCGACAGAAGCCTCGGATTGGCTACTTATGATGACGTTTCCTGTAGAGTTGAGGAGGACGCGTGCCGGGAAATCGAAATTAACTTTTTTTCGCTATTCGATCAACCCGGACGATGAAACGAATCACTGTACGCTATAGAATGAAGGGTCAGAATTCCAAATATACACGTCGTCCAAAATTTTCGGAAAACACTTCACGACCCCTTTAAGCCACACTCTATATTTCTGGAAGAGCTGTGCCATCTTATTGAGCTAGACATTTCGAGCACGCCACTATTCTCTTGAGCTATATTTTCAGGGGATATTCTGTACGAGATTTTTTATGTCCAGGCCTCGGAGATGAAAAAGCCATCCTGTCTGCATTTGAAGCCTCCAACAGTCAGATGCCACCAGCAACGAATGTCACACGGATGCCGCTAGAACTAGTTGGGTTACTAAAAAAAAAGCCGCTGTGTATTCTGGTGAGGCATGCTAATGTCCCCATGAAGGAGAAACATCGGTTTAGCAGCAGCAAGGGCCACGTGCGGAAGACCAAACTTGCGCACACCAACTGCAGCAAAGTGGAAAGGAGGATTGCATGTCTGGGTCCGCGGGGCGATCAATAGCCAAATCCAATGGAAAATACCACGTGGAGCCAGCTGCTAGCCACATTGCCTGCAAAACCGCAATAAGTAACCTTTGCGAAAGGGTTCATACATATTGTGCTAGCGCATATGCGTAGCATTTATTGCAACGAGTAAATAGTGGGTTAATTCCTGCTGGAAATTATCACCTTGCACCATAACAAGACAGCATAGTAATCTACGCCTCCGGACCAGCAGAGAAACTAGACACGTGTTTAAAAAAAAATTGGGGAAACATCGCAGAAAAGACAGGCGGCCATGATAAGCACATTATTTTCTTTAGAACAAAAGCAAGATTTGCTGTTCCTGCTTTGGAATGAAGTTTTGTTATTTTCATTTCCAAAGTATTTCCGTGTTTTACGGCAGGCCTCTACCAGCAAAGCGATAGGCACGCATGTAGCCGCCCTGGTGACTAAAATATTCCGCTACAGATAGCGTGGTCTATCATGTCCAGATGCCAATAATGTGCATTTTAATGTGAATGCACTGCCGCTCGGACAGTGCAAAAATGTTGACGTCCATCAGTTGTTCACGCAGTGCCAATCATCCGTTACATAGTGCGCGACAGCACCACTCACTAAACCAGTTTCTCTGCACCTTTTCTGTATTCGGCAGTTCCATTCTGCGGTTCAGTGCAATAGTTTCTATGCGGCTATAACAGTTTCCACCTATGTATCAGTTTTTATTCAAACTCAGCATCTGCAAATGTGAGCTGGTGTGATCAGCTTATGTAAAACCAGGCAGACTTAGCAAACGTGAGAACAAAAGCACCTGATTTGCGCATCAGATTCAGATTAAGATCAAATACAGACTGGCTGCGCCCTGCGTCAACAGCTCATGCTATGCGCCACTGCTACGATTGGTGACATAGTAGACGGAAAACTATCTTTTAGGCATTGACAGGAATTTGATGACAGCCGTGTGTTGACATAAAATGACTATTTCTTTCAGAACAAGGTTGAGCCCAACAAATGGCTAGTGCTCGAGGCAGGTGCTTCATACATTCACGCTCACAGGGCAGCAAAAGAACGTGGGGAACTCGCAATAAGATATGATACAAGGGTGACACCAGTAACCTCATGGACGCCAGTATCCTTATATAGCAATTTCTAGAAGCTGCCGAGACTAAGTAGCTTTTATGCCGGGTTTTTTTATTTTATCGGCCTTATAATGTGCACATCAGAGCGTTAGCTAACGCGGAGAGATTCTTCACATTAAGCGGGAGCCTTTGTTGCAACCAGCAAAACCAGCGTACTTAAGCTGGCCATGCGGGGGAAGTCAGCTTGAAACTGGACAAACATTTTGCAGTCCTCCTCACCTGCTTCCACTTGGTTCATCGCCGAGGTGGTGAGGAAGGCGGCCCTCGGCTTCCATGGCACCCACGTGACAGCAGCACTTCGGGCGTCTGACGCACCTGTCGTGTGCCTCGGCAATCTCCATGGGCTCTGGCTGCAGCCTGTGTCGAGGGTAACAGGTTTCGTCCCGCAATAAGGCTAGTATCACGGCCTCAAAGATGCCCACAGAAAAGTTTTTTGGATTATGAGAAAGCCAAGAGAGCATTTTAAGTTTGTCACTTAATGGATACGCGTGCTCTATAAAACAAATCAATATGATGCAATAACCGCATGCATGCGCAATCATAAAATATCAATACACCTTGATATGGAGCACAAATACCTATACTGTCATACATTCTGAATCATGTAGTTATCATAATTAGCGATGTACGTACGACTAAACGTGCATGAGATGATTGCATTAAAGAGGTTTTTTCATTAGAAGGGCTCTCACGTTGAGCGTTGCGGTGTACGAGTAGACCAGAAAATTCCAGAAGAGATTGTTCACTGTGTGCTGCATGTAAAAGATGCCAATAACTCAAGCTTTGGCGGGGTTTACTCCAGACGCAAAGGAAGTAGCTCTACATTCGAAAAGACATTTAGGAGGCAATGTTATTTCTTTCCAAGGGTACTAAGTTTAACCCTTTGTGCTTGGTTCATACCAAGACAGGTATCGTGTAGGCATTGGAGAGGGCATTAATGGCTCCACCATTTTAGGCGCGGAGGAGATACACGCTGACCTGGCGCCTGGAATCGGCACAATGTGTAACGCCAATATGAACACAAACGCAGCTCTGGAAAGCTGCAGAAGCATGCTTAATTTCAAACGTGCAAAATACTGCATTAATATACTGTACCAGTGAGGCATACTTGGGCACTCATAAAAATTAGCGAATACCTGAGCAGCAATTTCGGAATACACTCCGGCACAATATGTTTGACCTTCTTAGGAGCTGATTACATAAAAAAAAATCCTCCGGATAGATAACGCCATGCAGCGCACTGGCATAGTGAGCTCTGCCGTGTTGATTCTGTCTTTGTATTAGACAGACATGCCAATGTATTTTACTGTAATCATCTTCAAGGCTCACTGCACTGGTATTAAAAAAGTGTGCACAAAGTTTATATATCAGTAGAAAGTGCAGCAAAAAACGGCGTTGGTATATCGAAAGTGTGTGCTGCAAACAAGGGCTTACACATCTCTTTTTTTATTGCAATAATTACTTTTGCACTGTTACTCATTCTGCTTCAGTGGAGACGATGCTACAGAGAATATCATGCCCACTGCAGCCACGCAGTGGGCATATATTGCACACACTTTGTGGAGACGCGTGGCGATCACTTCCTATAGAAAACCGCCGAAAGAGTTATGATGTGCCAATGAAATTTTCATCTCGAGGTGACGTAAGCAGGCAATACTTTTTTCCAGCATAAGCATTCACCTTTTTCAATTTTCTATTATCAGAAATTATATCTTTCATTGCAATGCTGCCTTTCTGGAGAGGAGCGTCGTATTTCACGTCTAGAATTGAAGGTACTCAAGTCCAGATGACTGTGGTATAATAGAATGCTACAGTGTTTTTGCTGTCACCTACAATTTCGGCGTCCACACAATCAGCACTGCAGAGCGTGACGGTCGCGCTCACAGTTCAGGACAAATACAGTTACTGAAGCCACCACCAGGCCTGCCCCGGGAGGCACACTGAGAATAGAGGCAACTTCTAAAGGCAACATCCAGACACACATCACTGGGTAAACCGTGGCAGCAGAGGAAAACAGATACGAACCAGCATCATTTCTCGCTTCCTTTTCGATTTTGAACTGTTTTATTCTATAGCGGCTTAAAGCAAACAGTCTCAGCGCACTACCCATTTTATCTCGAATTAATAAATTCTGTATTGGAAAGAAACTGCATAATATGCACTTGTATCAATAAATTTGTGGACATATTTACGGCTTCATTTCACCATCATCATCAACCTGACTGTGACCACTGAGGGTAAAGACCTCTATCATGTATCTCTAAATAACCCTGTCCTTTGCCAGCAGTGGCAACCGTGTCCCCGCAAACTTCTTAATTAATCTGATCCGCTCACCTAATTTTTTCCAGCTCCCTGCTACGCTTGTCCTCTATTGAAATCCACTGCGTCAACCTTAAATATAACTGGTTATCTTTCCTTTGAATTACATGCCCTCTCCAAGCCGGTTTCTTCTTGATTTCAACTAGGATGTCATTTCCCATGTTTCTTGCCGATTGTAATTATTGTACCTACTGTAATTATATCTCTATAACTAATTGTGATAACAATCAATATAGTTTTTACTCTTAGGCGACTATCAACTGTGCGATCGATAACTATTTGAGCGTACTTCCGGCGAAATGCTACCACAACAAGCTCATGTCTAGAAAAAGGATCTCAAAAGCGAAGCCCCGAACTCATGACACTCATTTGACTGACGTTCCAGCCATCCACCCGCGCAACGAGAGCCTTCCAGACGATGGCGGTGGCTTCATTTGTTCGGTGAGTTCACCGACGGCCGTTTGAGCCACTGCGCCTCCCAGCTACAACTGCTAGGAACAACTTCGCTGTCGAATAGCAACTATAAAGAAATGTTATCGTTGCCTACATAATCAATTATCTTCCTCGTTTTTATAAAACTCGTTTCGTACGCCCCAAGCGGTTCCTTCTTCGTTTATGTGCCACTTTTCTTCGTTCCGCAGACGCATCATTCACACACACAGCTTATTAGTAGAAAAGAAGGAAACATCTGAAACGCAGTAACCTATCGCGTCATGCCCCAAGCTTTTAAAGGTTATTCCTGTTGCACCGTCCTGTAAATATAACAATTTACGATCCCTCGCTTGGTTGATATTATACTGAATGAAACAAGAGTTTTTCCTGCAGAGAAGTAGGCGGAGCTGATAAAGCATGCTTCAACACTTTCTCAGAGAAAATGGAAAAAGAAAATGCACTATGTAACACCAACACCTCACTAAGATGTTTTGCGCCAATTGTGCAGTTTCAGTTAAGGTGTTACAAAAACCTTGTAAGTTTCACACTGTCTGTGTTTCAGGCGGCACTGTATTTTTGCTCAACTAAAAATGGCAGAGACTCTCCTATGTTTGATTTTTCAGCATATATTTCCATTTTGTCTTTGCTGTGTTCATCTTTTAAGTTTCATTCTTGCTGTGTGTCACATGCAGTGTTTTTCACGTGGTGTAGTGATTTGTTTTGTCATGGCCCTCCTGCATGGGCCAATGCTGGTTTGCAGAATTTTGATATAAATAGATAAAAAATATGCAGCGTTATTTAAATGAGTGAAATGCCAAACTGAGTTGCGCGGTACACGCCATTCCAACTTGACGAGGGAAGTGAACTTTATTTCGAGTTTTATGGATTGGATTTTAAGTTACTACTAAATTATCCATATGATTAGTTCTGCATACTCTTCAGTTCTTTAGCTGTGCCCTTCAGACAATGAACGATGGAGTCATGTTTGCGTCTCCTACGTGGGCAAAGCCATGGGCAGTCGTCCTCACCTTGAGACGCTCTGGTGACGCAGGCCCGGGGGAGTAGGGGCTGCTGGGCGGAAACCAGCCATCGCCGTCACCTGCGTGATGATAACGCTCCAGACACAAGAGGTGCCCACTGCCTTACGACGGGCTGTCCAAGGGTTCGAGCTGCCAATCAGGACGAAACAACGAGAACGTTAGTGGCCAAGTTTCAGTGCACTTCCACAGTATTAAAAAAAACAGGGTTATGGTAAGGTATTGGTGGTTTAACATTCCGAAACATCTTACGCTATAAAGGACGACATAGCGGAATGTTCAGAGTAAATGGGGTTTATAAGGCTCAGCGACATGGCACACTGCATGGGCGCTTTTGCGCTTTGCCTTCATCTAAATGATATAGCTACGGCCGGATTCCACAAGAGCACTCCAGCTTTATTTGATTGCCTTGCCGACGCTCCACTCCGGGGCCTGATGCTCATGTCCACTTGGGAAGAATGGGAGATCCTACTGGCGTTCGACGGACACGGCCAGGTAGGAGATTACCACTGACCAGGCGGTATCAAAATAGGTTCTATTATACCGTGCTCATTTTATATAGATAAATATACCACCGTCGTGTGTACGTTTTGTATATATATATATATATATATATATATATATATATATATATATATATATATATATCGAATACTATACTATCGAATTTGTGATATATATATATATATATATATATATATATATATATATATATATATATATATATATATATATATATATATATATCACAAATTTGATAGTTTCCGCCGCTCCCTCTCTCTTCTCGTCACTTTTGCACAATGAATATGAAATGTCTGCGCTCCCCCTCTAGCTCCACCTACTCGGCCCCTCCACCAGCTTCCGGAGGGGGAGGGGAAAGGAGCTTCTAGTTGCGGCAATGGCAGCTGCATGTTGACAGAGTGTTCGTGCGGCAAACCAATGATAGTTCTGCGCTACTGGCGCAACGAGCACTGCAAGACGTGTTGCCCCCAGGTTAGAGCGAATGCCCGGCACGGCTGGTTGCTCCTGGGTGTATGAAGCGCGAATATTTAAGAACATATTAAAACTGATCGGCTTGCTATTGAGGTCTTGTACACAGCATGACCACTCAGTGGCCAATACTTTAGACTATGCAAGCATATTATAAGTCAACATCAAAAACCCTTTTCAGGGGCCCTTTATGCCCCAAATGCCAAAAAGCAACATGCCAGCTGTCAATAAAGAGAAAAAGCACAAAACATCTATATTGATCATCTAGAAATAGCAGTGCCTGTCAAGCAATTAAAGGCAGCCGGTGAGAATATTCGCATGAACGATCAGTATTGCACGCTCACTGATGTAGGCAATAAAGCGGAAACCGCCACATCGTTCAGGAACGTAGTGCATTTTCTTTTATAGTAGGGCACTTGTCAGTCCAATGCCTTGTACATCTTATCACATGCATCGATGCAGCGACTAGAAAACTGCCCCAAAACAAATGAGTCCTATCTATCCAGCACCTGGGGAACACAAGCACCTTTGTTGTAGTTGATGTGAAAATGGTATAATTACCTTCCACTCTATATGTACACGGAAGATTCTAAGCACGAGACTAAAATACTTTATAGCTCTGCTCCTAGATTTCCTTCTATGTGTGGCGCAGGAATACTGCGGGAAAACAACGCGGCGAATTCCCTTCTCGCTAACCAAGATACCAGTTCAGTTCGCCCTACTGACTGGAGCAAAGACAGGCTCTATCACTCTCTTTGCGTTCTTCTCTTCCCAAGCAAAAAGTTGTCAACAGCAAATTTCATTCAACCAGAACACCAGCACGTTCCATGTAAGACGTCAGATCTGCTTTCAGTTGATTCGCTGTTGTGCATGCACATTCTCGTTCATCAATATCTGGACGCCACTCCTGCCTCATGGTTGTTAGGAAGATACTCGCATATGTGGTGTTTGGATGTTATTTGGATTTAACGACTGGATCTTCACATTCTCAAGATAGGAAGGGCAGCAACATAACACATACACATTGAGCTAATATATGCTTCTAGTGTATGAATCTGTGGCCTTCCATGTGTTGATGTATGCATGTCTGTTGGTTTGGTTTTTGGTTTATGGGGGTTTAACGTCCCAAAACGACTCAGGCTATGAGGGACGCCATAGTGAAGGTCTCCGGAAACTTCGACCACCTGGGGTTCTTTAATATGCACTGACATCGTACAGTACACGGGCCTCTAGAATTTCGCCTCCATCAAAATTCGACTGCCTCGTGCGGGATCGAACCCGCGTCTTTTGGGCCAGCAGCCGAGCGCCGTAACCGCTCAGCCACCATGGCGGCCGCATGTCTGTTGGCTTTGATGTCTATGAAAGCACATTAATTTCAATTCCGTAGAGAAAATGTAGATTCACCTTAGCGTAGTGTCTCCTTCTAGACCTCACAAATCAGTTTTCTTTTAGCACATCAATAATATGTTAAGTTGCAGAAATATTTGTAACAATGCGCATTTTGCGAAACTTTATTGTGAGTTATATTTTTTTCTATATTTTTGGGTGCAATAACTGCCTGGCCTAATGGGTCCAATTCGTTCGACATTTGTATTTAGTTGGTTCGAATTGGTCGGCTGGCTAAACACATCTGGATCCAATCAGAATGTCCAAGTGGTACAAACTGGACATTCCAGTTGGTTCAAATGTGTTTTCTTTTTTACTGGGAAGGTACCTGTATCGATTTCATGCCTCAGCCGCCGCATTTCGGTGGAAGCGGAATGTTAAAATTAGATGCGGTTCAACTGCTACAGAACCTGGTTAGAGACTGAAATTTGTGCTGTATGGTGGAAATAGACGTGGCTTGGCCTCTAATGTTCAGTTTGCTCCGCACACTGGAGAGGCAATGCGCCCACCCAGCCAGGTGGCGGTAAAATGTTTGATCGTGAGAGGTTGGCCATACCAATGAACGCTGTGGCTTTTTGCTGCACTGGCGCGTGTCTGCTGCACCGTTGTCAGCGCTAATAGATGCAGCCCACATCTCTCTCTCCCCACCGCCACATTCCTCGTATCGCGATAGGGGCGTTCACAGTCCCAACTGGGGAGCCAGTTGTGCGCCTTCTGTGCTGATAGCGCCTATGCTGCGTGTCATGTGTCTGCGTTGTCGGGTGGTTTTGCCCTGATGTCTGAAACATTATTTGTCTTTGACGTCCCTTCTCACATGAGTGATTTATATATAGACATGCTGCTTGCATGAAATAAAGGTGGTTGTTGTTATCGTGCCCGGCATCGGAGTCAGGCTCAGTTCCTTCCTGCCCGCTGCCCGGCTGCGCTCGGCGTCCGGCAACGGCTGCAACACCACATGGTGTCAGAAGTGGGATACTCTAGCATTCAAGGGGCGTTGCATGCCTTAACTTTGTCAGCCGGCGCCATGTCAGAAGACAAGGCAGTCAAGCCCTTTCACGGCATGTTCGCGGTTCCAGCGCCGCCAAGATTTGACTTTAAATGGACGTCCGTATGAGCTTCTTGGATCCAACTCTTTGATGACTACCGCTTCGCCTCGGGCCTAAATGAGCGGAGTGAAGAAGTGCAGGTCCGGACTCTACTTTATACGATGGGCAGGCAAGCAAGAGGAATCTTCTCGACTTTTGCATTACCCAAAGAAGAACAGAAGCAATACAAAGTCGTCAGAGAGAAGTTCGACAATCACTTCGTCGCCGCAAGGAACCTTGTTTATTTGAGCGCACGCTTTCACCGCCGCATTCAAGAACCTGGAGAGACAGTCATCCAAATCGTTACCGCGTTGCACACGCTGGCGGACCGGTGCGACTACAAAGAAATAGAGCGCATGATTCGCGACAGGTTCATGGTCGGCCTCAGAGATGCTAATCTCTCCGAGTCGCTTCAAATGAATGCGAATTTGACTCTTGTCATCGCTGTGGCAAAAGCGGACTTAAAGGAGACCTCCAAACGACAGCGGCAGCAAATGCAAGAAACCGGAGACGAACCCTTGGCAGCGGCGACCAGCAACCTCGACGCGGTCAGCAAGCAAGGGGTGCCCAGAAAGAATTCTTCAGGACAGCACTCGGGCAGCTAGTCAAAGAACAGTTCACCTGGAATACAAGGTAGGCACCCCCGAGCACAGTCCTACCGACCAGGCACCCCCGAGTCATGCCCCAACTGCCCAGCAAAAGCAGCGAAATGCAACTATTGCGGTTGTTCCGGACACTTTGCAGCTGTATGTCGGAAAAATCCTGCCCGTGATGGAAAGAAGGTACAACTTTCATCTCTACATATGGACAAGGCGGCGTATTTAGCTAGCCTGGTTAATGGGGAGTACTATAATTCTCGGTATGTACAGTTCGTCGTTAACGGCACACCGGTGTTCGTTAAAGTAGATTCCGGTGCCGAAGACTCCATTGTGCCCTCAGCGTTTCCTGGTTTGCCTACCAGGCTAGATAAATGCGACCTAATCCTAACAAGCCCATCGAATGAGACACTGAATGTTTTGGTAAAGTTTCATACCACTATTCAGTGGAAACAAAACGCTGTCCAGCAATTCGTGTACGTGGTGTCACCAATACGCTCCGTACTTTTTAGGTCTCCCAGCGCTTGAGGCTCTGGAAGTTACGTTCACGGACTCGGCCAGTAGCGCAACAGCCGTCGAAGCTTCAAACCCGCAGCTTTTCAGTTGTCTAGGAGCGATAAAAGGAGAATACAATATTAGACTAAAGCCGAACTCGATACGTTTTGTAATTCATCATTCGGATTGGGGGCCGTACTGATGCAAGTTAAACCAAACAATGAAAAAAGTCCCCGTGCATTTGTGTCACGCTCGTTGATGCCTGCCGAAACCAGATAATCTCAGATTGAGAAGGAAGCAGTAGGAATGACTTGAGCAGCAGAACGATTCGAAGGGTACATCAATGGTCTTGAAATTTTGTTTGAAGCCGACCACAAACCACTTGTAACGTTGCTGGGAATATACCTTTAGTTGCTTTGCCACCTCGTATTCAGCGCTTTCACATGAGGCTCATGCGGTTCAGCTTTGCGGTTGTGCATGTCCCGGGTAAGAGCCTCGTTACTGCAGATGTAATGTCTAGAGCCTCGATTCGGGGAAAACAAATTGCTGCTCATGCGCTGAATGTTGGCGAAGTCGCGAAATTCGTTTCTGGCTGTTTGATAAATGCCATCGAGGCTAGCCTTTTTGAACGAGTCAAAGCTGAACAAGGAGTTGATGAAATCTGTCAAGCTCTCGTAAAATTCAGCCGGGAAGGCTGGCCAAAGTTCTCATCGCTGTCGATGGTCTTGCATTCCTACTGGCAGGAAAGATCAACTCTGACAGTCACTGAAGGCGTACTAGTCAAAGGTGTGCGGCTGGTGATCCCACAAAAATTACGCGCAGAGGTCTTGATGCGCTTGCACGAGAGTCACCAAGGAATTGAAAAATGTAGAGCTCTAGCTAGATTGTCCGTATGGTGGCCTGGGTTGAGTAAAAGTGGGAACCAATGATTCCGACAACCACTCCACAGCGTCCTTGGCAAAAGCTAGGTGTTGAACACTCCCATATTGAGGAAAAGTGGTATTTAGTGGTCGTAGATTATTTTTCTAGATATCAGAGATAGCCTTGCTATCTTCGACAAAAGTGCCACTGTCATTATGCACCTCAAAAGTCTCTTTGCAAGACATCGCATACCAGAAATTGTCATGTCAGATAATGGAACAGAATTTGTATCCCAGGAATTTCAGTCGTTTGCTCGATACTATGGTTTTCGCACTGTGACAATGAGCCCCAGATACCCCCAGCCAAATAGGGAAGTAGAAAGGATGCTCCTAACAATTAAATGGTTGATTATAAAAGCTAAGAACGCCAATATTTTGTTGTTAGCGTACAGGGACACCCTAGGGCCACTTGGAAAAATCTCTGCAGAACTTCTGATGGAGAGGCGGCTACGCACAACAGTTCCTGTTCCTCCCAAGAGCCTTCTACCCCGAAGGGTGAGCATGAAGAAGTTCAGAGATGGCGTTGCAACCATCCGACAGCGGCAGCGTAGGTACTTCAATAGTCGTCATAGGGCTCTTTCGCTGCCAATCCTCGAACAAGGCGTGGAAGTATGGGTGACAGACTGCAATGTGAAAGCGCGAGTCTTGTGTCTTGCACAGCGTCCGGGGTCGTGTGTAGTTAGAACTTCGGCTGGTGTAGTTTTAGAATGAAACTGGAAATTCTTGGTTTGCTTTGTTTCCCAGCAGATTGACTGCGTGGAAGGAGGAGGTAGCTATGAGTTTCCGCAGGCATATGATAGTCCAGTAGAAATGGAACGGGAAACTAACCCATCTACTAACAAGGCACCTGCCGACCCATCTAGTACTCCCTTTGCCACGAACTAACCCTCCCGGATATAGAACGCGATTTGGCCGTCATGTACAACAGCCAGACCGATATGGGTTCAGTAACTGACTGTTACTTTGTTTTGAGCATTGGTTGCTTCCAATAAAAGTGTGCATCTTTTGTTGGCTGCAGTGCTAAGTTTCATTGCAAATGCCGGCGTAGCTTTTCAGAACAAGGGGAGGTGAGCTGATAGCACTTATGCCGTGTGTCCTGTTTCAGCGTTATTGGGCACTTTCGCTCTGATGTCTGAAACGTTGCCTGTCCCTGACGTCACTTGTCACATGAGTGCTTTCTATATAGATATGCTGCTTGCATGAAATAAAGGTTGTTATCGTGCCCGGCAACGGAGTCAGGCTAAGTTCCTTCCTGTCCGCTGGATGGTTGCGCTCATCGTCCTGCAAGGACCGCTACACCACACCTTCCCTTCCTCCGATTTGTCTGAGTCTAGAGCGTTCTCATCGCTAATGCCAATGAACACAAAGACCGCCGAAAGCCTATAGTTTCAGCGGTGCATTTCTGCCAGAATGTTGTGAACGGCAACGCACTCAGCGCACATCTGTCACTACCGCCACGCAGCATGAAGTGCGACGGTGTCCACCGTCGCAGGGGGCCAGTAATGTGCCTTTCCTTTGCTTTTGAAGAAAATTCAAATTTTCTTTCTAATTTTGGTTTTGCAGAAAGGAAATGGCGCAGTAACAGTCTTACATAAATCTGTGGACACCCGAACCACGCCATAGGGTTTGACATCTGGCTTATTTCAAGTCCAAAACCACTAGCACCGCGAAATCATTACCAGGTAGCGTAGTGATGCTTTCGCTTCAAAACACCCCTTTGTTATGCGATGGAAGTGCACATAAGCAACCTACATGTAGCTTAGGTTGTAAAAAGCCTATTAAAATTATCAAAATTCCATTGTTTCTTCCTCATTTGAAGCTCACAAAGAGACGGCAGTAAAAGTGTGTACGTTCGAAACTTAGGCAGATTTCACGCACATGTAAACGCGCGCAGCACCCATAACCACCCTTAAGCACTCGCGAAATGGCTCTCGACACAACACCTGCTTGAACAACGACCTTGGTAATATTACAGTATACTCTGAAAATATCTCGAACTGATAAGCTTTGGACGTGACTTGTGACGCAGGCAGCAAGAAATATACAGGCAAGTATCTGCACCGTAATGTAGACTGCAGGTCTCTGGTGGATAAATGATGTAGTGCCCTCAGTACAACGAGTGAATGTGAATGGTTCACAAGAATAACACAGGATGACAGAGGAATGAGCTTTGTGTGAAACCCAGCTTTCGGCCCTCATCACCTGGTGAGTTAACGGCACGTGGGGAAAATTACAGAGCTCTTGATGACCTCCTCTTGACGTGTCCTGAAATGCTCTCTCTGCCGCATAGAGAGATACGCATCTACAATTACTTGTCGCGCAAAGAACTCACGCGAATATTTCCTTGTCGTGCATCCAACTCACACAAACATTCTCATCGGCGTCATCCTGGCGGTTTTAGTAGTCGTAGTGAGAATTCGCTTCAGCAAGCAGCATACTGAACACTAAAGTCGTCTCTTCTCACCTTATACGCCCCAACCGCTTTTAGTTTGTAGCAGGCGTCTCTTCTGGAGGGAGCCTGTTCCGCTGATTTGAAGCACCAGCGGGAAGCTGGAGGTACGCTGCCACTGCAAGGTGCCGGAGGGATGGCGATGGAGTCCAGCTTTGGCTTCCAAGCAGAACATCGAGTCTGGCCAGGACAAGGAGATGAGTGACGTTGACAAGTACGCCGCAGAAGAGCGCATGTAGCAGGACAAGGGCCCAAGGTAGAAGTAAAGTGGCTGTTTGGGCTTGTTGGTCAGTGATCATAGTTAAAGAATACAGCGCGAAAAAACAAGGACAAACGAGGTAGTACACAAGACTGGTGCTGACTACTTCAAATGGCACAATTTTCTTTTTGAGTTGGAACGTGTGGATCCTGGCCTTGCAAGTTGAAATCGCAATAAGATTCGCACAGGTTATGGCGGCATCTTGCTTGCTCATGGTCGAAAAAAAAGAGCCCAATGTAGGAGAAATCTGAAGAAATAAAGTGGCTGTTTCGGCTTTTTGGTCAGTGATCATGATTAAAGAATGCAGAGCAAAAGTACAAAGACAAACGAAGAAGTGCACAGGACTGGCGCTGACTACTTCAAATGGCAAATTTTCTTTGAGATGGAACGAGAGGATCCTGGCCTTGCAGGATGAATTCCAGGCCTTGCAAGTTTAAACCATGAGCAAGCAAGATGCCGCCATAACCTGCGCGAATCTAATTGCGATTTCAACTTGCTAGGCCAGGATCCTCTCCTTCCATCTCAAAGAGAAAATTGTGCCGATTGAAGTTGTCAGCGCCAGTGCTGTGCACTTCTTTGTTTGTCCTTGTCTTTTCGCGCTGCATTCTTTACCCATGATCAAGGTAGAAGGCCTAGTTTAAACAGACGAAAGGGCATAGTATTTTTCGGCATAGTATTACAAGTGTTGGCGCACTTCGGAAAGGCTGTGTATTATTTTAAGTAGTAATTTTGTGAACTAATTCCTGACGACTAACTTTTAACAACCCTACATGGGCAACTGGTTCTAAAATAAAGATTTCTAGTTATCCGTTAGTAATAGGTATATTGGTTTTTAATATTTCGAAAATGCGAATACCCTCGCCACTGTGGCTCGACAAAATATAGCTACCCCGTACGAAAATACATGAGCGTTTGAAAGCATGCATGCAAAGCAACCCCTCCAGTGCATGTATCTAGTCGAAAAAGCCAAATTTTCTGAGCCACAGTGCAAAGCGTAATTGCATTTTCGAAATTCTAAATATTGCAATAGCTGTAACTAACAACCGGCTACAAAAGCCTAAATGCAACTAGGCTCCTAGCCTTTCTAAATAAAAATTACTTATTAAAAATTTGTTAATCAGGTAAGTACTAAAGAGGATTGATCGTTTCACTGGAGACTTCCAACACTGGTAATACAATGCCGCAAGAGCTACATCTTTACCCTAAAAAATTCATTGAACTGTTCGCTGAAACACCATGCATAAATCGAGGATAACCGTGTGAAATGGAACCATGTGTTAGGCAGAAAAGGGGTAAGAGGGTCATTGCATGCGAACTGAATCCTATTTCGCACTCAACTATATTCGAATTTTAAAAAAAAATTATAATTTTTTTGCTTTGCTATATTAAACAATATCTTGGCTGGTTTAGCGCCAAAAAATTTTTCATGCTGCGGTAGTCATTTGAAATTTTTCAAAGTTGTCTGCAATATATTTGTTGGAAACCTATTGCGAGTGATTAATACTTTTTGTGTGTGAATAAAAGACATTACGCTTTCACAAGTAATGATCTGAAATGAAGCTCTTAATTTTTCTGAAACATGTAACACAGAAAATAGTTCTGAAGTACGAGTTTCTGAAACATTGTTTCAAATTTCACGTTGTCACAGTCACCATTTCAACTACTTTCCAAGCTTTTCATAATAAAATAAAGTTACCAGAAGTGTTTTAAAAGTCAGAAAACATACGCTGTGTCATAAAAAATTACTCATTCATTCAGAATGATTGCTCTTTGCAACATATTCAGCCTTCAGCTGCAACAGACATTTAGTACATTGAACCGTGTCATTCAATTACATTTCTCATGTGGTATGGATTCTATTTTGTTTTGGATGAGATAATCTCGCAAGTTGATCACACATTGGCGCTTTGACGCAGTTTTCGTGCACTACATCTAAATACCTCAAGCAAATTTTGACGAGAAAGGTGTCCAAAATCTGCTTAAGGAAAAAATGTATGAATTGAAAGCTGGCTAAGTCTAGAGAGACGCACAGCACGAAAATGCGCCTAGGAATGACTCGGAGTTAATAAAGTCTTAGTAGTCTCTGTGCACGAAATTTTGAGATAATCTTTGCTGTATATGCACCTCCCATGTGCACACTGCAACTATTGCCTTGTGTTGCGTAACCGAAGGATCGCTGATTTTCAGAGCACCATGCATACCGGGCTGCCGATGAACTTGGCGGGTAGAAATGGTCAACAGCGCCTCCACTCGTCGACTGGGCGCCATTGAGGGTGGCCACAAGGACCAGAGAGCACGGCTGGCATTGAAGACCATGTGGCTGCAGTAGACATCTCCTTGGGGACAACTGGCAGTTTATGGAATGTGAATGCCCTCTGAAGACCCTGAACGAAAGTAGAATCAGTATTACAACATTATTTATTAAAGATTCAAAAGAAAATGTCCTGCAGAGATCTGTCTGGTTGGGAAAGGAATTTAACTTAGAAATGAATGCCAACCAAAGGAAAACGAACTTGATGCTTCAGTACCTTCTCGGTAGGTTCATCAGTTGTGATTGAGGGCACGTTACATCTTGCGTTTTAAACCTGTCGCTCAATCAGCAGTATGGTAAATTCAAGTTTTGTCAGCTTTTTTTGCGTTTTAACTTCATTTTTTTATTATACAAGTTGGGAAGGCAAAGCCTCCATGTTGATGAAAAGAAAGTGTCAACCAATATGCATGCAAAATAGGCAGCAGAAAATACATTTATACAAAAGAAACTTAATACGATTGATTTAAATGTAAACATTTTGAAGGAGTGGCTAAACGTTAGTGAGCAAAGCAGCTGCAGTGATTATGTGAGTGCTTTTGAACAAGGACCTGCTTGTGGAATTATTAGCGCATTTCTATGGTGACTCGTTTACATAAAAAGGATACTTTGTTTGAATGTGCACTGAGTTTTATTTGCACGCATATGTGGGTGGCAGCACGCACAACGAACGAAGTTTACACGTGTGATTCCAATCGACAACTTAAGCGTCTCCTTCAAAAACAGGTTCTATTAACAGAACTTTCTTATCCTGTGGCAAGAGGAGGCTTTAAAGGCAGCATCTTCTCCTCCTCTCCTGCACCGCAGCTGCTTGGGGCCTTGTGGGGAAAAGAACAATGACGAGAAGCACCTCCAGACGTCAGCATGCCCGACCAACACATCAAAAATGGACGCACGAGTTATACTGCAGAGGTTGCTAACGTTGAGCGCTTCCTAATGTTTTAGAAACGGTGTTCAGTTTGCTATGCGCCGACTTGCCTCTTAGCTGAGCAGCAGCAGTACAAATTCCAATTCCCTTGAGAACAGAAAATAATGTGGGTGCTCATTATTTGTGAAAACACACTATTTTATTAAGCCACACTTTATATTTCCGGAAGAGCTATGCCATCTTATTGAGCTCGACATTTCGAGCACGCCACTATTCTCTTGAGCTATATTTTCAGGGGATATTCTGTACGAGATTTTTTAAGTACAGGCCTCGGAGATGAAAAAGCCATCCTGTCTGCATTTGAAGCCTCCAACAGTCAGCTGCCACCAGCAACGAATGTCATACGGATGCCGCTAGAACTAGTTGGGTTACTAAAAAAAAGCCACTGTGTATTCTGGTGAAGCATGCTAATGTCCCCATGAAGGAGAAACATCGGTTTAGCAGCAGCAAGGGCCACGTGCGGCAGACCAAACTTGCGCACACCAACTGCAGCAAAGTGGAAAGGTGGATTGCATGTCTGGGTCCGCGGGGCGATCAATAGCCAAATCCAATGGAAAATACCACGTGGAGCCAGCTGCTAGCCACATTGCCTGCAAAACCGCAATAAGTAACCTTTGCGAAAGAGTTCGTACATATTGTGCTAGCGCATATGCGTAGCACTTATTGCAACGAGTAAATAGTGGGTTAATTCTTGCTGGAAATTATCACCTTGCACCATAACAAGACAGCATCGTAATCTACGCCTCCGGACCAGCAGAGAAACTGGACACGTGTTTAGAAACAAAGTGGGGAAACATCGCAGAAAAAAAAGGTGGCCATGATAAGCACATTATTTTCTTTAGAACGAAAGCAAAATTTGCTGTTCCTGCTTTGGAATGAAGTTTTGTTATTTTCATTTCCCAAGTATTTCCGTGTTTCACGGCAGGCCTCTACCAGCAAAGCGATAGGCACGCATGTAGCCGTCCCGGTGACTAAAATATTCCGCTACAGATAGCGTGGTCCATCATGTCCAGATGCCAACAATGTGCATTTTAATGTGAATGCACTGCCGCTCGGACAGTGCAAAAATGTTGACGTCCGTCAGTTGTTCACGCAGTGCCAATCATCCGTTACATAGTGCACGACAGCACCACTCACTAAACCAGTTTCTCTGCACATTTTCTGTATTCGGCAGTTCCATTCTGCGGTTCAGTGCAATAGTTTCTGTGCGGCTATAACAGTTTCCACCTATGTATCAGTTTTTATTCAAACTCAGCATCTGCAAATGTGAGCTGGTGTGATCAGCTTATGTAAAAGCAGGCAGACTTAGCAAACGTGAGAACAAAAGCACCTGATTTGTGCATCAGTTTCAGATTAAGATCAAATACAGACTGGCTGCGCCCTGCGTCAACAGCTCACGCTATGCGCCACAGCTACGATTGGTGATATAGTAGACGGAAAACTATCTTTTAGTCATTGGCAGGAATTTGATGACAGCCGTGTGTTGACATAAAATGACTTTCTTTCAGAACAAGGTTGAGCCCAACAAATGACTAGTGCTCGAGGCAGGTGCTTCATACATTCGCGCTCACAGGGCAGCAAAAGAACGTGGGAAACTCGCAATAAGATATGATACAAGGGTGACGCCAGTAACCTCATGGACGCCAGTATCCTTATATAGCAATTTCTAGAAGCTGCCGAAACCAAGTAGCTTTTACGCTGGGCTTTCTGATTTTATCGGCCTTATAATGTGCACATCAGAGCGTTAGTTAACGCGGAGAGATTCTTCACTTTAAGCGGGAGCCTTTGTTGCAACCAGCAAAACCAGCGTACTTAAGCTGGCCATGCGGGGGAAGTGAGCTTGAAACTGGGCAAACATTTTGCAGTCCTCCTCACCTGCTTCCACTTGGTTCATCGCCGAGGTGGTGAGGAAGGCGGCCCTCGGCTTCCATGGCACCCACGTGACAGCAGCACTTCGAGCGTCTGACGCACCTGTCGTGTGCCTCGGCAATCTCCACGGGCTCTGGCTGCAGCCTGTGTCGAGGGTAACAGGTTTCGTCCCGCATTAAGGCTAGTATCACGGCCTCAAAGATGCCCACAGAAAAGTTTTTTGGATTATGAGAAAGCCAAGAGAGCATTTTAAGTTTGTCACTTAATGGATACGCGTGCTCTATAAAACAAATCAATATGATGCAATAACCGCATGCATGCGCAATCATAAAATATCAATACACCTTGATATGGAGCACAAATACCTATACTGTCATACATTCTGAATCATGTAGTTATCATAATTAGCGATGTAGGTACGACTAAACGTGCATGAGATGATTGCATTAAAGAGGTTTTTTCATTAGAAGGGCTCTCACGTTGAGCGTTGCGGTGTACGAGTAGACCACAAAATTCCAGAAGAGATTGTTCACTGTGTGCTGCATGTAAAAAATGCCAATAACTCAAGCTTTGGCGGGGTTTACTCCAGACGCAAAGGAAGTAGCTCTACATTCGAAAAGACATTTAGGAGGCAATGTTATTTCTTTCCAAGGGTACTAAGTTTAACCCTTTGTGCTTGGTTCATACCAAGACAGGTATCGTGTAGGCATTGGAGAGGGCATTAATGGCTCCACCATTTTAGGCGCGGAGGAGATACACGCTGACCTGGCGTCTGGAATGGGTACAATGTGTAACGCCAATATGAACACAAACGCAGCTCTGGAAAGCTGCGGAAGCATGCTTAATTTCAAACGTGCAAAATACTGCCATTAATATACTGTACCAGTGAGGCATACTTGGGCAATAATAAAAATTAGCGAATACCTGAGCAGCAATTTCGGAATACACTCCGGCACAATATGTTTGACCTTCTTAGGAGCTGATTACATAAAAAAAAATCCTCTGGATAGACAACGCCATGCAGCGCACTGGCATATGGAGCTCTGCCGTGTTGATTCTGTCTTTGTATTAGACAGACATGCCAATGTATTTTACTGTAATCATCTTCAAGGCTCACTGCACTGGTATTAAAAAAGTGTGCACAAAGTTTATATATCAGAAGAAAGTGCAGCAAAAAACGGCGTTGGTATATCAAAAGTGTGTGCTGCAAACAAGGGCTTACACATCTCTTTTTTTATTGCAATAATTACTTTTGCACTGTTACTCATTCTGCTTCAGTGGAGACGACGCTACAGAGAATATCATGCCCACTGCAGCCACGCAGTGGGCATATATTGCACACACTTCGTGGAGACGCGTGGCGATCACTTCCTATAGAAAACCGCCGAAAGAGTTATGTGCCAATGAAATTTTCATCTCGAGGTGACGTAAGCAGGCAATACTTTTTTCCAGCATAAGCATTCACCTTTTTCAATTTTCTATTATCAGAAATTATATCTCTCATTGCAATCCTGCCTTTCTGGAGAGGAGCGTCGTATTTCACGTCTAGAATTGAAGGTACTCAAGTCCAGATGACTGTGGTATAATAAAATGCTGCAGTGTTTTTGCTGTCACCTACAATTTCCGCGTCCACACAATCAGCACTGCAGAGCGTGATGGTCGCGCTCGCAGTTCAGGACGAATACAGTTACTGAAGCCACCACCAGGCCTGCCCCGGGAGGCACACTGAGAATAGAGGCAACTTCTAAAGGCAACATCCAGACACACATCACTGGGTAAACCGTGGCAGCAGAGGAAAACAGATACGAACCAGCATCATTTCTCGCTTCCTTTTCGATCTTGAACTGTTTTATTCTATAGCGGCTTAAAGCAAACAGTCTCAGCGCACTACCGATTATATCTCGAATTAATAAATTCTGTATTGGAAAGAAACTGCATAATATGCACTTGTATCAATAAATTTGTAGACTTATATTTATGGCTTCATTTCACCATCATCATCAACCTGACTGTGACCACTGAGGGTAAAGACCTCTATCATGTATCTCTAAATAACCCTGTCCTTCGCCAGCAGTGGCAACCGTGTCCCCGCAAACTTCTTAATTAATCTGATCCGCTCACTTAATTTTTTCCAGCTCCCTGCTACGCTTGTCCTCTATTGAAATCCACTGCGTCAACCTTAAATATAACTGGTTATCTTTCCTTTGAATTACATGGCCTCTCCAAGCCGGTTTCTTCTTGATTTCAACTAGGATGTCATTTCCCATGTTTCTTGCCGATTGTAATTATTGTACCTAATGTAATTATATCTCTATAACTAATTGTGATAACAATCAATATAGTTTTTACTCTTGGGCGACTATCAACTGTGCGATCGAAAATAACTATTTGAGCGTACTTCCGGCGAAATGCTACCAGAACAAGCTCATGTCTAGAAAAAGGATGCCAAAAGCGAAGCCCCGAACTCATGACACTCATTTGACTGACGTTCCAGCCATCCACCCGCGCAACGAGAGCCTCCCAGACGATGGCGGCGGCTTCATTTGTTCGGTGAGTTCACCGAAGGCCGTTTCAGCCACTGCGCCTCCCAGCTACAACTTTTAGGAACCACTTCGCTGTCGAATAGCAACTATAAAGAAATGTTATCGTTGCCTACATGATCAATTATCTTCCTCGTTTTTATAAAACTCGTTGCGTACGCCCCAAGCGGTTCCTTCTTCGTTTGTGTGCCACTTTTCTTCATTCCACAGACGCATCATTCACACATACAGCTTATTAGTAGAAAAGAAGAAAACATCTGAAACGCAGTAACCTATCGCGTCATGCCCCAAGCTTTTAAAGGTTATTCCTGTTGCATCGTCCTGTAAATATAGCAATTTACGATCCCTCGCTTGGTTGATATTATACAGAATGAAACAAGAGTTTTTCCTGCAGAGAAGTAGGCGGAGCTGATAAAGCAAGCTTCAACACTTTCTCAGAGAAAATGGAAAAAGAAAACGCACTATGTAACACCAACACCTCACTAAGATGTTTTGTGCCATATGTGCAGTTTCAGTTAAGGTGTTACAAAAAGCTTGTAAGTTTCACACTGTCTGTGTTTCAGGCGGCACTGTATTTTTGTGCAACTAAAAATGGCAGAGACTCTCCTATGTTCGATTTTTCAGCATATATTTCCATTTTGTCTTTGCTGTGTTCATCTTTTAAGTTTCATTCTTGCTGTGTGTCACATGCAGTGTTTTTCACGTGGTGTAGTGATTTGTGTTTTGTAATGCCCCTCCTGCATGGGCCAATGCTGGTTTGCAGAATTTTGAAATAGATAAAAATATGCAGCGTTATTTAAGTGAGTGAAATGCCAAACTGAGTTGCGCGGTACACGCCATTCCAACTTGACGAGGGAAGTGAACTTTATTTCGAGTTTTATGGATTGGATTTTAAGTTACTAATAAATTATCCACATGATTAGTTCTGCATACTCTTCAGTTCTTTAGCTGTGCCCTTCAGACAATGGACGATGGAGTCATGTTTGCGTGTCCCACGTGGGCAAAGCCATGGGCAGTCGTCCTCACCTTGAGACGCTCTGGTGACGCAGGCCCGGGGGAGTAGGGGCTGCTGGGCGGAAACCAGCCATCGCCGTCACCTGCGTGATGATAACGCTCCAGACACAAGAGGTGCCCACTGCCTCGACGACGGGCTGTCCAAGGGTTCGAGCTGCCAATCAGGACGAAACAACGAGAACGTTAGTGGCCAAGTTTCAGTGCACTTCCACAGTATTAAAAAACAGGGTTATGGTAAGGTATTGGTGGTTTAACATTCCGAAACATCTTATGCTATAAAGGATGACATAGCAGAATGTTCAGAGTAAATGGGGTTTATAAGGCTCAGCGACATCGCACATTGCATGGGCACTTTTGCGCTTTGCCTTCGTCTAAATGATATAGCTACGGCCGGATTCCACAAGAGCACTCCGGCTTTATTTGAATGCCTTGCCGACGCTCCACTCCGAGGCCTGATGCTCATGTCCACTTGGGAAGAATGGGAGATCCTACTGGCGTTCGACGGACACGGCAGGGTAGGAGATTACCACTGAGCAGGCGGTATCAAAATAGGTTCTATTATACCGTGCTCATTTTATATAGATAAATATACCGCCGTCGTGTGTACGTTATGTATATATATATATATATATATATATATATATATATATATATATATATATATATATATATATATATATATATATATATATATATATATATATGTGTGTGTGTGTGTGTGTGTGTGTGTGTGTGTGTGTGTGTGTGTGTGTGTGTGTGTGTGTGTGTGTGTGTGTGTGTGTGTGTGTGTGTGTGTGTGTACGTTATATATATATATCACAGATTCGATAGTTTCCGCCGCTCCCTCTCTCTTCTCGTCACTTTTGAACAATGAATATGAAATGTCAGCGCTCCCCCTCTAGCTCCACCTACTCGGCCCCTCCGCCAGCTTCCGGAGGGGGAGGGGAAAGGAGCTTCTAGTTGCGGCAATGGCAGCTGCATGTTGACAGAGTGTTCATGCGGCAAAACAATTATAGTTCTGCGATACTGGCGCAACGAGCACTGCAAGACGTGTTGCCCCCAGGTTCGAGCGAATGCCCGGCACGGCTGGTTGCTCCTGTGTGTATGAAGCGCGAATATTTAAGAACATATTATAACTGATCGGCTTGCTTTTTAGGTCTTGTACACGGCATGACCACTCGGTGGCCAATACTTTAGACTATGCAAGCGTATTATAAGTCAACATCAAAAACCCTTTTCAGGGGCCTTTTATGCCCCAAATGCCAAAAAGCGACATGCCGGCTGTCAATAAAGAGAAAAAGCACAAAACATCTATATTGATCATCTAGAAATAGCAGTGCCTGTCAAGCAATTAAAGGCAGCCCGTGAGAATATTCGCATGAACGATCAGTATTGCACGCTCACTGATGTAGGCAATAAAGCGGAAACCGCCGCATCGTTCAGGAACGTAGTGCATTTTCTTTTATAGTAGGGCACTTGTCAGTCCAATGCCTTGTCCATCTTATCACATGCATCGATGCAGCGACTAGAAAACTGCCCCAAAACAAATGAGTCCTATCTATCCAGCACCTGGGGAACACAAGCACCGTTGTTGTAGTTGATGTGAAAATGGTATAATTACCTTCCACTCTATATGTACACGGAAGATTCTAAGCACGAGACTAAAATACTTTATAGCTCTGCTCCTAGATTTCCTTCTATGTGTGGTGCAGGAATACTGCAGGAAAACAACGCGGCGAATTCCCTTCTCACTAACCAAGATACCGGTTCAGTTCGCCCTACTGACTGGAGCAAAGACAGGCTCTATCACTCTCTTTGCGTACTTCTCTTCCCAAGCAAAAAGTTGTCAACAGCAAATTTCATTCAACCAGAACACCAGCACGTTCCATGTAAGACGTCAGATCTGCTTTCAGTTGATTCGCTGTTGTGCATGCACATTCTCGTTCATCAATATCTGGACGCCACTCCTGCCTCATGGTTGTTAGGAAGATACTCGCATATGTGGTGTTTGGATGTTATTTGGATTTAACGACTGGATCTTCACATTCTCAAGATAGGAAGGGCAGCGACATAGGAAGGGCAGCGACATTGAGTTAATATATGCTTCTAGTGTATGAATCTGTGGCCTTCCATGTGTGTGATGTATGCATGTCTGTTGGTTTGGTTTTTGGTTTATGGGGGTCTAACGTCCCAAAGCGACTCAGGCTATGAGGGACGCAGTAGTGAAGGTCTCCGGAAATTTCGACCACCTGGGGTTAACATGCACTGACATCGTACAGTACACGGGCCTCTAGAATTTCGCCTCCATCAAAATTCGACCGCCGCGGCCGGGATCGAACCCGCGTCTCTTGGGCCAGCAGCCGAGCGCCGTAACCGCTCAGCCACCATGGCGGCCGCATGTCTGTTGGCTTTGATGTCTATGAAAGCACATTAATTTCAATTCCGTAGAGAAAATGTAGATTCACCTTAGCGTAGTGTCTCCTTCTAGACCTCACAAATCAGTTTTCTTTTAGCACATCAATAATATGTTAAGTTGCAGAAATATTTGTAACAATGTGCATTTTGCGAAACTTTATTGTGAGTTATATTTTTTTCTATATTTTTGGGTGCAATAACTGCCTGGCCTAATGGGTCCAATTCGTTCGACATTTGTATTTAGTTGGTTCGAATTGGTTGGCTGGCTAAACACATCTGGATCCAATCAGAATGTCCAAGTGGTACAAACTGGACATTCCAGTTGGTTCAAATGTGTTTTCTTTTTTTACTGGGAAGGTACCTGTATCGATTTCATGCCGCAGCCACCGCATTTCGGTGGAAGCGGAATGTTAAAATTAGATGCGGTTCAACTGCTACTGAACCTGGTTAGAGAGTGAAATTTGTGCTGTATCGTGGAAATAGACGTGGCTTGGCCTCTAATGTTCAGTTTGTTCCGCACACTGGAGAGGCAATGCGCCCACCCAGCCAGGTGGCGGTAAAATGTTTGATCGTGAGAGGTTGGCCATACCAATGAACGCTGCGGCTTTTTGCTGCACTGGCGCGTGTCTGCTGCACCGTTGTCAGCGCTAATAGATGCAGCCCACATCTCTCTCTCTCCACCGCCACATTCCTCGTATTGCGATAGGGGCGTTCACTGTCCCAACTGGGGAGCCAGTTGTGCGCCTTCTGTGCTGATAGCGCCTATGCTGCGTGTCATGTTTCTGCGTTGTTGGGCGGTTTCGCCCTGATGTCTGAAACATTATTTGTCTTTGACGTCCCTTCTCACATGAGTGATTTATATATAGACATGCTGCTTGCATGAAATAAAGGTGGTTGTTGTTATCGTGCCCGGCATCGGAGTCAGGCTCAGTTCCTTCCTGCCCGCTGCCCGGCTGCGCTCGGTGTCCGGCAACGGCTGCAACACCACGTGGTGTCAGAAGTGGGATACTCTAGCATTCGAGGGGCATTGCCTTAACTTTGTCAGCTGGCGCCATGTCAGAAGACAAGGCAGTCAAGCCCTTTCACGGCATGTTCGCGGTTCCAGCGCCGCCAAGATTTGACTTCAAATGGACGTCCGTATGAGCTTCTTGGATCCAACTCTTTGATGACTACCGCTTCGCCTCGGGCCTAAATGAGCGGAGTGAAGAAGTGCAGGTCCGGACTCTACTTTATACGATGGGCAGGCAAGCAAGAGGAATCTTCTCGACTTTTGCATTACACAAAGAAGAACAGAAGCAATACGAAGTCGTCAGAGAGAAGTTCGACAATCACTTCGTCGCCGCAAGGAACCTTGTTTATTTGAGCGCACGCTTTCACCGCCGCTATCAAGAACCTGGAGAGACAGTCATCCAAATCGTTACCGTGTTGCACACGCTGGCGGACCGGTGCGACTACAAGGAAATAGAGCGCATGATTCGCGACAAGTTCATGGTCGGCCTCAGGGATGCTAATCTCTCCGAGTCGCTTCAAATGAATGCGAATTTGACTCTCGTCATCGCTGTGGCAAAAGCGGACTTAAAGGAGACCTCCAAACGACAGCGGCAGCAAATGCAAGAAACCGGAGACGAACCCTTGACAGCGGCGACCAGCAACCTCGACGCGGTCAGCAAGCAAGGGCTGCCCGGAAAGAATTCTTCAGGACAGCACTCGGGCAGCTAGTCAAAGACCAGTTCACCGGGAATACAAGGTAGGCACTGCAGAGCACAGTCCTACCGACCAGGCACCTCCGGGTCATGCCCCATCTGCGGTCAAGGAGCGCGCCCCAGAACCTCGTGCCCAGCAAAAGCAGCGAAATGCAACTATTGCGGTAGTTCCGGACACTTTGCAGCTGTATGTCGGAAAAATCCTGCCCGTGATGGAAAGAAGGTACAACTTTCATCTCTCCATATGAACAAGGGTGCGTACTTTGCTAGCCTGGTTAATGGGGAGTACTATATTCTCGGTATGTAAAGTTCGTCGTTAACGGCACACCGGTGTTCGTTAAAGTAGACTCCGGTGCCGAAGACTCCATTGAGCCCTCAACGTTTCCTGGTTTGCCTACCAGGCTAGATAAATGCGACCTAATCCTAACAGGCCCATCAAAAGAGACACTGAATGTTTTGATAAAGTTTCATACCACTATTCAGTGAAAACAAAACGCTGTCCAGCAAATCGTGTACGTGGTGTCACCAATACGCTCCGTACTTTTTAGGTCTCCCAGCGCTTGAGGCTCTGGAAGTTACGTTCACAGACTCGGTCAGTAGTGCAACAGCCGTCGAAGCTTCAAACCCGCAGCTTTTCAGTTGTCTAGGAGCGATAAAAGGAGAATATATAAATATACTAAAGCCGAACTCGATACGTTCTGCAATTCATCATTCGGTTTGGGGGCCATACTGATGCAAGTTCAACCAAACAATGAAAAAAGTCGTCTTGCATTTGTGTCACGCTCGTTGATGCCTGCCGAAACCAGATAATCTCAGATTGAGACGGAAGCATTAGGAATGACTTGGGCAGCAGAACGATTCGAAGGGTACATCAATGGTCTTGAAATTTTGTTTGAAACCGACCACAAACCACTTGTAACGTTGCTGGGAATATACCTTTAGTTGCTTTGCCACCTCGTATTCAGCGCTTTCACATGAGGCTCATGCGGTTCAGCTTTGCGGTTGTGCATGTCCCGGGTAAGAGCCTCGTTACTGCAAATGTAATGTCTAGAGCCTCGATTCGGGGAAAATAAATTGCTGCTCATGCGCTGAATGTTGGCGAAATCGCGAAATTCGTTTCTGGCTGTTTGATAAATGCCATCGAGGCTAGCCTTTTTGAACGAGTGAAAGCTGAACAAGGAGTTGATGAAATCTGTCAAGCTCTCGTAAAATTCAGCCGGGAAGGCTGGCCAAAGTTCTCATTGCTGTCGATGGTCTTGCGTTGCTACTGGCAGGAAAGATCAACTCTGACAGTCACTGAAGGTGTACTAGTCAAAGGTGTGCGGCTGGTGATCCCACAAAAATTACACGCAGAGGTCTTGATGTGCTTGCACGAGAGTCACCAAGGAAGTGAAAAATGTAGAGCTCTAGCCAGATTGTCCGTATGGTGGCCTGGGTTGAGTTGCCAGCTGAGAGCTTTGGTGACTGATTGCACAGTGTGCGCGGAGCACAGGGAACAAAAGTGGGAACCAATGATTCCGACAACCACTCCACAGCATCCTTGGCAAAAGCTAGGTGTTGAACTCTCCCATATTGAGGGAAAGTTGTATTTAGTGGTCGTAGATTATTTTTTCTAGATACCCAGAGATAGCCTTGCTATCTTCGACAAAAGTGCCACTGTCATTATGCACCTCAAAAGTCTCTTTGCAAGACATCGCATACCAGAAATTGTCATGTCGGATAATGGAACAGAATTTGTATCCCAGGAATTTCAGTCGTTTGCTCGCTACTATGGTTTTCGCACTGTGACAACGAACCCCAGATACCCCCAGCCAAATAGGGAAGTAGAAAGGATGCTCCTAACAAAATAATGGCTGATTATAAAAGCTAAGAACGCCAATATTTTGCTGTTAGCGTACAGGGACACCCTAGGGCCACTTGGAAAAATCTCTGCAGAGCTTCTGATGGAGAGGTGGCCACGCACAACAGTTCCTGTTCCTCCCAAGAGCCTTCTACCCCGAAGGGTGAGCATGAAGAAGTTTAGAGATGGCGTTGCAACCATTCGACAGCGGCAGCGTAGGTACTTCAATAGTCGTCATAGGGCTCTTTCGCTGCCAATCCTCGAACAAGGCGTGGAAGTATGGGTGACAGACTGCAATGTGAAAGCGCGAGTCTTGTGTCTTGCACAGCGTCAGAGGTCGTATGTAGTTAGAACTTCAGCTGGTGTAGTTTTAGAATGAAACTGGAAATTCTTGGTTTGCTTTGTTTCCCAGCAGATTGACTGCGTGGAAGGAGGAGGTAGCTATGAGTTTCCGCAGGCATATGATAGTCCAGTAGAAATGGAACAGGAAACTAACCCATCTACTGACAAGGCACCTGCTGATCCATCTAGTACTCCCTTTGCCGCGAACTAACCCTCCCGGATATAGAACGCGATTTGGCCGTCATGTACAACAGCCAGACCGATACGGGTTCAGTAACTGACTGTTACTTTGTTTTGAGCATTGGTTGCTTCCAATAAAAGCGTGCATCTTTTGTTGGCTGCAGTGCTAAGTTTCGTTGCAAATGCCGGCGTAGCTTTTCAGAACAAGGGGAGGTGAGCTGATAGCACCTATGCCGTGTGTCCTGTTTCAGCGTTATTGGGCACTTTCGCTCTGATGTCTGAAACGTTGCCTGTCCCTGACGTCACTTGTCACATGAGTGCTTTCTATATAGATATGCTGCTTGCATGAAATAAAGGTTGTTATCGTGCCCGGCAACGGAGTCAGGCTAAGTTCCTTCCTGTCCGCTGGATGGTTGCGCTCATCGTCCTGCAAGGACCGCTACACCACACCTTCCCTTCCTCCGATTTGTCTGAGTCCAGAGCGTTCTCATCGCTAATGCCAATGGTGTTCCATGTGGCTAATGCCGGTCAACACTGATAAGTGTAAATTAATGACTTTCAGCCGTAAACTTTCAAACTCTTCTTTCACCTACTCGCTCAGCAGTAATCATGTGACAACAGCGTCCTCATATAAATATCTCGGCATTCACCTAAATCGAAACCTTTCCTGGTCGACACACATTAATAAAATTACAGCTAAGGCTTCACGAACCCTTGGATACATAAAGCGTAATCTTCATGGTGCACCATCTGACACTCGAAAACTAGCCTACCAGACGTTTGTCCGCCCACAACTAGAATTTGCATCACCCATCTGGTCACCTCACCAAGCGTATCTAACACGTAATCTCGAATCTATACAGAACCGTGCTGCACGCTTCATCACTCGTGATTATAACCGGCATTCCAGCGTCACTAAGATCAAGTTATCACTATCACTTGAGTCTTTAGAATCTTGTCGTACCGTAGCCCTTCTTTGCTTATTTCATAAAATGATTTTCAGTCTTCACAGTCACACATTACCTTTGTCACGGCCATGTCGCCCATCTCATCGCCTCCATAATCATAGCAGCTTTACGCGTATTTTTGGTCATACAAAAGCATACAACATGTCTGCTCTCCCACGTGCCATAAACTATTGGAACAGCCTTCCTGACGATGCTACTAATACCAGAAATCCTGCTACATTTCGTGATAAAATAACCGCAATCTTCGCCTAGTTGTCTCAGTTCTGTGTATTCTTGCGAAAAATGTTTTATTGCTGCTTAGAGTGAACTAACTTGTGCACTTTTTAGCCTCTCTGTCAAATCGTGTTCCATTTCCATGTTGCCACATTTTGAAACACGTAATTATTGTGTGTTGTATTACTTTATTTGTATTCTTCTGAGTGCCTCTTGCTAACTATTGTATAAAGTTTTTCTTCTGTCCTTATTTTCTGTCCTTATTTTGTGTTTTTTTTTTGCGCTGTTCTCTAACTTCTATATACTGCCCCACTCACACAGTGCTCCAATGTAAAGGAGCCTGTAAGTAACTTGAATAAATAAATAAATAAATAAATAAATAAATAAATAAATAAATAAATAAAATAAATAAATAAATAAATAAACACAAAGACCCCCCAAAGGCTATAGTTTCAGCGGTGCATTTCTGCCAGAATGTTGTGAACGGCAACGCACTCAGCGCACATGTCACTACCGCCACGCAGCTTGAAGCGCGACGGTGTCCACCATCGCAGGGGGCCAGTAATGTGCCTTTACTTTGCTTTTGAAGAAAATTCAAATTTTTTTTCTAATTTTGGTTTTGCAGAAAGGAAATGGCGCAGCAACTGTGTTACATATATCTGTGGACACCCGAACCACGCCATAAAGGGTTTGACATCTGGCTCATTTCAAGTACAAAACCACTAGCACCGCGAAATCATTACCAGGTAGCGTAGTGATGCTTTCGCTTCAAAACACCCCTTTGTTATGCGATGGAAGTGCACATAAGCAACCTACATGTAGCTTAGGTTGTAAAAAGCCTATTAAAATTATCAAAATTCTATTGTTTCTTCCTCATTTGAAGCTCACAAAGAGACGGCAGTAAAAGTGTGCACGTTCGAAACTTAGGCAGATTTCACGCACATGTAAACGCGCGCAGCACCCATAACCACCCTTAAGCACTTGCGAGATGGCTCTCGACACAACACCTGCTTGAACAACGACCTTGGTAATATTACAGTATACTCTGAAAATATCTCGAACTGATAAGCTTTGGACGTGACTTGCGACGCAGGCAGCAAGAAATATACAGGCAAGTATCTGCACCGTAATGTAGACTGCAGGTCTCTGGTGGATAAATGACGTAGTGCCCTCAGTACAACGAGTGAAAGTGAATGGTTCACAAGAATAACACAGGATGACAGAGGAATGAGCTTTGTGTGAAACCCAGCTTTCGGCCCTCATCACCTGGCGAGTTAACGGCACGTGGGGAAAATTACAGAGCTCTTGATGACCTCCTCTTGACGTGTCCTGAAATGCTCTCTCTGCCGCATAGAGAGATACGCATCTACAATTACTTGTCGCGCAAGGAACTCACGTGAATATATCCTTGTCGCGCATCCAACTCACACCAACATTCTCATCGGCGTCATCCTGGCGGTTTTAGTAGTCGTAGTGAGAATTCGCTTCAGCAAGCAGCATACTGAACTCTAAAGTCGTCTCTTCTCACCTTATACGCCCCAACCGCTTTTAGTTTGTAGCAGGCGCCTCTTCTGGAGGGAGCCTGTTCCGCTGATTCGAAGCACCAGCGGGAAGCTGGAGGTACGCTGCCGCTGCAAGGTGCCAGAGGGATGGCGATGGAGTCCAGCTTTGGCTTCCAAGCAGAACATTGAGTCTGGCCTGGACAAGGAGATGAGTGACGTTGACAAGTACGCCACAGAAGAGCGCATGTAGCAAGACAAGGGCTTAAGGTAGAAGTAAAGTGGCTGTTTGGGCTTGTTGGTCAGTGATCATGGTTAAAGAATGCAGAGCAAAAGTACAAAGACAAACGAAGAAGTGCACAGGACTGTCGGTGACTACAAACGCCACAATTTTCTTTTTGAGATGGAACGAGAGGATCCTGGCCTTGCAAGTTGAATTCCAGGCTTTGCAAGGTTAAACCATGAGCAAGCAAGACGCCGCCATAACCTGCGCGAATCTAATTGCGATTTCACCTTGCAAGGCCAGGATCCTCTCCTTCCATCTCAAAGAGAAAATTGTGCCGATTGAAGTTGTCAGCGCCAGGCCTTTGCACTTCTTCGTTTTTCCCTGTCTTTTTGCGCTGCATTCTTTAATCATGATCAAGGTAGAAGGCCTAGTTTAAACAGACGAAAGGGCATAGTAATACATACTATTTTTCGGCATAGCATGACAACTGTTGGCGCACTTCGGAAAGGCTGTGAATTATTTTAGGTAGTAATCTTGCGAACTAATTCCTGACGACTAACTTTTAACAACCCTATATGGGCAACTGGTTGCAAAACAGAATTTCTATCCGGCCATTAGTAATAGTTAGATCGGTTTTTAATATTTCGAAAATGCGAATACCCTCACCACTGTGGCTTGACAAAATATGGCTACACCGTGCGAAAATACATGAGCTTTTGAAAGCATGCATGCAAAGCAACCCCTCAAGTGCATGCATCTAGTTGAAAAAGCCAAATTTACCGAGCCACAGCGCAAAGCGAAATTGCATTTTCGAAATTCAAATATTGCAATAGCTGTTACTAACTACCGGCTATAATAGTCTAAATGCAACTAGGCTCCAGGCGTTTCTAAATAAAAAATTACTTATTAAAAATTTGTTAACAAGGTTAGTACTAAAGAGGACTGATCGTTTCACTGGAGACTTCCAACACTGGTAATACAATGCCGCAAGAGCTATATCTTTGCCCTAAAAATTCATTTAAGGGTTCACTGAAACACCATGCACAAATCGAGAATAACAGTGTGAAAAGAAACTACGTGTTAGGCAGCAAAGGGTAAATAAGCTCATTTCATGTGAACTGAATCCTATTTCACACTCAAGCATATCTGAAATTAAAAAAAAATAATGAATTTTATGCCTTGCTTTATCAAACAATATCTTAGCTTGTTTAGCGCGAAAAAAATTTTTCATGCTGTGGTATTCATCTGAAATTTTTCAAAGTTGTCTGCAAAATAATTGTTGGAAACCTATTGTGGGTGATTATTAATTTTTGTGTGTTAATAAAAGACTTTACACTTTCACAAATAATGATCTGAAATGAAGCTGTTTTATTTTTCCTGAAACACGAAATACAGAAAATCGTTCTGAAGTATGAGTTTTTGAAACATTGTTTCAAATTTCATGTTGTCACTGTCGCCATTTCAACTATTTTCCAAGCTTTCCGTAAGAAAATAAGTTACCAGAAGTGTTTTAAAGGTCAGAAAACATGTGCCGTGCCAGAAAAAATGATTCGTTCCTTTAGAATGATTGCTCTTTGCAACATATTCAGCCTTCAGCCGCAACAGAATGTAATACATTGAACAGTGTCATTCAATTACATTTCTACATAGTATGGATTATGTTTTGTTTTGGGTGTGATAATTTCCCAAGTTGACACACAATCACGCTTTGTTGCAGTTTTCGTACACTGCATCTAAATATCTCAAGAAAATTTTCAAAACGTGCGCACAGATTTCCTTGACGAGAAAGGTGTCCGAAGCCTGCTTAAAGAAAAAATGTATGAATTGAAAGCTGGCTAAGTCTAGAAAAAGACGCACAGCACGAAAATGCGCCCAGGAATGACTCAGAGATAATAAAGTCTTATTAGTCTCTGTGCACGAAATTTTGAGATAATCTCCGCTGCATACTGCAACTATTGTCTTGTGTTGCGTAACCGAAGGATCGCTGATTTTCATAGCGCCATTCATACCGGGCTGCCGATGAGCTTGGCAGGTAGAAATGGTCAACAGCGCCTCCACTCGTTGACTGGGCGCCTTTGAGGGTGGTCACGAGGACCAGAGAACACTGCTGGCATTGAAGACCATGTGGCTGCGGTAGACATCTTCTTGGGGACAAGCGGCAGTCTATGGAATGTGAATACCCTCTGAAGACCCTGAACGAAAGTAGAATCAGTATTACAACATTATTTATTAAAGGTTCAAAAGAAAATGTCCGGCAGAGATCTGTCTGGTTGGGAAAGGAATTTAACTTAGAAATGAACGCCAACCAAAGGAAAACGAACTTGATGTTTCAGTGCCTTCTCCGTAGGTTCATCAGTTGTGATTGAGGGCACGTTACATCTTGCGTTTTAAGCCTATCGTTCAATCAGCAGTACGGTAACGTCGGCTTTTGTCAGCCTTTGGTTTGCGTTTAAACATAAATATTTTATTATACAAGTTGGGATGGTGATGAAACTGTTGGTAAAGCCTCCACGTTGATAAAATCAAACAGTGTCATCTAATTTGCATGAAAAATATGCAGCAGAAAGTAAAATATACACAGGAAACTTAATACGATAGATTTAAATATATACATTTTGATGGAGTGGCTAAAGATTAGTGAGCAAAGCAGCTGTGCAGCGATTATTTGAGCTCTTTTGAACGAAGGCCAGCTTGTAGAATTATTTTGCGCCTTTCTACGGGGACTCATTTACGTAAAAAGGATACTTGATTTGAATGTGCATTGAGTTTTGTTTGCACGCATATGTGGGCAGCAGCGCGCACAAAGAACGAAGTTTACACACATGATTCCAATTGACAACTTTAGCATCTCCTTCAAAAACAGCCGCCATTAACAGAAGTTGCTTATCCTGCGGCAAGAGGAGGCTATAAAGGCAGCATTTTCTCCTCATATACTGTGCCGCAGCTACTTGGGGCCTTGTGGTGAAAAGAACAAAGACGAGAAGTGCCTCCAGACGTCAGCACACCAATCCAACACACCAAAAATGGACGTACGAGTTATATCGTGCAGTTTGATAATTTTGAGCGCTTCCTAATGTTTTACAAACAGCGTTCAGTTTGCGATGCGGTGACTCGCCTCTTAGGTGGGCAGCAGCAGTACAAATTCCAATTCCCTCGAGAACAGAAAATAATGGGAGTGCTTATTATTTCTAAAAACACACTTTTTATCAAGCCACACCCTATATTTCCGTAAGAGCTATGAAATCTTATTGAGCTCGACATTTTGAGCACGTCACTGTTTGTCACACGAGGGCAGTGGGCTTGAAACTGAGCAAACATTTCAAGGTCCTCCTCACCTGCTTCCACTTGGTTCATTGCCGAGATGGCGAGAAAGCGTCCTTCGCGTTCCGTGGCACCCACGAGATGGCAGCACTTCAGGTGTCAGACGGGCTGTGGTGTACCTCGGTAATGGCCACTGGCTTTCGCTGCAGCCTGTAAACGAGGGCAGTGAGCTTGAAACTGAGCAAACATTTCAAGGTCCTCCTCACCTGCTTCCACTTGGTTCATTGCCAAGATGGCGAGAAAGCGTCCTTCACGTTCCGTGGCACCCACGAGATGGCAGCACTTCAGGTGTCAGACGCAGCTGTGGTGTACCTCGGTAATGGCCACTGGCTTTCGCTGCAGCCTGTAAACGAGGGCAGTGAGCTTGAAACTGAGCAAACATTTCAAGGTCCTCCTCACCTGCTTCCACTTGGTTCATTGCCGAGATGGCGAGAAAGCGTCCTTCACGTTCCGTGGCACCCACGAGATGGCAGCACTTCAGGTGTCAGACGCAGCTGTGGTGTACCTCGGTAATGGCCACTGGCTTTCGCTGCAGCCTGTAAACGAGGGCAGTGAGCTTGAAACTGAGCAAACATTTCAAGGTCCTCCTCACCTGCTTCCACTTGGTTCATTGCCGAGATGGCGAGAAAGCGTCCTTCGCGTTCCGTGGCACCCACGAGATGGCAGCACTTCAGGTGTCAGACGCAGCTATGGTGTATCTCGGTAATGGCCCCTGGCTTTCGCTGCAGCCTGTGTCGAGGCTAACAGGTTTCGTCCCTCATTATTGTTAGTATCACAGTCTCAAAGATGCCCACAGAAAAGTTCTTGGAGTATGAAAGTATCTTACGGCTGTGAGTGCATGGAAGCCCGTGCTCTATACAAAAATGCATTGTGATGCAATAACCTCATACAAGTGCAATCATAAGATATCGTTTTACCTTCATATGGCGCAAAATTATATACATTGTCTTATATTCTGAATCATGTCGTTATCATAACTAGTGTTGTAGGTAAGAACAAACGTGCATAAGATGATTGCATTAGAGAGCTTTTTTCTGTTAGAAGGGCTCTCATGTTGAGCGCTGCGGGGTACGAGTAGACCAAGAAATTCCAGAGGAGATTGTGCACTGTGTGTGGCATGCAAAGGCTGCCAAGAAATCAAAATTTTGTGTGGATTCGTTCTGATGCAAAGCGAGCAGGTCTACATTGCAACATTTAGGAGATGTGACTTCGTTCCAAGTGTACTGAATTTATATCTATTTAGCCCTTTTTGCTTGGTTCATACAAAGAAAGGTATCATCCAGGCATTGGAGAGGGCATTAATGAGACCACCATCTTAGGCAAGAAGGAGATAGACGTTGGAGTGGCTGCTGCACTGGGCACAATGTGAAATGTCAAAATGCACACGCTCTCGGAAGATACCGAGACATACATAATTTCGGAAGTGCAAAATACTGCCACATATCTTTTGGATCAGTTAGAAATGCTTGTGCAAGAACAAAAATTAGCTAACACCTGGGCAGAAAATTTGGACTACATTCTGGCACAATATTTTTGACGTTCTTAGGAGCTGCATACACTAAAAAATCCACAAAAATGATAAAGCCATGCATCGCACTAGCATATGGCGTTCTGCCGTGTTGCTTCTGTCTTTGTATAGGGCAGATCAACTAATGAATTTTACTGCAAAATTATCATCAAGACTCACCTAGCTCGGTATTACGGAAGTGTCCACAAAGTTGATATATCAAAAGTGCCGCAACAAAACGGCATTGATATATCAAAAGAAAGTGCTTCAAAGAAGGGCGCACACATCCTTTTTTATTGAAATAATTGTTTTTGCACTATTACTATCTGCTTCAGCGGAGACGATGCTACAGGGAATGACGGGCCCACTGTAGACACGCAGTGGGCATATCTTGCACACACTTAGTGCACACGGGTGCCGATCACTCCCTCTAGAAGACCGCCACTAAAGTTTTGATACGCTTATGAAATGTTCATCTCAAGGTCACGTAAGCAGGATTTAAAAATGGGGAAACTCGGCCAATTTTTTCTACCATAAGCATTTATCTTTTTCATTCCTTTATTCGCAATATCTTCCATTTCAATCCTCTATTTCTGGTGACCATCATCACATTTCACGTCTAGAATTGAAAGCACGCATGCCTAATGATTGTGGTATTTTAAAAGGCTACAATGTTTTCGCTGTCACCTACAATTTTGGCATCCACAAAATCAGCACTGCAGAGCGGGACGGCCGCGCTCACAGTTCAGGACGAATAAAGTGACTGAAGCAAGCAGCAGGCCTGCCCCGAGGAGGCACACTGAGAATAGTGGCAGGTTCTAGAGGCAACATTCAGACATACGTCATTGGGTAAACCGTGGCAGCAGTGGAAAACAAATATGAGCCATCATCTTTTCTCCCTGCCTGCTTCAAACTGTTATTCTGTAGTGGCTTGAAAGGAACAGTGTTGGCCCACTAACGAATATACCATAAAATAATAAAATTCTGTATAGAAAACAAACTGCAAGTCATGCTCATATCATATCAATTAATTTGTAGACATATTTATGAATTTATATTGTCACCATCAGCCTATGACTACTGCAGAGTGAAGACCTCTCACATGTCTCTAATTAACCCTGCCTTATGCCAGCAGAGACAACCGTATCCACCCAAACTTAACCTCATCCACCCACCTAAATTTTTTCCGCTCCCTCTTACGCTTGCCTGCTCTTGAAATCCACTCCGTCACTCTTTAAGAAGCAACGGTTATATTCCCTTTGAATTACATGCCCTCTCCAAGCCGATTTCTTGTTATTGATTTTGACTTGGATGTCATTACCCGCATTTTATTTCGAATTGTAATTATTGTATTGTATCTCTATTACTTATTGTGATAACAGTCAATATAATTTTCTTGTTAGGTGACTATCAATTGTGCAATGAATAATAACTATATCACCAAATTCCGGCGAAATGCTACGAAAACAAGCTCATGAGTAGAAAAAGGATACCGAAAGCGACACGCTGAACTTATGACACTCACACGACTGACGCCAGAGCCGTCCACCCACATGACGACAGCCTTCCAGACAGTGGTGGCGGCTTCATTGTTCGGTGAGCATGCCGACGGTCCCTTGAGCCACCGGGCCTCCCAGCTACAAAGGAAAACAACTGTTAGAAACCACTTCGCTGTCGAATAGCAACTAGAAACAAATGCCATCATCGCCGACACGATCAAATAATTTTCCTCATCTTTCAAAAACGTGTTGCGTATGCCCCCCCCCCCCCCCGGTTCTTTCTTCGTTACACAGGTACATCATTCACACACACACACACACACCTTAGTAGTAGCAAAGGAGACAACAGCCGAAACGCAGTTACCTGTTGCGTCATGCCGCAATCTTTTAAAGGTTTGTCCTGTTGGATCATCCTGTAACTAGGACGAATTATGATCCTTCGCTTGGTTCATATTATCCTGAATGAAACAATGGTTTATCTTTCAGAGAACTATGCGGAGCTGATTAAGTCAGCTTCATCACTTCCTCGCAGAAAATGGAAAAATTAAGTAACACCAACATCTCACTAAGATGTGTTGCTCCGATTGTGCAGTTTCAGTTTCACAGTTTGAAAAAGCTTGTAAGTTTCGCACCGTCTCTATTTCAGGCACAACCATGCACGCCTATTTCAGTGAGTGAAATGCCAAACTGAGTAGCGCATTACACGCAACTCCTGTTTGACGAGTCGCGTCAACTTGATTTTCAGTTTTATGCATTCGATTTTAAGTTAATACTAAATTATCCATATGCTTAGTTCTGCATATGATTCAGTTCTTTACCTTTGCCCTTCAGACAATGGACGATGGAGTCAAGTTTGCATCTGATATGTGTGCAAAGCCCTAGGCAGTCGTCCTCACCTTGAGTCGCTCTGCTGCCTCAGGGCTGGGAGAGCAGGGGCTGCTGGGCGAAAAGCGGCCGTCGCCTTCACCTCCGTGATGATAATGCTCCAGACACAAGAGGCGCCCACTGCCTCGACGACGGGCTGTCCAACTGTTCGAGCTGCCAATCGGGACGAAATAACAAGAAAGTGGCCCAGTTTCAGCGCACTTCCATGGTAATAAAATAAGAGGAGTATGGTAAGGTATAGGAGGTTTAGAGCCCCGAAGTACCTCGGGCTATGTGGGACGCCGTAGTGTAGGGCTCCGAGTAAGCAGGGTTTCTAATAGACAGTCGCATCGCACACCGCATGGGTGCTTTTGCGCTTTGCCTTTGTCTAAATGCTATAGCTACTGACGGATTGAACAAGAGCACACCGGCTTTTTTTGATACCCTGCTGGTGCTCCACTACGGAGCCCGAAGATGTTCACTTAATTGGCAGGAATGGGAGATGCTAGTGCGCTCGACAGACCCGGCCAGGTAGAAGATTGACACTGACCGGGTGGCGTCAAAATAGTTTGTTATACTGTTGTTGTTAAATCTATACCCCCATCGTATGTAAAACCGCATGCACACACACACGCATGCGCACACGCACACAGCAAGTACATATAAACACCTAGTTGAGAGGCCTGCGCTGTAATATTTATGCGAACTTAGAAATTTTATATATCCTTATAGAGTGGACAAGGCTTGGGAGACAGGTAAAAGGTTGAAACGCAGTAAAAAATATTTATGCTACAATATGTGCGACATAATCAAAATGCAGGTCTCAAGGGAAGAAACAACAATGGGGCCATGTAAAATGAGTCCATGCGAAGGAGCACCACGGCAAACCACAGCTTCATTTTAATCTACGCCAACTTGGTGCTTCGAGCGGTGACAGCGAAAATTCACTCCATCACAACAGTGTAGTACAGAAGTAACCAAACAGATACCTCCTTACCTTTTGCCTCGCGTCTTGAACTAGATCAGAGCAGGTTCAACCTTGAATTCTTATTTGCTGACGCGAAGAAGTCGCTGCAGTAAGCAAAGGGCCCACTGCTGCTCGGAGGTGGCGAAGGACAGGCGATAGACCCCAGCTTTGGCTTCCAAGAAGGACACAGAGTCTGTTCTGGAGAAAGTGGTGAGTAACGTTAAAGGTCGTTCCTAAAGGAGACGCACGTAGGACACAAGAGCAGTCACAGGTCGACTCCTACGAGATGAAAGCACTAAGCGAAAGCAAACCGGTATGCATAAAGTGTGTAAGAAGAGAATGCGAGCACATGTTAGGCGCAACACAGATAATCGATGTTCAATGAAACAGCTACAATAACAGGGCGGATACCAATGCAGAAAAAGTCAACGGAAGATGAGCGGATAATCTTGCGCCCTAATAAGGTAAGTTAAGAAATTCTGTAGTTGGATGGTGGGCTATACTTAAAGAGAATGATGCCTTTCTGATCAAAGCGCACTACCAGTAATAGTACCGCGAATATTTGCAGTGTTTGTTAATCGTTCAAAGGTGCCAGCAAGCTGCCTCATCGCTTTGCTTGCAACACGACCAGATTTATCTCGATTGATAGCATCCAGGCAGAGCTGATTCTACATTCTTCCAGAAAGTTCTAGTGACTTTGCACGCTTTATTCCGAAAGTTCGCTATCAGCTTTCAATTGAGCAGGGCTGAGAGTGGCGGGCATTCTGCTAGACGCCGCCGAGCATGCTTGTTGCAACTCCGCCGCTGCCGAGTGATTCTGTCCATTGTGGGCGCAAGTCAGCCCAAGTCAGACACCCTTTTGGCTGCCTTTCTGCTCTCCGAACTATAGTCACCTTTATGTGACTTCTGGTGGAGGATACGGGTTAGCCTTCCATGTTCCTGACGCCCCTTTTAAGTCGTGGCACCAGCCTTCTGCGCTTCGCGCCGGAGGACAAGCCAGCAGTTAACCGAGCCAGCAGACGTCTTCAGGGAGAGAAGCCTGAGTTGGAGACCCTGCCAGACCACCCTGACAATGCAAAGACGCTGCTACGAGCACCAAAACTTCGCTAAAGATGTTGACGCCTATTGTACGGCAACAGCCGCGGGTGCGCCAACATTCAAAGGATCCCTAGGCTAAGACCCCAAAGAATGGTGGGACCAGTTTGAGTGCGTGGCATCATTCAACAAGTGGGATGATGGGGCAAAAATTGGACACGTATTTGCCTCACTAAAGGGCTCAGCACGTACGGGGTACGAAAACCACGATTCCTCCCTAAAGAAATGGGAGGTATTCAAGAAGGAACTTTTCAAGGTATTTACCAGTGTCGCAAGGAACTAAAGAGCCGAACGACTCCTCCAGTCACGAATCCTGATTCCGAACGAGCACGTCCGCGGTTACGACGAAGAGATGAAGCGCCTATTTCCCTGCGCCAACCCTGATATGACAGAGGAAAACACAGTTCAAGTTTAATGCGTGGCGTAAAAGAAAAACTTTGCCATCGTCGTCCACTGGCTGCCAAATACAGTCGATGAATTCATGCAAGAAGCCTGCACGATCGAGAAGACACACAACATCCGGGCTTGCCAGTACAACCACCCTTTTCTTGTCTGTGCAATCTGTCCGGACTCAACCACCAGCAGCGACAACTTGCGGAAAGTTATCCGCGAGATCCTCCACAAGGAGCTCCGCCGATTACTGCCATCGTCCAGACAGCCCCAAGCAGCGACTCTCATTGATGTGGTGCGGGAAGAAGTGCAACACGCACTTGGCACCCCGACGGCCACAGAACTCCAGGCCATGAACTACGCTGCTGCAGTACGCACTGCAGTGGCAAATTTGTGTGGTATATTTAGATGGCGTCGTTGTCTTCGCCTCGAACTTTGAAGAGTACCTGAAAAGACTTCGAGCAGTACTAGACGCCATCAAGTCATCTGGCCAACCCATGAAAGCAGAGAAGTGCCACTTTGCCTATGAAGAGTTGCTGTTTCTAAGCCACATCTCTAGCAAGGAGGGAGTACGCCAAGACCCGCAGAAAAAGCTGCTATGGAAAGTTCCCACCTCCGGCAGATAAAGCAGTGTGCAGAATCCTCGGACTGTGCGCATATTGCCGACGATTTTCGTGCATCACCGAGCTTCTGACGCAACTGACAAATGCAGATTTGCATTTTAAATGGGAAGCACCGCAAGCAGAAGCATTAAAGGAACTCCAGCGTCGTTTACAGTCCCGACCTATTTTCGCGCATTTTGATAACACCGATATTGATGGTCATGCCGATGCAAGAATCGTGAGCCTAGGCATTGCCCTCGTACAAAAAAGCTACGGGCAGGAGATAGTCATCACATACGCTAGCCGTTACCTTTCCAAGGCTTAGGCTAACCATATGACAACTGAGAAGGAGTGCCATGACCTCATCTGGACTATGTCGAAATTCCGCCCCTACCTGCACAGACGACCATTCAAAGTGGTCAGTGATCACCACGCTCTGTGCTGGCTTCCCGATTTGATCCCAAAGAACCCCTCTGGTCGCCTCGCTCGATGAAGTCTGCGCCTCCGGGAGTTTACGTCACCGTTGTTTACAAGTCCGGAAGCAAACACTCCGACGCTGATTGCCTCTCTCGAGCCCCCGTAGGTGCACGGCCACAGGACGACCATGAGTTCGCTGGACGACGATGAGGACCCATCGGCCCCAGCTCTTTCCCACAGCAGCAATGCTCAGACCCCGACCTAAAACGCCTCATCGTGTACTTGGAAGGAAGGCAATGTTTCTTCAACCCCCCTCGTTCAAGCGAGGACTGTCTTCCTTCTGTGTACTGAATGATGTCCTCTTGAAGAAGGACTTCGCAACGAACAAAACAGCCTATTTCCTTGTTGTACCTGATTCTCTCCGCGAACAAGTTCTACAGGCTTCACACGACGAGCCGACAGCAGCACATCTCGGGTTTCCTCGCACCCTCTGCCGCAATCAAGACAAGTATTACTGGCTGCAACTATCTGCCGATGCCACACATTATGTGAAAACCTGCCGAGATTTTCAGCGAAGAAAGACCCCTCCCACCCGACCAGCAGGATTTCTTAACCCGACTGAACCCCACTCAAGGCCCTTTAGTAGATCAGCATGGACTTCCTTTGCCCTTTCCCAAAGTCAAAGACTGGAAATAAGTGAATCATCGTAGCGACAGACTACAATGCCTCCTACACTGAGGCGAAAGCCCTACCGAGCGGAACAGTAGCAGAAGTCACCAAATTTTTCGTGAAGTTTATTCTTCTGCTACACGGCACCCCCGATGTGCTCATCACGGACAGGGGAACAGCATTCACGCCGGAACTGGTGCACGGGATCCTGGGTTACAGCCAATCCAGCCACCGGATGACAACTGCATACGATCCGCAGTCCAACGGACTGACCGAGCACCTGAACAAAACCATCGCCGATATATTCGCCATGTATGTTGATGCAGAAACCCAGACCTGGGACGTCAACCTCCCTAACGTCGTCTTCGCCTACAACATAGTAGTGTAGGAGAACACCCAGATTACACCATTTAGGCTTGTTCATGGCAGGGAGGCCTTGACCACGCTAGACGCCATGCTGCCGAACGTTTACGAAGAAGAGAGCATCGACGTCGCCGCTTACATTCAACGGGGAGAAGCCCGAAGACTTGCCCGATTAAGGATCAAAGAGCAGCAGCGGACCGACGCCAGACGCTACAGTCTACGAATAGCCAAAGCGGAATGCAATCCAGGAGACCAAGTCTGGGTTATAACGCCCATTCGCTGCAGTGGATTGAGGGAAAAGCTTTTGCGCCACTATTTCAGCCCATACGAGGTTCTTCGTCGGCTAGGTGAACTGGATTACGAAGTGACCCTTAAAACAATAACTGTATCCCAGTGACGCCGCATGCGACCAGAAGGTGTCCATGTCGTCCTTTTAAAGCCATGTTATCAGCGCTAAATGATGCTGTGTTCACAATATGTATGTTTATTTTCGCACGATCCGTTTTATTTGGTGCTAGTCGCCTTATTTCTTTTAATGTATCGGGTCAATATTTCTTTGGGAGGAGAGTTCAGGTGGCGAATCTTTGAAGTGTTCAGTGTTCAAAGCTGCCGGAACACCGCTTTATCGCATTGTTTGCTTTGCAAGACGAGACCAGATTTATCTCGACTGATCGCATCCAGGCAGAGCTGGTTTTACACTGTTCTAGAATGTTCTAGTAACAGTGCACACTTTATCTCGAAAGTTCTCTATCTGCTTTAAATTGCGCACGGCCGGTAGCGGCAGGTATTCTCTTCGAAGACTGCCAAGAACGCTTGTTGCTACGCTGCCCCTGAGTGGTTCAGTCAATTGTGGGCTCAAGTCAGCCGAATTAAACAGTTTTGTTTAGACACATTTTTCGCAGCCGTTCTGCTCTCTGGAATGCAGTCACCACTACATGACAATAGCATTACGTTGTATATCAATATCAGGTTCGAGTAGTTCGAGAATTTACAGAAGCACGTAGACAACTTACAGTAATAGGCAACATGCTGAAATTCATACAACAGTAAAAAATGAAAGAGGAGTAAGTAGGACAGAAGAGAAAGCTTCCAGGGTGTTGAGAAAATGAAACGAAGCCGTTCTCACGGCGAAAAAATGTTTTCTTGTGAAGAATATAGCAGAATCTGCAAACAGCATAATCATTACCATAAGCCATGCAGGAAAGATTTATTGCAGGCCCAACTCTGCCACTTTGTCAAGTATAGTCTTTCTGCCTTTCTTCCTTTGTTGAATGAACCAGACTTGTTCAGCATTATCCTTAGCTGTAAACACAATAAAAGTGCAGGGATGGATGGGTTGCACATAAACTTTCTTTACAAGAACTTCCAGCCGTTGTAATTCTATATTTTTACAATAAGCATCGCCGGTGCCGTCGACAGTCACCCCATTCACTGGCAAGTTCCTAATCATGCCTGCACACTACCTCGATCCCTTTCATCTGTGAGCAGTAACGTTTGCGCATCATATCTCAAAAGACGGCACCCACCGCTGCAGCACAATTTGATAGCCACTGAAAGGATTGCAGAACGGTCGGTCAAAAAATTAATACGCAGAAGAATATAGTTATGTTTCAGATCCACGGACGAGAACAGCACGGCATGGTTGGTAGGGGGCCCCTGAATGTGGTAAGGGAATATGCCTACTTAGCGCAGGTAGTGACCGCATACACGGATGACTGTAGTGAAATAACATTATAATAAGGTTAAGCGCATTAGGTAGGTTCTCTGAGATCATGACTGGCAGTTAGAAATATCTCTCAAGAGAATTATAACACTTGTATCTTACCAGTGTGCTCAGCTCTTGACCAGAAACGCGGATGCTAACGAAAAGATTGAACTTAAATTGAGGACAACACTGCTAGGTATGAAAAGGAAAATGATAGAAACTCAAAGCATCTGAAGATGCTTAAGCATTGCCTTTAAGAGTGGAACGTGACAGCTGGTTGCAGCGCATCAGTACACGACAGTTAACGAAGTCGAAGACCACAAAACGCAATCACTGGGTTCAATTTTATTCAGCTCGAAGGAACGAGTTTTTTGCTAACGCATTGTGCTAATGCTGCTCAACCCTCGCAATCTGAAAGACCTCGGTTTAATTCCCCGCATCTTTAGATTTTTTTTATTTGGAAGTTCTCACGTGTAACGCCAACAACGTCGACAATGGCTATTCTGCGGCACAAGCTCGCAAACGCCGTATAATGTCCCAAACCGACTCAGTTTATAAGAGATGCCGTATTGAAGGGATCCGGAAATTTCGACCATCTGGGGTTCTTTCACGCGCACTGACATCGCACTCTACACAGGCCTCTAACATTTAACCTCCATCAATGTTCGATCGCCACGGCCGCACTAGAACCCGTGTCTTTCGAATCAGCTGCTGAGCGCCATAACCACTGAGAGTACAAGTTACTAATATTTTCAGACTGGCACAAGGATAGGCAGTGCTACTACAGGATGAAAACTGTTGGAAATCTTGCCACATGTTGAGTAACAGAAGCATCGCTGATTTTCAGAGCGCCATGCATACCGGGGTGCCGATGAGCTTGGCCGGTAAAAATGGTCAACAGCGCCTCCACTCGTCAACTGGGTGCCCTTGAGGGTGGTCGCGAGGACCAGAGAGCATTGGTCGCATTGAAGACAAGGCGCCTGCTGTCGTCTTCTTGGGGCCGACCAGCAACCTGTAGCATTTGAATGCCCTTTGAAGTACCTGAACGAAAGTACGATCGGCATTGCAAAATTGCTTTTTTATGGGTACAAGTCTTAATAGTCTCTGCGCACGAAATTTTGAGATACTCTCAGCTGATTATGTATACCAAACGCATACACGAAATCTTGTCATGTGTTGACTTTACAGAAGCATCGCTGATTTTCAGAGCGCCATACATACCAGTCTGCCGACGGGCTTGTCAGGGAGGAGTGGTTGACACGCCTCCACTCGTCGACTGGGCGCCCTTGAAGGTGGTCACCAGGACCAGAGAACACTTTTGGCATTGAAGACAAGGCGGTTGCTGCAGTTGTCTTCTTGGGGCCGACCGCAGCCTGTGGCATGTGAATGCCCTTTGAAGGCCCTGAAAGAAAGCAGGATCGATATTGCAAAATTTTTTTTAAAGAGTCAAAAGAAAACGTTTGACAGATACCTGTGTGGTAGAAAAAAGAATTGAGGTTATAAATGAACGAAAACAAAAAAAACGAACATGATGTGTCAGAATGTTCTGGGTACTTTCATCAGTGGTGACTGAGGGCGCGTTGCAGCTGCCGTTTTAAACTCGTCGTTCTATGAGCAGTAGGGTAACGTCGGCTTTTTTCAGCTTTTCGTTCCCATTCTTCTTTAACTTAAAATATTTTCTTTATTACAGTAGGTGGGTCAGTGATGCAACTGTTGGTAAAGCCTCCATGTTGATGAAATGAAACAGTGTCAACCAATTTGCACGAAAAATATGGAGCTGAAAATAAAGTTATTCACAAGAGACTTAACACAATGGATTTTAGTTTTGAAGGAGTGGCTAAAGCACAGTGAGCAAAGGAGCTGCAGCGGACATGTGAGCACTTTTGAACAAAGACCTGCTTGTGAAAGACTAGCGCATCTCTACGGAGACTCATTTCAGTAAAAAAGGATACTTGGCTTGATTGCACGTGAGTTTTATTCGCACGCATATGTGCGTGGAAGCGCACACAAAGAACAAAGTTTACACGCATGGTTTCATTCGTAGAATTCTTGCGTCTCCTTCAAAAACAGCGGCCATTAACAGAACTCGCTCAACCTGCGGCCCCGCTCAACCTGCATCCCCGCCCCTTGGGGCTGGCGATGGATGCACCGCTGGGAGTCACATTCACTGCCGTGACGAAGTCTATGCAAAAGCAGGTAGCCTGCTTCAGCTGGAGCACAGGCAGCGAAGCGGGTGATCAAGCCAGGCATTGGTTTCTCAGTAAGACAACCAGACTGGAGCACATAAGTGATGCGAAGATATTAAAAGGCAATGCTGAGTTACTTAAGTGCCCTTATCGAAACGCGAGCACATGTGGTTTCGGAGTTCTCACCCGGCCGCATCGCATTTCAATGAAACTACAATGCTGCTGCTTAGAACCCGAGATAGAGAGCAGCAACCGGGAAAAACGCAGTTTTTCAGCATATGGCAGAAGTCCTGAACTTGAGAATTAGTGTCCTGCACAATTCAGAAGCCCTGGTTGACATTAAAAAAAACAATTACTGCCTCGTAGGTTCCTTGTTCCCCGTAAACCATGAAGAGCAGTAGATATGCAAATTACTATAGTGGGTGCACTATAATTATTATGTTTACCATTTGGTGCTAGTGCCAGAGAATGCCATCGAGTGCAGTGGCCTACGAAATCCGGTGGTGTTATGACCACTGTCATCACATCAAGCTACCGCCAAGCTGTCATCACATCAAAACCTCTCTGGCAGATATCAAATTTCTTCATTCCAACTGGCAGACTCCGAAATTGCGCCGTAACCAAATTTTACATTTTTCACCCAGATAATTTTATTTTATTATATACATATCGTCTCAAAAGAGCAATTAAAATGAGTCGAATTTAATGACGTTGGGCCTGCTTGGCTTAACATTGTCAAGGTTAATGCGTTTCCTTCGGACGAGGAAGTGTGAAAACCTGATTTATTCAAGAACCTCATCCCGTAAATGTTGAGCACCAGGCAAGGGGATATTTTATTCACAGATGAAGAGCAGCTGTGTACGTGGCAGTAGGTTTCAAGCTACACATTTCCCTCATTTGGGGCGGGGTCTCTAAGCACTATGCCAGAGCTGCACTGTACCTGGTTGAGGAAGTCGAAGGCAGCACTGTCCCTCACAAGATCCTTCCTGAGAAGCATGCTTTCTCCAGGTCATTCGAAAGAACTCAGAAGCGCCAGTGCGTCTAAGCGTAACTGATAAGTTAGAGCTGAGCTAGAATAAATTGCAGATTAGACCTTTTTAGCAGCGCCCGTTCATGTGATGGTCTTTCCAGGCTGCCCCAGGAGCAGCAGCTTTAAGAGACCCAGCTAGTGTAGGAAAACGGAGGTCTTCAAGAACATTGAGGCGAGACCTGCCACCTACCTCAGTTGACCCATCGTAAATTGGAGACAGGAAAATCCCCTTCTCCACATTTAGGGGATTGAAGGGAGACTAAAGGGAGGAGGGCAGAGAGAGAGGGTTGGAGGCATCGGGTGGCAAAGTAGAGAAAAAGAGAAACTAGAGAGGGAAGACACTTTTCTGCGATGGGCGCCATGTTGGCATAAGTGTCTGCCTCGGCTCCGGCAGGTGGTTGGTTCGAAACCTTCCAAAGCTCACCACCGAAAACTACAACTGAAACCCACTGCAGTGTATTACTGCAGTCCTGGGCAAATCTGTGTTGGGCTCCAGCTGTCTGACTTTGCGAGAAATAAGAGTGAGCAAGTCTGTGAAAAACTCTGTTGTCGGCTATGAAATTCTGTTGTCGGCTACAACGACTGCAAAATAGGCGCATACGCCTCCTCTGAACACAATTTAAAGCCGCAATCTGATCGTGTTGAATCCAGTGGCTCCGAATTTATATAATAGAGTAAGTCTAGACAGCTTGAATTTAAACCACTAATCTAGAAGCCCCCGTGGTATGTTATGCCTGAGGACTAAAAAAGTTACTAATGCGGTGAGGCTAAAATCGGCATCTACCACACAGGCACACCTTGTTACAGCCAGCTGAGGAGCCGAAAAGTCTCTGCAGTTCAGGACGGACAAGGCGACTGGAGGAGCAGCCATCCACTCGACGGTTGCGTCGAAGTGACATATCCAATAGACCAACAGAACTTGTGGGGAGCACGAAGACCTACAATTCTGGCCCATCATTTTCGAAAGAGACCATGTACTGGCAGTCAAGTATATATCTTTGAAGCTTGAAAACAAATATAAATTACAGATATATATCACAAAAAGTTTGAAAATCAGCAGAAATTATAGATGATAAAGCAAATTTATAGAAGGTCTCATGGCCCCAAACGATACAACGGTTAGGAAAAATGACGGAGAGTTCTATGCGAGGGTAAACAAATGAGTACTGTTGAGAGCCGTGTGACAGTCTACTTTTTGTTCTGCAAATTTAACTTGAGAAGATTGATTTCCAACTTTTTAAGTACGCCTATTCCAGAAAAAAACTTTAAATTAGCAAAACCTACACTGCATAGAAAAAGTGCAACCTGAAATATTAGGAGCAAGGAACCATTTATGAGCATCTTTCTAACATAAGAAAAAGTGAATGCGATCGCTTCCACCGAAACACTGCCGCCCCGGGAGCCACGGGAGCAATGACAGCAGCGTTTCGACGGAGGCAAAATTAGCTCAGCTAGTCCAGGATTTACAAAGCGAAGTCTGTCGCCATTCATTGTGTTCATTGACATTGGCTTTGACATCTTACGTTCTAGACGCTGATGATTTTAAGGAAAGGAAGAGCACACAGCTTGCTCTCTGGGTTAATGAACGCCTCAATCCCCTTTGATGTACCTGGCGGTGGTGCGAGTGAGATATGGGATGCATGCATTAGCGCTGACAACATTGTGCCAGACACGTGACACTGCAGCAGTAGGCTGCACCGTTCACTGGGTGACCAATGTCTCGCGGTCAACTATTAACTGCCACCTGCCAGGGTGGCAGAGTGGGTGCGCTGCCTATATTTGCAGTGTGCGGAGCGGATTAACAGCAGGTTTTTGCTTTTGGACGCCAACGCCACAAACATGAAAGCTCACTTGTTTTCTTTGGATTTGGAGGAAAGTAATTTGCGCAGTAACTGTGGCAGTAACTGTTGCATATCTGGGTCATATCTGGGTGACCACAGCGCCATAAGGGAGGGAATAAAAGGAGGGACAGAAAAAGAAAAAAGGAAATTGAAAAGAAAATTGGATATTGAGGAAAGGTGTGGCACAGCGGTGGAACACCTGTGGCTAGGTGCAAGTAGTGGCACATGCTCAAGAGTGACTAGGGATGCTTATCCATATCCAAGATGCGCCGCTGAATAGCCTAGTGTAGCTTTTGCTAGGAAAGAAAGCCCGCGGAACAGAAAGGTGATCACGCGGTAACCGTGGTACTTGAGCACCCCATTATGGTCATTTCCGAAGACGATATAAAACAATTTATCTAATTAGCTTTTACTTTTCAAGAATAATAACAAAATGAAAATTACCAAAGACTAGGACAAACGGCTCTCTACATCATGCTTCGTGCCTTGAGCATTGCTTCTTATTTAAAAACTAGCTTACGTTTAGCTGGCACAGCCAAAACAATCAGCTACATAGCCAAAACAATTTAAACATACGTTGTCATATTTATTATGGCTCAATACAAAAATTTTTCGCTATGCATAGCTGTAAGAATAAATCTTATATTGATTTTTTTCTCGGGTATTTGCAGTTTTCTTCATTTTTCATCAATATATAAAAAAAATATTCAACCGCACGCTTTCTCTTGCTCCACAAGAGGTAAAACAAACCATATGATATTTCGTTCCCACTAACAGAAATCGAAAAAACTCCAAATGATAAGCTCATGTCATGATATGGAAATTTCCACGTCAATCGCACACGTCCTTGCATGCATACAATTAGGTGGTTTAAGCCCCAACATTGAGGTTGGAGAGCTCGAAAAAAATGCATGTTACAAACTTTTCACCAAATGTAAGAGCCAAAAATCTGACTGCCTTTATGTTTCGGACCATCTTTGGTCATTTATTGAATACAGAAAAGTAAGGTTATGAACTGAGGTAAGTGTAGTACTTACCGCGCGTATTTGAATAATCGCGATTTCCTACCTTTCAGCAGCCTGCCTAGGTTTCAATGAAGTCAACGCCCATACTGCTTGAGTTTAGGCTTGTATACTGTGCCTTAAATTCCACCCGTTGGAGCATGGAACATGAGACAATGGCAACGGCAATGGCAAGCCTCCCTTACCTTCAGGACACCTTTCCCACCGTAGTGGGCAGGGAATGGGCGCTGGACAGGATTCGGAGGTCAGTGGTGCGCGAGTCCCAGCAGGCGCATCTTGCTCCCGTGATTGTGGTTGTCTTGCAACAAGAGTCGGCCTGTGCATCGAGAGGGAGAACGTTAGTGGCACCGTTCCAGCTCGAGTGTGTCACGTTTAAACAATGGCACCAAAAAAGGGGTTTTATTGCAGCATCGACGCTACTGGCTATAACAGTCAGTTTAAATTATTGGTTTAATGTCCTGAAACGACGCATGAGCGATGAGGAACGTTGAAATCGGGGGTTTATGAATAATTCGGACTACATGTGGTTATTTTAAATGCGCTGACATCGCAGACCGCACGTGCACTTTAACGTAACAGGATCTACAATAATTTAGATGCCTCGCCCGTATTTACTGCAGGGTCGATAATACAGCATCCCAAAGGTGCATCATTATTCATTAAGATCAGAGGTCCAGCAAAGTCAGCCACGTACCCATGATGGAGGTCAGTCTGTGAGGCAGACGTTAAACAGGAGCAGTCATCCGCAGAGGAAACGATAAGGACTTAACAGTTGTGTTAACGCACCTGCATTAAACACCCAATATCGAGCTTTGCCAAAGGTGTCGTCAGTGTTCCCCTTGACCTGTTCAGGAAAGGCACCATTGTAGGCCAAGTATGGCCAAATATGGCCAATCATTTCCTCTCAGCACCAAACTTTTCAACGCTGGGCCATAAACGTGTACAACATGTGATGGCCCATAGAAAAAGGTTTATGTTCATAGTCTGTAGAGGTTTTGTTGGGTCCTTCAAATGTTGACGAAATTTCGTGCAACAGTCGCAATTTAAACTTCAGTTCGATAATTATCACAAGTCTCCAGAGCGCCATTTTGTTGCGATCTTCACTTTCCGCAAAGCTTACCTGCGAAAAAAAGTGCTCTGGTTGGCGTTTTTAGATTGTAGGTAAAAGGTCCTTGTGGGAAAAAGCACAGATGAGAAACGCCTCCAGAAGTGAGCACGCCAGACGAGCACGCCAAAAGTTGACGCACATGGCGCAGTTCCCCAGCTTTGAGCGCTTCCTATTCTTTGTAAAATAATATCGTTCAGCGGGCGAAGTGGCGAATAGGCACTTAAATGGGCAGCCACCCTACCAGTAGCAATTCCCTTGAGAACAGAAAATATTGACAGCCCTTAATATTTGTGAAAACACAATATTTTATCAAGCCACACACTATATATCCGGAAGAGCTATGCCATATTTTTGCGTTCGATATTTCAAGCACGCCACTATTATGAGGTTTATAATAGGTTTATTATAGGTTTATGTACGAGGTTTATAATAGGCGAGCATTAGGCGCCTCGGAAGTGAAAAAGCCGTTCTGTCTACGTTTTTTCACCTAATTTTTCTCTGCTCACTGCTACGCTAGTCCTCCTAGCAGAAGTTAAAAATGCAGCAAAAAATATACAGGCAAGTATTTGTGCCATAACGTAGACTGCAGGTCTCCGCTAGACAAATGAAGAAGGGCCCTCAGTACAACGAGCCACAACGAATGGCCCACAAGAATAACATGGGATGACAGAGGAATGAGCTTTGTGTGAAACCCAGCTTTCGGCCCTCGTCACCTGGCGAGTTAACGGCACGTGGAGAAAATTACCGAGCTTTTGATGTTCTCCTCTTGCAGTGTCCTGAAATGCTCTCTCTGCCGCATAGAGAGATACGCATCTACAATTACTTGTCGCGCAAAGAACTCACGCGAATATTTCCTTGTCGCGCATCCAACTCACACGAATATTCTCATCGGCATCATCCTTGCAGTTCTAGTAGTCGTAATGTAAATTCGCTTCAGCAAACAGCATACAGAACACTAAAGTCATCTCTTCTCACCTTATATGCCCAACCGCTTTTAGTTTGCAGCAGGCGTCTCATCGGGAGGGAGTCCGTTCCGCTGATGCGAAGAAGTACCTGCGGGTAGCTGGAGGTACGCTGCCGCTGCAAGGTGCCGGAGGGAAGGCGATGCAGTCTAGCTTTGGCTTCCAAGCAGAACATCGAGTCTGGCCTGGACAAAGAGATAAGCGACGTTGACAAGCACGCCGCGGAAGACCGCATGTAGCTAGACAAGGGCCCAAGGTAGAAGTAAAGTGGCTGTTTGGGCTTGTTGGTCAGTGATCATAGTTAAAGAACACCGCGCGAAAAAACAAGGACAAATGAGGTAGTACACAAGACTGGTGCTGACTACTTCAAATGGCACAATTTTCTTTTTGAGTTAGAACGTGTGGATCCTGGCCTTGCAAGTTGAAATCGCAATAAGATTCGCACAGGTTATGGCGGCATCTTGCTTGCTCATGGTCGAAAGAAAAGAGCCCAATGTAGGACAAATCTGAAGAAATGAAGTGGCTGTTTCGGCTTTTTGGTCAGTGATCATGATTAGAGAATGCAGAGCAAAAGTACAAAGATAAACGAAGAAGTGCACAGGACTGGCGCTGACTACTTCAAATGGCAAAATTTTCTTTTTGAGATGGAACGAGAGGATCCTGGCCTTGCAGGATGAATTCCAGGCCTTGCAAGTTTAAACCATGAGCAAGCAAGATGCCGCCATAACCTGCGCGAATCTAATTGCAATTTCAACTCGCTAGGCCAGGATCCTCTCGTTCCATCTCAAAAAGAAAATTGTGCCGCTCGAAGTTGTCAGCGCCAGTGCTGTGCACTTCTTTGTTTGTCCTTGTCTTTTCGCGCTGCATTCTTTAACCATGATCAAGGTAGAAGGCCTAGTTTAAACAGACGAAAGGGCATAGTATTTTGCGGCATAGTATTACAAGTGTTGGCGCACTTCGGAAAGGCTGTGTATTATTTTAACTATTAATTTTGTGAACTAATTCCTGACGACTAACTTTTAACAACCCTACATGGGCAACTGGTACCAAAATAGAGATTTCTAGCTGGCGGCCGTTAGTAATAGGTATATTGGTTTTTAATATTTCGAAAATGCGAATGCTCTCGCCACTGTGGCTCGACAAACTATGGCTACCCCGTACGAAAATACATGAGCTTTTGAAAGCATGCATGCAAAGCAACCCCTCCAGTGCTTGTATCTAGTCGAAAAAGCCAAATTTTCTGAGCCACAGTGCAAAGCGTAATTGCATTTTCGAAATTCTAAATATTGCAATAGCTGTTACTAACAGCCGGCTACAACAGTCTAAATGCAACTAGGCTCCTAGCCTTTCTAAATAAAAAATTACTTATTAAAAATTTGTTAATCAGGTAAGTACTAAAGAGGATTGATCGTTTCACTGGAGACTTCCAACACTGGTAATACAATGCCGCAAGAGCTACATCTTTACCCTAAAAATTCATTTAACTGTTCGCTGAAACACCATGCATAAATCGAGGATAACAGTGCGAAATGGAACCATGTGTTAGGCAGAGAAGGGGTAAGAGGGTCATTGCATGCGAACTGAATCCTATTTCGCACTCAACTATAATCGAATTTTAAAAAAAAAATTTTAATTTTATTGCTTTGCTATATTAAACAATATCTTAGCTGGTTTAGCGCCAAAAAATTTTTCATGCTGCGGTAGTCATTTGAAATTTTTCAAAGTTGTCTGCAATATATTTGTTGGAAACCTATTGCGAGTGATTAATACTTTTTGTGTGTGAATAAAAGACATTACGCTTTCACAAGTAATGATCTGAAATGAAGCTCTCAATTTTTCTGAAACATGTAACACAGAAAATCGTTCTGAAGTACGAGTTTCTGAAACATTGTTTTAAATTTCACGTTGTCACAGTCACCATTTCAACTACTTTCCAAGCTTTCCATAACAAAATAAAGTTACCGGAAGTGTTTTAAAAGTCAGAAAACATACGCTGTGCCATAAAAAATGACTCATTCATTCAGAATGTTTGCTCTTTGCAACATATTCAGCCTTCAGCTGCAACAGACATTTAGTACATTGAACCGTGTCATTCAATTACATTTCTCTAGTGGTATGGATTCTATTTTGTTTTGGATGAGATAATCTCGCAAGTTGATCACACATTGGCGCTTTGACGCAGTTTTCGTGCACTGCATCTAAATATCTCAAGCAAAATTTGACGAGAAAGGTGTCCAAAATCTGCTTAAGGAAAAAATGTATGAATTGAAAGCTGGCTAAGTCTAGAGAGACGCACAGCACGAAAAAGCGCCTAGGAATGACTCGGAGTTAATAAAGTCTTAGTAGTCTCTGTGCACGAAATTTTGAGATAATCTTCGCTGAATATGTACCTCCCATGTGCACACTGCAACTATTGCCTTGTGTTGCGCAACCGAAGGATCGCTGATTTTCAGAACACCATGCATACCGGGCTGCCGATGAGCTTGGCGGGTAGAAATGGTCAACAGCACCTCCACTCGTCGTCTGGGCGCCATTGAGGGTGGCCACAAGGACCAGAGAGCACGGCTGGCATTGAAGACCATGTGGCTGCAGTAGACATCTCCTTGGGGACAACTGGCAGTCTATGGAATGCGAATGCCCTCTGAAGACCCTGAACGAAAGTAGAATCAGTATTACAACATTATTTATTAAAGATTCAAAAGAAAATGTCCGGCAGATATCTGTCTGGTTGGGAAAGGAATTTAACTTAGAAATGAACGCCAACCAAAGGAAAACGAACTTGATGTTTCAGTACCTTCTTGGTAGGTTCATCAGTTGTGATTGAGGGCACGTTACATCTTCAATTTAAAACTATCGTTCAATCAGCAGTACGGTAACGTCGGCTTTTGTCAGCGTTTGTTTTGCGTTTAAACATAATTTTTTTATTATACAAGTTGGGATGGTGATGCAACTGTTGGCAAAGCCTCCATGTTGATGAAATGAAAGTGTCAACCGATATGCATGCAAAATAGGCAGCAGAAAATACATTTATACAAAAGAAACTTAATACGATTGATTTAAATGTAAACATTTTGAAGGAATGGCTAAACGTTAGTGAACAAAGCAGCTGCAGTGATTATGTGAGTGCTTTTGAACAAGGACCTGCTTGTGGAATTATTAGCGCATTTCTATGGTGACTCGTTTACATAAGAAGGATACTTTGTTTGAATGTGCACTGAGTTTTATTTGCACGCATATGTGGGCGGCAGCGCACACAAAGAACGAAGTTTACATGCGTGATTCCAATCGACAACTTTAGCGTCTCCTTCAAAAACAGCTGCCATTAACAGAACTTGCTTATCCTGCGGCAAGAGGAGGCTTTAAAGGCAGCATCTTCTCCTCCTCCCCTGCACCGCAGCCACTTGGGGCCTTGTGGGGAAAAGAACAGAGACGAGAAGCGCCTCCAGATGTCAGCATGCCCGACCAACACATCAAAAATGGACGTACGAGTTATACTGCAGAGGTTGCTAACGTTGAGCACTTTCTAATGTTTTAGAAACGGTGTTCAGTTTGCTATGCGCCGACTTGCCTCTTAGCTGAGCAGCAGCCGTACAAATTCCAATTCCCTTGAGAACAGAAAATAATGTGGGTGCTCATTATTTGTGAAAACACACTATTTTATTAAGCCACACTCTATATTTCCGGAAGAGCTATGCCATCTTATTGAGCTCGACATTTCGAGCACGCCACTATTCTCTTGAGCTATATTTTCAGGGGATATTCTGTACGAGATTTTAAGTACAGGCCTCGGAGATGAAAAAGCCATCCTGTCTGCATTTTAAGCCTCCAACAGTCAGCTGCCACCAGCAACGAATGTCACACGGATGCCGCTAGAACTAGTTGGGTTACTAAAAAAAAAGCCGCTGTGTTTTCTGGTGAAGCATGCTAATGTCCCCATGAAGGAGAAACATCGGTTTAGCAGCAGCAAGGGCCACGTGCGGAAGACCAAACTTGCGCACACCAACTGCAGCAAAGTGGAAAGGAGGATTGCATGTCTGGGTCCGCGGGGCGATCAATAGCCAAATCCAATGGAAAATACCATGTGGAGCCAGCTGCTAGCCACATTGCCTGCAAAACCGCAATAAGTAACTTTTGCGAAAGGGTTCATACATATTGTGCTAGCGCATATGCGTAGCATTTATTGCAACGAGTAAATAGTGGGTTAATTCTTGCTGGAAATTATCACCTTGCACCATAACAAGACAGCATCGTAATCTACGCCTCCGGACCAGCAGAGAAACTGGACACGTGTTTAAAAACAAAGTGGGGAAACATCGCAGAAAAGACAGGCGGCCATGATAAGCACATTATTTTCTTTAGAACGAGAGCAAGATTTGCTGTTCCTGATTTGGAATGAAGTTTTGTTATTTTCATTTCCAAAGTATTTCCGTGTTTCACGGCAGGCCTCTACCAGCAAAGCGATAGGCACGCATGTAGCCGCCCCGGTGACTAAAATATTCCGCTACAGATAGCGTGGTCCATTATGTCCAGATGCCAACAATGTGCATTTTAATGTGAATGCACTGCCGCTCGGACAGTGCAAAAATGTTGACGTCCGTCAGTTGTTCACGCAGTGCCAATCATCCGTTACATAGTGCACGACAGCACCACTCACTAAACCAGTTTCTCTGCACATTTTCTGTATTCGGCAGTTCCATTCTGCGGTTCAGTGCAATAGTTTCTGTGCGGCTATAACAGTTTCCACCTATGTACCAGTTTTTATTCAAACTCAGCATCTGCAAATGTGAGCTGGTGTGATCAGCTTATGTAAAAGCAGGCAGACTTAGCAAACGTGAGAACAAAAGCACCTGATTTGCGCATCAGTTTCAGATTAAGATCAAATACAGACTGGCTGCGCCCTGTGTCAACAGCTCACGCTATGCGCCGCTGCTACGATTGGTGATATAGTAGACGGAAAACTATCTTTTAGGCATTGGCAGGAATTGGATGACAGCCGTGTGTTGACATAAAATGACTATTTCTTTCAGAACAAGGTTGAGCCCAACAAATGGCTAGTGCTCGAGGCAGGTGCTTCATACATTCGCGCTCACAGGGCAGCAAAAGAACGTGGGAAACTCGCAATAAAATATGATACAAGGGCGACGCCAGTAACCTCATGGACGCCAGTATCCTTATATAGCAATTTCTAGAAGCTGCCGAAACCAAGTAGCTTTTATGCCGGGTTTTCTGATTTTATCGGCCTTATAATGTGCACATCAGAGCATTACCTAACGCGGAGAGATTCTTCACTTTAAGCGGGAGCCTTTGTTGCAACCAGCAAAACCAGCGTACTTAAGCTGGCCATGCGGGGGAAGTGAGCTTGAAACTGGGCAAACATTTTGCAGTCCTCCTCACCTGCTTCCACTTGGTTCATCGCCGAGGTGGCGAGGAAGGCGGCCCTCGGCTTCCATGGCACCCACGTGACAGCAGCACTTTGGGCATCTGACGCACCTGTCGTGTGCCTCGGCAATCTCCACGGGCTCTGGCTGCAGCCTGTGTCGAGGGTAACAGGTTTCGTCCCGCATTAAGGCTAGTATCATGGCCTCAAAGATGCCCACAGAAAAGTTTTTTGGATTATGAGAAAGCCAAGAGAGCATTCTAAGTTTGTCACTTAATGGATACGCGTGCTCTATAAAACAAATCAATATGATGCAATAACCGCATGCATGCGCAATCATAAAATATCAATACACCTTGATATGGAGCAAAAATACCTATACTGTCATACATTCTGAATCATGTAGTTATCATAATTAGCGATGTAGGTACGACTAAACGTGCATGAGATGATTGCATTAAAGAGGTTTTTTCATTAGAAGGGCTCTCACGTTGAGCGTTGCGGTGTACGAGTAGACCAGAAAATTCCAGAAGAGATTGTTCACTGTGTGCTGCATGTAAAAGATGCCAATAACTCAAGCTTTGGCGTGGTTTACTCCAGACGCAAAGGAAGTAGCTCTACATTCAAAAAGACATTTAGGAGGCAATGTTATTTCTTTCCAAGGGTACTAAGTTTAACCCTTCATGCTTGGTTCATACCAAGACAGGTATCGTCCAGGCATTGGAGAGGGCATTAATGGCTCCACCATTTTAGGCGCGGAGGAGATACACGCTGACCTGGCGCCTGGAATGGGTACAATGTGTAACGCCAATATGAACACAAACGCCGCTCTGGAAAGCTGCGGAAACATGCTTAATTTCAAACGTGCAAAATACTGCCATTAATACACTGTACCAGTGAGGCATACTTGGGCACAAATAAAAATTAGCGAATACCTGAGCAGCAATTTCGGAATACACTCCGGCACAATATGTTTGACCTTCTTAGGAGCTGATTACATAAAAAAAATCCTCCGGATAGATAATGCCATGCAGCGCACTGGCATATGGAGCTCTGCCGTGTTGATTCTGTCTTTGTATTAGATAGACACGCCAATGTATTTTACTGTAATCATCTTCAAGGCTCACTGCACTGGTATTAAAAAAGTGTGCACAAAGTTTATATATCAGAAGAAAGTGCAGCAAAAAACGGCGTTGGTATATCAAAAGTGTTTGCTGCAAACAAGGGCTTACACATCTCTTTTTTTTATTGCAATAATTACTTTTGCACTGTTACTCATTCTGCTTCAGCGGAGACGATGCTACAGAGAATATCATGCCCACTGCAGCCACGCAGTGGGCATATATTGCACACACTTTGTGGAGATGCGTGGCGATCACTTCCTATAGAAAACCGCCGAAAGTGTTATGATGTGCCAATGAAATTTTCATCTCGAGGTGACGTAAGCAGGCAATACTTTTTTCCAGCATAAGCATTCACCTTTTTCAATTTTTTATTATCAGAAATTATATCTTTCATTGCAATCCTGCCTTTCTGGAGAGGAGCATTGTATTTCACGTCTAGGATTGAAGGTACTCAAGTCCAGATGACTGTGGTATAATAAAATGGTACAGTGTTTTTGCTGTCACCTACAATTTCGGCGTCCACACAATCAGCACTGCAGAGCGTGACGGTCGCGCTCACAGTTCAGGACGAATACAGTTACTGAAGCCACCACCAGGCCTGCCCCGGGAGGCACACTGAGAATAGAGGCAACTTCTAAAGGCAACATCCAGACACACATCACTGGGTAAACCGTGGCAGCAGAGGAAAACAGATACGAACCAGCATCATTTCTCGCTTCCTTTTCGATTTTGAACTGTTTTATTCTATAGCGGCTTAAAGCAAACAGTCTCAGCGCACTACCCATTTTATCTCGAATTAATAAATTCTGTATTGGAAAGAAACTGCATAATATGCACTTGTATCAATAAATTTGTAGACTTATATTTATGGCTTCATTTCACCATCATGATCAACCTGACTGTGACCACTGAGGGTAAAGACCTCTATCATGTATCTCTAAATAACCCTGTCCTTTGCCAGCAGCGGCAACCGTGTTTCCGCAAACTTCTTAATTAATCTGATCCGCTCACCTAATTTTTTCCAACTCCCTGCTACGCTTGTCCTCTATTGAAATCCACTGCGTCAACCCTAAATATAACTGGTTATCTTGCCTTTGAATTACATGCCCTCTCCAAGCCGGTTTCTTCTTGATTTCAACTAGGATGTCATTTCCCATGTTTCTTGCCGATTGTAATTATTGTACCTACTCTAATTATATCTCTATAACTAATCGTGATAACAATCAATAAAGTTTTTACTCTTAGGCGACTATCAACTGTGCGATCGATAATGACTATTTGAGCGTACTTCCGTCGAAATGCTACCAGAACAAGCTCATGTCTAGAAAAAGGATGCCAAAAGCGAAGCCCCGAACTCATGACACTCATTTGACTGACGTTCCAGCCATCCACCCGCGCAACGAGAGCCTTCCAGACGATGGCGGCGGCTTCACTTGTTCGGTGAGTTCACCGAAGGCCGTTTGAGCCACTGCGCCTCCCAGCTACAACTGTTAGGAACCACTTCGCTGTCGAATAGCAACTATAAAGAAACGTTATCGTTGCCTACGTGATCAATTATCTTCCTAGTTTTTATAAAACTCGTTGCGTACGCCCCAAGCGGTTCCTTCTTCGTTTATGTGCCACATTTCTTCGTTCCGCAGACGCATCATTCACACACACAGCTTATTTGTAGAAAAGAAGGAAACATCTGAAACGCAGTAACCTATCGCGTCATGCCATAAGCTTTTAAAGGTTATTCCTGTTGCATCGTCGTGTAAATATACCAATTTACGATCCCTCGCTTGGTTGATATTATACTGAATGGAACAAGAGTTTTTCCTGCAGAGAAGTAGGCGGAGCTGATAAAGCAAGCTTCAACACTTTCTCAGACAAAATGGAAAAAGAAAATGCACTATGTAACACCAACACCTCACTAAGATGTTTTGCGCCAATAGTGCAGTTTCAGTTAAGGTGTTACAAAAAGCTTGTAAGTTTCACACTGTCTGTGTTTCAGGCGGCACTGTATTTTTGCTCAACTAAAAATGGCAGAGACTCTGCTATGTTCGATTTTTCAGCATATATTTCCATTTTGTCTTTGCTGTGTTCATCTTTTAAGTTTCATTCTTGCTGTGTGTCACATGCAGTGTTTTTCACGTGGTGTAGTGATTTGTGTTTTGTCATGCCCCTCCTGCATGGGCCAATGCTGGTTTGCAGAATTTTGAAATAAATAGATAAAAATATGCAGCGTTATTTAAGTGAGTGAAATGCCAAACTGAGTTGCGCGGTACACGCCATTCCAACTTGACGAGGGAAGTGAACTTTATTTCGAGTTTTATGAATTGGATTTTAAGTTACTACTAAATTATCCATATGATTAGTTCTGCATACTCTTCAGTTCTTTAGCTGTGCCCTTCAGACAATGGACGATGGAGTCATGTTTGCGTCTCCTACGTGGGCAAAGCCATGGGCAGTCGTCCTCACCTTGAGACGCTCTGGTGACGCAGGCCTGGGTGAGTAGGGGCTGCTGGGCGGAAACCAGCCATCGCCGTCACCTGCGTGATGATAACGCTCCAGACACAAGAGGCGCCCACTGCCTCGACGACGGGCTGTCCAAGGGTTCGAGCTGCCAATCAGGACGAAACAACGAGAACGTTAGTGGCCAAGTTTCAGTGCACTTCCACAGTATTAAAAAAAAACAGGGTTATGGTAAGGTATTGGTGGTTTAACATTCCGAAACATCTTACGCTATAAAGGACGACATAGCGGAATGTTCAGAGTAAATGGGGTTTATAAGGCTCAGCGACATCGCACACTGCATGGGCGCTTTTGCGCTTTGCCTTCGTCTAAATGATATAGCTACGGCCGGATTCCACAAGAGCACTCCGGCTTTATTTGAATGCCTTGCCGACGCTCCACTCCGGGGCCTGATGCTCATGTCTACTTGGGAAGAATGGGAGATCCTACTGGCGTTCGACGGACATGGCCAGGTAGGAGATTACCACTGACCAGGCGGTATCAAAATAGGTTCTATTATACCGTGCTCATTTTATATAGATAAATATACCACCGTCGTGTGTACGTTATATATATATATATATATATATCACAAATTCGACAGTTTCCGCCGCTCCCTCTCTTTTCTCGTCACTTTTGCACAATGAATATGAAATGTCAGCGCTCCCCCTCTAGCTCCACCTACTCGGCCCCTCCGCCAGCTTCCGGAGGGGGAGGGGAAAGGAGCTTCTAGTTGCGGCAATGGCAGCTGCATGTTGACAGAGTGTTCGTGCGGCAAATCAATGATAGTTCTGCGCTACTGGCGCAACGAGCACTGCAAGACGTGTTGCCCCCAGGTTCGAGCGAATGCCCGGCACGGCTGGTTGCTCCTGGGTGTATGAAGCGCGAATATTTAAGAACATATTATAACTGATCGGCTTGCTATTGAGGTCTTGTACACGGCATGACCACTCGGTGGCCAATATTTTAGACTATGCAAGCGTATTATAAGTCAACATCAAAAACCCTTTTCAGGGGCCCTTTATGCCCCAAATGCCAAAAAGCGACATGCCGGCTGTCAATAAAGAGAAAAAGCACAAAACATCTATATTGATCATCTAGAAATAGCAGTGCTTGTCAAGCAATTAAAGGCAGCCGGTGAGAATATTCGCATTAACGATCAGTATTGCACGCTCACTGATGTAGGCAATAAAGCGGAAACCGCCGCATCGTTCAGGAACGTAGTGCATTTTCTTTTATAGTAGGGCACTTGTCAGTCCAATGCCTTGTCCATCTTATCACATGCATCGATGCAGCGACTAGAAAACTGCCCCAAAACAAATGAGTCCTATCTATCCAGCACCTGAGGAACACAAGCACCGTTGTTGTAGTTGGTGTGAAAATGGTATAATTACCTTCCACTCTATATGTACACGGAAGATTCTAAGCACGAGACTAAAATACTTTATAGCTCTGCTCCTAGATTTCCTTTTATGTGTGGCGCAGGAATACTGCGGGAAAACAACGCGGCGAATTCCTTTCTCGCTAACCAAGATACCGGTTCAGTTCGCCCTACTGACTGGAGCAAAGACAGGCTCTATCACTCTCTTTGCGTTCTTCTCTTCCCAAGCAAAAAGTTGTCAACAGCAAATTTCATTCAACCAGAACACCAGCACGTTCCATGTAAGACGTCAGATCTTCTTTCAGTTGATTCGCTGTTGTGATTGCACATTCTCGTTCATCAATATCTGGACGCCACTCCTGCTTCATGGTTGTTAGGAAGATACTCGCATCTGTGGTGTTTGGATGTTATTTGGATTTAACGACTGGATCTTCACATTCTCAAGATAGGAAGGGCAGCGACATAACACGTACACATTGAGCTAATTTATGCTTCTAGTGTATGAATCTGTGGCCTTCCATGTGTGTGATGTATGCATGTCTGTTGGTTTGGTTTTTGGTTTATGGGGGTTTAACGTCCCAAAGCGACTCAGGCTATGAGGGACACCATAGTGAAGGTCTCCGGAAATTTCGACCACCTGGGGTTCTTTAACATGCACTGACATCGTACAGTACACGGGCCTCTAGAATTTCGCCTCCATCAAAATTCGACCGCCGCGGCCGGGATCGAACCCGCGTCTTTTGGGCCAGCAGCCGAACGCCGTAACCGCTCAGCCACCATGGCAGCCGCATGTCTGTTGGCTTTGATGTCTATGAAAGCACATTAATTTCAATTCCGTAGAGAAAATGTAGATTCACCTTAGCGTAGTGTCTCCTTCTAGACCTCACAAATCAGTTTTCTTTTAGCACATCAATAATATGTTAAGTTGCAGAAATATTTGTAACAATGCGCATTTTGCGAAACTTTATTTTGAGTTATATTTTTTCTATATTTTTGGGTGCAATAACTGCCTGGCCTAATGGGTCCAATTCGTTCGACATTTGTATTTAGTTGGTTCGAATTGGTCGGCTGGCTAAACACATCTGGATCCAATCAGAATGTCCAAGTGGTACCAACTGGACATTCCAGTTGGTTCAAATGTGTTTTCTTTTTTTACTGGGAAGGTGCCTGTATCGATTTCATGCCTCAGCCGCCGCATTTCGGTGGAAGCGGAATGTTAAAATTAGATGCGGTTCAACTGCTACTGAACCTGGTTAGAGAGTGAAATTTGTGCTGTATCGTGGAAATAGACGTGGCTTGGCCTCTAATGTTCAGTTTGTTCCGCACACTGGAGAGGCAATGCACCCACCCAGCCAGGTGGCGGTAAAATGTTTGATCGTGAGAGGTTGGCCATACCAATGAATGCTGAGGCTTTTTGCTGCACTGGTGCGTGTTTGCTGCACCGTTGTCAGCGCTAATAGAGGCAGCCCGCATCTCTCTCTCCCGACCGCCACGTTCCTCGTATCGCGATAGGTGCGTTCACTGTCCCAACTGGGGAGCCAGTTGTGCGCCTTCTGTGCTGATAGCGCCTATGCTGCGTGTCATGTGTCTGCGTTGTCGGGCGGTTTCGCCCTGATGTCTGAAACATTATTTGTCTTTGACGTCCCTTCTCACATGAGTGATTTATATAAAGACATGCTGCTTGCATGAAATAAAGGTGGTTGTTGTTATCGTGCCCGGCATCGGAGTCTGGCTCAGTTCCTTCCTGCCCGCTGCCCGGCTGCGCTCAGCGTCCGGCAACGGCTGCAACACCACATGGTGTCAGAAGTGGGATACTCTAGCATTCGAGGGGCATCGCCTTAACTTTGTCAACCGGTGCCAAGTCAGAAGACAAGGCAGTCAAGCCCTTTCACGGCATGTTCGCGGTTCCAGCGCCGCCAAGATTTGACTTCAAATGGACGTCCGTATGAGCTTCTTGGATCCAACTCTTTGATGACTACCGCTTCGCCTCGGGCCTAAATGAGCGGAGTGAAGAAGTGCAGGTCCGGACTCTACTTTATACGATGGGCAGGCAAGCAAGAGGAATCTTCTCGACTTTTGCATTACCCCAAGAAGAACAGAAGCAATACGAAGTCGTCAGAGAGAAGTTCGACAATCACTTCGTCGCCGCAAGGAACCTTGTTTATTTGAGCGCACGCTTTCACCGCCGCATTCAAGAACCTGGAGAGACAGTCATCCAAATCGTTACCGCGTTGCACACGCTGGCGGACCGGTGCGACTACAAGGAAATAGAGCGCATGATTCGCGACAGGTTCATGGTCGGCTTCAGGGATGCTAATCTCTCCGAGTCGCTTCAAATGAATGCGAATTTGACTCTCGTCATCGCTGTGGCAAAAGCAGACTTAAAGGAGACCTCCAAACGACAGCGGCAGCAAATGCAAGAAACCGGAGATGAACCCTTGGCAGCGGCGACCAGCAATCTCGACGCGGTCAGCAACCAAGGGCTGCCCGGAAAGAATTCTTCAGGACAGCACTCGGGCAGCTAGTCAAAGAACAGTTCACCTGGAATACAAGGTAGGCACCCCAGAGCACAGTCCTATCGACCAGGCACCCCCGGGTCATGCCCCAACTGCGGTCAAGGAGCGCGCCCCAGAACCTGGTGCACAGCAAAAGCAGCGAAATGCAACTATTGCGGTTGTTCCGGACACTTTGCAGCTGTATGTCGGAAAAATCCTGCCCGTGATGGAAAGAAGGTACAACTTTCATCTCTACATATGGACAAGGGGGCGTATTTTGCTAGCCTGGTTAATGGGGAGTACTATAATTCTCGGTATGTACAGTTCATCGTTAACGGCACACCGGTGTTCGTTAAAGTAGATTCCGGTGCCGAAGACTCCATTGTGCCCTCAGCGTTTCCTGGTTTGCCTACCAGGCTAGATAAATGCGACCTAATCCTAACAGGCCCATCGAATGAGACACTGAATGTTTTGGTAAAGTTTCATACCACTATTCAGTGGAAACAAAATGCTGTCCAGCAATTCGTGTACGTGGTGTCACCAATACGCTCCGTACTTTTTAGGTCTCCCAGCGCTTGAGGCTCTGGAAGTTACGTTCACAGACTCGGCCAGTAGCGCAACAGCCGTCGAAGCTTCAAACCCGCAGCTTTTCAGTTGTCTAGGAGCGATAAAAGGAGAATACAATATTAGACTAAAGCCGAACTCAATACGTTCTGCAATTCATCATTTGGATTGGGGGCCGTACTGATGCAAGTTAAACCAAACAATGAAAAAAGTCCCCGTGCATTTGTGTCACGCTCGTTGATGCCTGCCGAAACCAGATAATCTCAGATTGAGAAGGAAGCAGTAGGAATGACTTGAGCAGCAGAACGATTCGAAGGGTACATCAATGGTCTTGAAATTTTGTTTGAAACCGACCACAAACCACTTGTAACGTTGCTGGGAATATACCTTTAGTTGCTTTGCCACCTCGTATTCAGTGCTTTCACATGAGGCTCATGCGGTTCAGCTTTGCGGTTGTGCATGTCCCGGGTAAGAGCCTCGTTACTGCAGATGTAATGTCTAGAGCCTCGATTCGGGGAAAACAAATTGCTGCTCATGCGCTGAATGTTGGCGAAGTCGCGAAATTCATTTCTGGCTGTTTGATAAATGCCATCGAGGCTAGCCTTTTTGAACGAGTCAAAGCTGAACAAGGAGTTGATGAAATCTGTCAAGCTCTCGTAAAATTCAACCGGGAAGGCTGGCCAAAGTTCTCATCGCTGTCGATGGTCTTGCGTTCCTACTGGCAGGAAAGATCAACTCTGACAGTCACTGAAGGCGTACTAGTCAAAGGTGTGCGGCTGGTGATCCCACAAAAATTACGCGCAGAGGTCTTGATGCGCTTGCACGAGAGTCACCAAGGAATTGAAAAATGTAGAGCTCTAGCTAGATTGTCCGTATGGTGGCCTGGGTTGAGTAAAAGTGGGAACCAATGATTCCGACAACCACTCCACAGCGTCCTTTGCCAAATCTAGGTGTTGAACTCTCCCATATTGAGGGAAAGTGGTATTTAGTGGTCGTAGATTATTTTTCTAGATATCAGAGATAGCCTTGCTATCTTCGACAAAAGTGCCACTGTCATTATGCACCTCAAAAGTCTCTTTGCAAGACATCGCATACCAGAAATTGTCATGTCAGATAATGGAACAGAATTTGTATCCCAGGAATTTCAGTCGTTTGCTCGCTACTATGGTTTTCGCACTGTGACAATGAGCCCCAGATACCCCCAGCCAAATCGGGAAGTAGAAAGGATGCTCCTAACAATTAAATGGCTGATTATAAAAGCTAAGAACGCCAATATTTTGTTGTTAGCGTACAGGGACACCCTAGGGCCACTTGGAAAAATCTCTGCAGAACTTCTGATGGAGAGGCGGCTATGCACAACAGTTCCTGTTCCTCCCAAGAGCCTTCTACCCCAAAGGGTGAGCATAAAGAAGTTCAGAGATGGCGTTGCAACCATCCGACAGCGGCAGCGTAGGTACTTCAATAGTCGTCATAGGGCTCTCTCGCTGCCAATCCTCGAACAAGGCGTGGAAGTATGGGTGACAAACTGCAATGTGAAAGCGAGAGTCTTGTGTCTTGCACAGCGTCCGAGGTCGAATGTAGTTAAAACTTCGGCTGGTGTAGTTTTAGAATGAAACTGGAAATTCTTGGTTTGCTTTGTTTCCCAGCAAATTGACTGCGTGGAAGGAGGAGGTAGCTATGAGTTTCCGCAGGCATATGATAGTCCAGTAGAAATGGAACGGGAAACTAACCCATCTACTTACAAGGCACCTGCCGATCCATCTAGTACTCCCTTTGCCGCGAACTAACCCTCCCGGATATAGAACGCGATTTGGCCGTCATGTACAACAGCCAGACCGATATGGGTTCAGTAACTGACTGTTACTTTGTTTTGAGCATTGGTTGCTTCCAATAAAAGTGTGCATCTTTTGTTGGCTGCAGTGCTAAGTTTCGTTGCAAATGCCGGCGTAGCTTTTCAGAACAAGGGGAGGTGAGCTGATAGCACCTATGCCGTGTGTCCTGTTTCAGCGTTATTGAGCACTTTCGCTCTGATGTCTGAAACGTTGCCTGTCCCTGATGTCACTTGTCACATGAGTGCTTTCTATATAGATATGCTGCTTGCATGAATAAAGGTTGTTATCGTGCCCGGCAACGGAGTCAGGCTAAGTTCCTTCCTGTCCGCTGGATGGTTGCGCTCATCGTCCTGCAAGGACCGCTACACCACACCTTCCCTTCCTCCGATTTGTCTGAGTCTAGAGCGTTCTCATCACTAATGCCAATGAACACAAAGACCGCCGAAAGCCTATAGTTTCAGCGGTGCATTTCTGCCAGAATGTTGTGAACGGCAACGCACTCAGCGCACATCTGTCACTACCGCCACGCAGCTTGAAGCGCGACGGTGTCCACCATCGCAGGGGGCCAGTAATGTGCCTTTACTTTGCTTTTGAAGAAAATTCAAATTTTTTTTCTAATTTTGGTTTTGCAGAAAGGAAATGGCGCAGCAACTGTCTTACATATATCTGTGGACACCCGAACCACGCCATAAAGGGTTTGAAATCTGGCTCATTTCAAGTCCAAAACCACTAGCACCGCGAAATCATTACCAGGTAGCGTAGTGATGCTTTCGCTTCAAAACACCCCTTTGTTATGCGATGGAAGCGCACATAAGCAACCTACATGTAGCTTAGGTTGTAAAAAGCCTATTAAAATTATCAAAATTCCATTGTTTCTTCCTCATTTGAAGCTCACAAAGAGACGGCAGTAAAAGTGTGCACGTTCGAAACTTAGGCAGATTTCACGCACATGTAAACGCGCGCAGCACCCAAAACCACCCTTAAGCACTCGCGAGATGGCTCTCGACACAACACCTGCTTGAACAACGACCTTGGTAATATTACAGTATACTCTGAAAATATCTCGAACTGATAAGCTTTGGACGTGACTTGCAACGCAGGCAGCAAGAAATATACAGGCAAGTATCTGCACCGTAATGTAGACTGCAGGTCTCTGGTGGATAAATGACGTAGTGCCCTCAGTACAACGAGTGAAAGTGAATGGTTCACAAGAATAACACAGGATGACAGAGGAATGAGCTTTGTGTGAAACCCAGCTTTCGGCCGTCCTCACCTGGCGAGTTAACGGCACGTGGGGAAAATTACAGAGCTCTTGATGACCTCCTCTTGCCGTGTCCTGAAATGCTCTGTCTGCCACATAGAGAGATACGCATCTACAATTACTTGTCGCGCAAAGAACTCACGCGAATATTTCATTGTCGAGCATTCAACTCACACGAATATTCTCATCGGCATCATCCTTGCGGTTCTAGTAGTCGTAATGTAAATTCGCTTCAGCAAACAGCATACAGAACACTAAAGTCGTCTTTTCTCACCTTATATGCCCCAACCGCTTTTAGTTTGCAGCAGGCATCTCATCGGGAGGGAGTCCGTTCCACTGATGCGAAGAAGTACCTGCGGGTAGCTGGAGGTACGCTGCCGCTGCAAGGTGCCGGAGGGAAGGCGATGCAGTCCAGCTTTGGCTTCCAAGCAGAACATTGAGTCTGGCCTGGACAAGAAGATGAGTGACGTTGACAAGTACGCCGCAGAAGAGCGCATGTAGCAAGACAAGGGCCCAAGGTAGAAGTAAAGTGGCTGTTTGGGCTTGTTGGTCAGTGATCATGATTAAAGAATGCAGAACGAAAGTACAAAGACAAACGAAGAAGTGCACAGGACTGTCGCTGACTACAAACGGCACAATTTTCTTTTTAAGATGGAACGAGAGGATCCTAGGCCTTGCAATTTGAAGTCTAATTGAGATTCGCACAATTTATGGCAGCATCTTGCTTGCTCATCGTCGAAAGAAAAAAGCGCAATGTAGAAGAAATCTGATGAAATGAAGTGGCTGTTTGGGCTTGTTGGTCAGTGATCATGGTTAAAGAATGCAGAGCAAAAGTACAAAGACAAACGAAGAAGTGCACAGGACTGTCGCTGACTACAAACGCCACAATTTTCTTTTTGAGATGGAACGAGAGGATCCTGGCCTTGCAAGTTGAATTCCAGGCTTTGCAAGGTTAAACCATGAGCAAGCAAGACGCCGCCATAACCTGCGCGAATCTAATTGCGATTTCACCTTGCAAGGCCAGGATCCTCTCCTTCCATCTCAAAGAGAAAATTGTGCCGATTGAAGTTGTCAGCGCCAGGCCTTTGCACTTCTTCGTTTTTCCCTGTCTTTTTGCGCTGCATTCTTTAATCATGATCAAGGTAGAAGGCCCAGTTTAAACAGACGAAAGGGCATAGTATTACATACTATTTTTCGGCATAGCATGACAACTGTTGGCGCACTTCGGAAAGGCTGTGTATTAATTTAGGTAGTAATCTTGCGAACTAATTCCTGACGACTAACTTTTAACAACCCTATATGGGCAACTGGTTGCAAAACAGAATTTCTATCCGGCCATTAGTAATAGTTAGATCGGTTTTTAATATTTCGAAAATGCGAATACCCTTACCACTGTGGCTTGACAAAATATGGCTACACCGTGCGAAAATACATGAGCTTTTGAAAGCATGCATGCAAAGCAACCCCTCAAGTGCATGCATCTAGTTGAAAAAGCCAAATTTACCGAGCCACAGCGCAAAGCGTAATTGCATTTTAGAATTTCTAAATATTGCAAGATATGTTAATAACAACCGGCTATAATAGTCTAAATGCAACTAGGCTCCAGGCGTTTCTAAATAAAAAATTACTTATTAAAAATTTGTTAACAAGGTTAGTACTAAAGAGGACTGATCGTTTCACTGGAGACTTCCAACACTGGTAATACAATGCCGCAAGAGCTACATCTTTACCCTAAAAATTCATTTAACTGTTCGCTGAAACACCATGCATAAATCGAGGATAACAGTGTGAAAAGAAACTACGTGTTAGGCAGAAAAGGGTTAATAAGCTCATTTCATGCGAACTGAATCCTATTTCGCACTCAAGCATATCTGAATTTAGAAAAAAATAATGAATTTTATGCCTTGCTTTATCAAACAATATCTTAGCTTGTTTAGCGCGAAAAAATTTTTCATGCTGTGGTATTCATCTGAAATTTTTCAAAGTTGTCTGCAAAATATTTGTTGGAAACATATTGCGGGTGATTATTAATTTTTGTGTGTTAATAAAAGACTTTACACTTTCACAAATAATGATCTGAAATGAAGCTGTTTTATTTTTCCTGAAACACGAAATACAGAAAATCGTTCTGAAGTATGAGTTTTTGAAACATTGTTTCAAATTTCATGCTGTCACAGTCGCCATTTCAACTATTTTCCAAGCTTTCCGTAAGAAAATAAGTTACCAGAAGTGTTTTAAAGGTCAGAAAACATGTGCCGTGCCATAAAAAATGATTCGTTCCTTTAGAATGATTGCTCTTTGCAACATATTCAGCCTTCAGCTGTAACAGAATGTAATATATTGAACAGTGTCATTCAATTACATTTCTACATAGTATGGATTATGTTTTGTTTTGGGTGTGATAATTTCCCAAGTTGAGCACACAATCACGCTTTGTTGCAGTTTTCGTACACTGCATCTAAATATCTCAAGAAAATTTTCAAAACGTGCGCACAGATTTCCTTGACGAGAAAGGTGTCCGAAGCCTGCTTAAAGAAAAAATGTATGAATTGAAAGCTGGCTAAGTCTAGAAAGAGACGCACAGCACGAAAATGCGCCCAGGAATGACTCAGAGATAATAAAGTCTTATTAGTCTCTGTGCACGAAATATTGAGATAATCTCCGCTGCATACTGCAACTATTGTCTTGTGTTGCGTAACCGAAGGATCGCTGATTTGCATAGCGCCATTCATACCGGGCTGCCGATGAGCTTGGCGGGTAGAAATGGTCAACAGCGCCTCCACTCGTCGACTGGGCGCCATTGAGGGTGGCCACAAGGACCAGAGAGCACGGCTGGCATTGAAGACCATGTGGCTGCAGTAGACATCTCCTTGGGGACAACTGGCAGTCTATGGAATGCGAATGCCCTCTGAAGACCCTGAACGAAAGTAGAATCAGTATTACAACATTATTTATTAAAGATTCAAAAGAAAATGTCCGGCAGAGATCTGCTGGTTGGGAAAGGAATTTAACTTAGAAATGAACGCCAACCAAAGGAAAACGAACTTAATGTTTCAGTACCTTCTCCGTAGGTTCATCAGTTGTGATTGAGGGCACGTTACATCTTGCGTTTTAAGCCTATCGTTCAATCAGCAGTACGGTAACGTCGGCTCGACATTTTGAGCACATCACTGTTTGTCACGCGAGGGCAGTGAGCTTGAAACTGAGCAAACATTTCAAGGTCCTCCTCACCTGCTTCCACTTGGTTCATTGCCGAGATGGCGAGAAAGCGTCCTTCGCGTTCCGTGGCACCCACGAGATGGCAGCACTTCAGGTGTCAGACGCAGCTGTGGTGTACCTCGGTAATGGCCACTGGCTTTTGCTGCAGCCTGTAAACGAGGGCAGTGAGCTTGAAACTGAGCAAACATTTCAAGGTCCTCCTCACCTGCTTCCACTTGGTTCATTGCCGAGATAGCGAGAAAGCGTCCTTCGCGTTCCGTGGCACCCACGAGATGGCAGCACTTCAGGTGTCAGACGCAGCTGTGGTGTACCTCGGTAATGGCCACTGGCTTTCGCTGCAGCCTGTAAACGAGGGCAGTGAGCTTGAAACTGAGCAAACATTTCAAGGTCCTCCTCACCTGCTTCCACTTGGTTCATTGCCGAGATGGCGAGAAAGCGTCCTTCGCGTTCCGTGGCACCCACGAGATGGCAGCACTTCAGGTGTCAGACGCAGCTGTGGTGTACCTCGGTAATGGCCACTGGCTTTCGCTGCAGCCTGTGTCGAGGCTAACAGGTTTCGTCCCTCATTATTGTTAGTATCACAGTCTCAAAGATGCCCACAGAAAAGTTCTTGGAGTATGAAAGTATCTTACGGCTGTGAGTGCATGGAAGCCAGTGCTCTATACAAAAATGCATTGTGATGCAATAACCTCATACAAGCGCAATCATAAGATATCGTTTTACCTTCATATGGCGCAAAATTATATACATTTTCTTATATTCTGAATCATGTCGTTATCATAACTAGTGTTGTAGGTACGAACAAACATGCATAAGATGATTGCATTAGAGAGCTTTTTTCTGTTAGAAGGGCTCTCATGTTGAGCGTTGCAGGGTACGAGTAGACCAAGAAATTCCAGAGGAGATTGTGCACTGTGTGTGGCATGCAAAGGCTGCCAAGAAATCAAAATTTTGTGTGGATTCGTTCTGATGCAAAGCGAGCAGGTCTACATTGCAACATTTAGGAGATGTGACTTCGTTCCAAGTGTACTGAATTTATATCTATTTAGCCCTTTTTGCTTGGTTCATACAAAGAAAGGTAGCATCCAGGCATTGGAGAGGGCATTAATGAGACCACCATCTTAGGCAAGAAGGAGATAGACGTTGGAGTGGCTGCTGCACTGGGCACAATGTGAAATGTCAAAATGCACACGCTCTCGGAAGATACCGAGACATACATAATTTCGGAAGTGCAAAATACTGCCACATATCTTTTGGATCAGTTAGAAATGCTTGTGCAAGAACAAAAATTAGCTAACACCTGGGCAGAAAATTTGGACTACATTCTGGCACAATATTTTTGACGTTCTTAGGAGCTGCATACACTAAAAAATCCACAAAAATGATAAAGCCATGCATCGCACTAGCATATGCGTTCTGCCGTGTTGCTTCTGTCTTTGTATAAGGCAGATCAACTAATGAATTTTACTGCAAAATTATCGTCAAGACTCATCTAGCTCGGTATTACGGAAGTGTCCACAAAGTTGATATATCAAAAGTGCCGCAAAAAAAGGCATTGATATATCAAAAGAAAGTGCTTCAAAGTAGAGTGCACACATCTTTTTTTATTGAAATAATTGTTTTTGCACTATTACTATCTGCTTCAGCGGAGACGACGCTACAGTGAATGACGGGCCCACTGTAGACACGCAGTGGGCATATCTTGCACACACTTAGCGGACACGGGGGCCGATCCCTCCCTCTAGAAGACCGCCACTAGAGTTTTGATGCGCTTATGAAATGTTCATCTCAAGGTCACGTAAGCAAGATTTAAAAATGGGGAAACTCGGCCAATTTTTTCTACCATAAGCATTTATCTTTTTCATTCCTTTATTTGCAATATCTTCCATTTCAATCCTCTATTTCTGGTGACCATCATCATATTTCACGTCTAGAATTGAAAGCACGCATGCCTAATGATTGTGGTATTCTAAAAGGCTATAATGTTTTCGCTGTCACCTACAATTTCGGCGTCCACACAATCAGTGCTGCAGAGCGGGACGGCCGCGCTCGCAGTTCAGGACGAATAAAGTGACTGAAGCAAGCAGCAGGCCTGCCCCGAGGAGGCACACTGAGAATAGTGGCAGGTTCTAGAGGCAACATCCAGACATACGTCACTGGGTAAACCGTGGCAGCGGTGGAAAACAAATATGAGCCATCATCTTTTCTCCCTGCCTGCTTCAAACTGTTTTATTCTGTAGTGGCTTGAAAGGAACAGTGTTGGCCCACTAACGAATATACCATAAAATAATAAAATTCCCTATAGAAAACAAACTGCAAGTCATGCTCATATATCAATTAATTTGTAGACATATTTATGAATACATATTGTACCATCAGCCTATGACTACTGCAGGGTGAAGACCTCTCTCATGTCTCTAATTAACCCTGCCTTATGCCAGCAGAGGCAACCGTATCCATGCAAACTTAACCTCATCCACCTACCTAAATTTTTTCCGCTCCCTATTACGCTTGCCTGCTCTTGAAATCCACTCCGTCACTCTTTAAGAAGCAACGGTTATATTCCCTTTGAATTACATGCCCTGTCCAAGCCGATTTCTTGTTATTGATTTTGACTTGGATGTCATTACCCGTGTTTTATTTCGAATTGTAATTATTGTAATGGTATCTCTATTACTTATTGTGATAACAGTCAATATAATTTTCTTGTTAGGTGACTATCAATTGTGCAATGAATAATAACTACATCACCAAATTCCGGCGAAATGCTACAAAAACAAGCTCATGAGTAGAAAATGGATACCGAAAGCGACACACTGAACTTATGACACTCACACGACTGACGCCAGAGCCGTCCACCCACATGACGACAGCCTTCCAGACAGTGGTGGCGGCTTCATTGTTCGGTGAGCATGCCGACGGTCCCTTGAGCCACCGGGCCTCCCAGCTACAAGGAAAAACAACTGTTAGAAACCACTTCGCTGTCGAATAGCAACTAGAAACAAATGCCATCGTCGCCGACACGATCAAATAATTTTCCTCGTCTTTTGAAAACGCGTTGCGTATGCCCCCCCCCCCCTGTTCTTTCTTCGTTACGCAGGTGCATCATTCACACACACACACACACCTTAGTAGTAGCACAGAAGACAACAGCCGAAACGCAGTTACCTGTTGCGTCATGCCGCAATCTTTTAAAGGTTTGTCTTGTTGGATCATCCTGTAACTAGGACGAATTATGATCCCTCGCTTGGTTCATATTATCCTGAATGAAACAATGGTTTATCTTTCAGAGAACTATGTGGAGCTGATTAAGTCAGCTTCATCACTTCCTCGCAGAAAATGGAAAAATTAAGTAACACCAACATCTCACTAAGATGTTTTGCTCCGATTGTGCAGTTTCAGTTTCACAGTTTGAAAAAGCTTGTAAGTTTCGCACCGTCTCTATTTCAGGCACAACCATGCACGCCTATTTCAGTGAGTGAAATGCCAAACTGAGTAGCGCATTACACGCAACTCCTGTTTGACGAGTCGCGTCAACTTGATTTTCAGTTTTATGCATTCGATTTTAAGGTAATACTAAATTATCCATATGCTTAGTTCTGCATATGATTCAGTTCTTTACCTTTGCCCTTCAGACAATGGACGATGGAGTCAAGTTTGCATCTGATATGTGTGCAAAGCCCTAGGCAGTCGTCCTCACCTTGAGTCGCTCTGCTGCCTCAGGGCTGGGAGAGCAGGGGCTGCTGGGCGAAAAGCGGCCGTCGCCTTCACCTCCGTGATGATAATGCTCCAGACACAAGAGGCGCCCACTGCCTCGACGACGGGCTGTCCAAGTGTTCGAGCTGCCAATCGGGACGAAATAACAAGAAAGTTAGTGGCCCAGTTTCAGCGCACTTCCATGGTAATAAAATAAGAGGAGTATGGTAAGGTATAGGAGGTTTAGAGCCCTGAAGTAACTCAGGCTATGTGGGACGCCGTAGTGTAGGGCTCCGAGTAAGCAGGGTTTCTAATGGACAGCCGCATCGCACACCGCATGGGTGCTTTTGCGCTTTGCCTTTGTCTAAATGCTATAGCTACGGACGGATTGAACAAGAGCACACCGGCTTTTTTTAATAGCCTGCTGGCGCTCCACTACGAAGCCCGAAGATGTTCACTTAATTGGCAGGAATGGGAGATGCTAGTGCGCTCGACAGACCCAGCCAGGTAGAAGATTGACACTGACCGGGTGGCATCAAAATAGTTTGTTATACCGTTGTTGTTAAATCTATACCCCCGTCGTATGTAAAACCGCACGCACGCACGCATGCACGCACACACACGCACACACACGCGCGCGCGCACATAGTGAAAAAGTCACAACTGGTATGATTATCCTGCTTAATTGCCAACGGTTTCAGACGGTGGACCGTCCTGCATCAGGGTATTAAGTCGAATGAATACAGAGGTGTGCGTATTTTCGGACCTAAATGCAGAGCAAGAAGAGGCACTCTCTCTCTTTCTTTTCTTTGTGGAGAAAAACATACACAAACCGTTGCCAAATAAACCAAGATAATCGTACCAGTTGTGACCTTTTCACTGTGCAAGCTTCCACTGGTCCATTGAGCAACCCTGACTGCTTCCACTAATATATATATATATATAAACAAATTGCATATATACTGCAGGAGGTCTGAAAAGGGTTCTCTATAATGTTGCGGTATGCCTAGGATGTAAATGGATGCCTTATGACAGATATACTCCAACAAGAATTTTTTGTAATGAATTTTGTGGAAGCGTTATCTGTAGTCAAAATATGAATTTTCGAGTTTTCGCAGCTTTCTGTCTCTCCACTTTTGTACAATCAAATGTCAGCGCTCCCCCCACCCCTCGACTCTCTGCCGGCAGCCGGAGTGGGCGGGGGGAGGGAGGAGCTCCCAGCCGTGGCCATGGTAGCAGCATGACGTCAGAAAGAGTTGGCACGGCAAACCAAAGCTAGCTCTACGCTGCTGACGCAACGAGCGCTTCAAGGAGCAGGCAAAAGCCGGCACCGCTGGTTGCTCCGCGACAAACGAAGCGCGAATATTTAAGAACATATTGTAAATGATCGGCTCGCTGTTGAGGTCTTGCACACGGCATGACTGCTCGGTGGCCGGTACTATAAATTATGCAAGCGTAATATAGCCAATCTGAAACACCCTTTTCATGGACGGTTAAGCCCCAAATGCCAAAAGGCGACATCCCGGCTATCAATAAAGGGGAAACAAGACAAAAATCTACATGCATCATCAAGAAATAGGAATGCCTGTCAGGCGATGAGAGGCAGCACGTGAGAATATTCGCATGAGCAATCCAAATTGCACGCTCAGTCGTGTAGGTGACAAAGCTGAAACCACCGCATTATTCAGGAATGTAGTGCATCTTGCTGTATAGTATTTGCCAACCCTATGCCGTGTAATTAAATTTAGAAATAAAGTTCAACCTGTCACGTTCACCGATGCAGCACCTAGAAAACTTCCCAAAAACGAATGCGTCCTATCAGTCCACCACCTCGGGAAAGTAAGCACCAGTGTTGCAGATAGTGCGAAAATGGTATAGCTCCCACTTTATATGTACACGGACGATTCCAAGCACAAGAACAAAATACTTTATAACTCTACTAGTAGACTTCATTTTCTTCTATGTGGCGCGGGCTTCGGGCACAACAACAACGCGCCGACTGCCATTCTCGCTAACAAAGAAACCGGTTCAGTTCGCCCTGCTGACTGGAGCGAAGACAGGCTGTGTCACTCTTTTAATGTTCTTCTCTTCTCATGGCAAAAGATGTCAACAACAAAGTTCATTCAACTAGATCAGCAGCAGGTTCCATGGAAGATGTCCGATTTGCTTTCGGTTCATTCTCTGCTGTGCATGCCACATTCTCATTCATCAATATCTGGAGGTCACTCCTGCCTGACTCTGCCTAGGGGTTGCTTGCATCTGTGGTCCCAATTCTTCTGCTTAAAAAGTTTAATTATTATGATTTTTTTTCTAAACGGATACGGAGAATAAACCGTAACAAATAGACGTAGAAAGAGCCGTGTGCCAGAAAGACGCACCTATTCCTGTTCAATGACGAACTGACAAAATGGCCAACGCCTATGAAATGTTGTCGTGGGGTATCGATGGCAGACCTGAGGTTATCACTCTCCTTGTGGCGAGGAAAGATGCTAAGGTGTATCGGTCTAAAGCCAATAATGTGACGTGTAGATGACTGATGCTGCATGTGCTGGTGCTGGAGAAGAAAAACCACAGTGTTGAGGGGATTTACGGCAAGGGACTTCAATTTTCGAGACTTACAGAGTGACACACTTGACAACAGCAGCCAGCTGTCTGCCGACATAATTTTGATGCCGCTTATTTTCATGGCGAGAGACTCGCAAGGAAAATTACTTTTACAGCTATCAAGTATTTTGTAGCTGCATAATTTTAGTGTAAGACGTTGTTGAAGCACAACACTTTCGTGGCGATCGATATTTATTTGCCATTTCTTAAACCACAGCCGCAGTTAGCTAGGACACATATGACTTCACACGTTCGTGAGAGTGGATGCGCCATGTGGTATTAAAGAATTCAATGGAATATGTACCAGGTGTTTCGACAAGCCGCGCATAATAATTTGATGCAAAAAGTTTTTTGGGGTAAAAAGAGGTTTTTTTGGAATTATACCAGTGTAAGCCGACGTAAAAAGACAATCAAACTGTAAATTTTTAACTATTACAGACAGGCACTTTATTGTAATTAGACTTTTGTAGCCGAGAGTGAGCAATATCTATGTCAGTTCTTAGAGTTTCGGGAACGCGGTTACCCTCGCCATCTTGGTCAAACTAATTTCAACCATTTCAAGTGATAGTCGTAAACAATGGGTTGGCGGGGGAGCGAAAAGAGATGTCTAAAATCAAATCGCGACACCCCATGGCAAACGTTTCACGTGACAATCTCAGTCCCACCAGAGCTGCAGAGCTCCTCCATTTCTCGCCACTTTGCTGAACTCAACTGCCTATCGGTAACAGTTAAAAAGTTCATTATTAGAATTTATGGGATCAGCTTACTAGTTAACATGATTCTCCACTTCACTGACATCCGTCATGATTATTATTGCTATGCAGGAAAAGCTGCCCATTGACTCAAAAACGCTATTCCAAAATATTAGTGGCCAGCTGTCCTGAAAACCCGGCTATATGCTGCTCCCCTCCAGCTTAATTTGTTTTTGTGCAGGTCAGGATCTCAAATTTCTTATCAAAGTATTTTGCCGAAGCACTGGAGACTCTGCAGATGTATAATAGTCCTGCTTATGAAAGAACGACCAGAGTCCAGGTTAAGTTTACAGCAGCGCGCCGAGGCTATATTTGTATGCTTCATCCCCTTCAACCTTGTTGCACAAGTGCCCTGAACTCCTCTCTCGTCCTGCTTTTCGCTCCTTCCATGTCTTGCCTCAAAGTGCGCTTTAAGTTTCCTCTGAGAAAGAGAGAAACTGACAGTGCTTTCGCTCTCCTTATCACTTCTTCCTCAACTCTAGGTGGCAAGGTGTTTGATTTCAGTAACGGCTTTGTTTGCGCGCATGTTCCCGCTTTATTTTGCAATTATGCAATATACTATCGCCCCCTCTAACAAACTTAAATGGATAATGAGTTATTTTACAGAAACAATGGTGTCTAAAGTGCAATTTGTCCCTGTCAAAAGCCCTCCTTTATCCAGGTCACTACCATTTACGTTCATCAAGTTCGAAATGATCTGTATTATGCCGAACTTTCCTCGCCGTCAACAGCATGTCTAAGTGGTAGGAGAGATTACCTCCCCCCATTCTAGGAATGTTCGCTTTGTCAAAGTGTATTCGAGTCGCCCAATTATTAGCGGTTCTGCTCACCTCTAGGCAGATCTTCCGCTTCCGTCATCGTTGCAGTGGCAAGGATGTGGGCCCGTGCTCCAAAAGACACCCACACGTCGAATGCGCAGCGATGCAAATGCCCAGACTGCTGCACATGCCCAGACTGCTGCAAATGCACACGCCTTCTGCCTGCTCAGAGAGGGTTCGATGGGCACGTGCTCTTGCTGCTGCTGGAAGACGGGAGAAGGTCAGCGTTCTGAATATAGTACGTAGGGAAGCTCTTCACATGGCCAAATCAGCTCTCGCAAGGATCAGGTAAATATTTTATATTTAATATACTACTAAGCGTCTACACAAGTGGCGATATGCGTCTGAAAAATTAAGCGCAATTATTATCGGCTAAGGCGAGGACACCACAGAACTAAGAAGAGACAACAGGTGGCACCTGCAGTGAGTTTGGGCGAGTGAGTGGAGTGAGTGAGTGAGTGAGAGTGAGTGTTTGTGCATGGGTGTATGCACGCGTGCGGGTGTCATCAATTAATAATATGATTAGTTGCTGATATTTCTTTTTTTTTATGAACACTTTTACTGGTAAAAAGTCTACTATTGCATTGTGTCCTATGAGTAGACTGGGTTGAAAAGGGACGAGTCTTCAGTAAGGCAGTCGGAGAAGCTTTTTCTGTTTTCTAGATTTCTGCATGAGAATAAAAAAATGGTTTACAATGGTTTATTATTACAATATTCTGTGAGCTTTCTTTTTGTGAATTTTTTCTTTTGGTATATGTCTTTATTCTCGTGTTTCGGTTTTTCAACTCACATACTTTTCTTATCTTTATTTTGTCGTAATTGTGTGCATTTTTCGTTGTATGCGTTATTCCATCCTTTAGCCAGTTTATGCGTGTTTCTGTATTGAACTCCCCTTATTATTATCCTATGGGCCATGACAGTCAGTTTATGCGTGTTTCTGTATTGAACTCCCCTTATTATTATCCTATGGGCCATGACAGTATCAAAAATAAATAAATAAACATCTGAAAGAAATCATTTTGGACGACAATGTAAAGAAATGTGCAGGCAAAAGTCAAGCTCAGCTAGTCGAAACCAAGTGTTCTCGCATGTCATACGCAGTCTAACTGCGTAAAAAGTATGTAATTTTTACAATTGTTGCTCGGTTCACACACTGCTCTTCTAATTACATTCAAGCTGAGAGAGGACACAGCACGAAAAATACCCAGACCGATCTTCCGATTTCTTTTCTGTGCTTAGTCCTGTTTCCCTAACTTTATTTACGAAAACGATTCTGGCTCGCCTGATTATGATCAGAGTGCAAAAGCCAGAAGTAATAAAGGTTGCGTTAGCAATTTCAGCCAACAGTATCACAGAAACTAACGCAGAACGGGGGGGGGGGGCTTGTAGTACGGGGGAAGAATTCCACAGGCGTGAAAGGAGAATGCTACGAACTGCAATCGTCAAAAAGCATGATCGCTTCTATATCTGAGCACAAAAAGTTAAAGCTGTGCACCGAAGTTTCTTTACGTGCGGAAATGCGAAAGCATTTAGTGTACTGTTGCCTTCTAGAATGAACAGGGAGCGACGCAAATTCTTGTCTAGGCGTTTTTTTTTTGTGTGTTCTTCTTTTGCGACGACATCAAGTCGCCGACAACTTCTTGTTTATACGTTTCTATCACGTGATTGCTTGATAGCATCGCTGTCACCAATTATTCCTGCTTAAATCTATTACTGTCACTATTACAGTCACTATTTTATTATTCATTGGTTACCTGTTATTGTTTGATTTTGATTATTATTACCTGTTCTATTTTATTACCATCTGTTAGTCACCTTGTTATTGTTAAAAAAAATTTATTTTTATCGTCATTATCTTGTGAACACATCGCGTGTTTACAGCTCGTGTACACATCTCGTGGTCACGTAATCAATGAGGCAAGAAATGCTTTTGCACTAAAAACAACCAATATGCTTACACATGTGAGCAGAATTTGTAAAAACCCGAGTTTTCGGCATCAATCTCTCCTCTTATTTCAAAAATAACGAAATCTCTTTTTTATTAATTCTGTACAACATGTTTTATTTAGGCCAGTGGGGCATTCTCTATAAGTTGAGCTTGTGTTCGGCACCTTTTTTCCCACCTTCAGAGCACGGACGACGGATTCATGGTCGCTACAACGTGTCGAAAGTCATAGACGTACCTTCGTCCTCACCTGCCGCATGTCTGCGGCTGGAGGGCTCAGGAATTCGAGGGTGCTTGCAACAGGCAGGTAGTTTGCAGCGCCCACGTGATGATAAAGCTCCAGGCAAAGAAGGCGTCCGTTGCCTCCAAAACAAGACCGGGCTTGCCTAGGGTTAGGGCTAGAAATCAAAAGACAATAACGGGAAAGATTCTGGTTCAGTTTGAACTCAGCCTCACATGTTGCAAAAAGCATCGGTGTCTGATAAGCTTTCTATCACAATTTCTGTATTAACTGCAAAACGTTTTATTTTGCATCTATAATATGAGCGCAGAGCAATTGCATTTAGTACGCAAATATGATAGCTGGAAAGAAAGCATCCAAACACCTTTTAAGATGCAGACGTGAGGCTGACAGCTAAGTGTCGGCTGCACAGGATGCAAAGCAGTCACTATAACCGGATGGTTAGGATGACGCCTAGAAAATTCACTCCTGAGTACATGGTACTGTTATTATTTTCTCAATGGGGCGTACACCAGAGCCTTGAATCTGTAATAAAAGTTTCATGATGGCTCCAACATTTTCCGCTCTCAATGACATTTTTTGCACCACATATCAACTATGTCCTCTACACGTGACATTGGGCAAGTTTTCTTCCGCAAATTCGTGTTTACAGCAGCAATTCATAAGAATGCCAAAAGCAGTGTGGCAGTCAACCATCTTTCGACTTTCTGAACACTGTCAGGAGTGGCGTTTGCTATTTTAAAAATCTGAGTGAACCGACGAACTAATGCACCCGTTTAGGTATTAGCGTAAGCGAAATCCCGGGATTGGTAATAATTTTTAACTCTTTGTGTAGCTAACAGAGAAAGGCATAGCGGAGACCTGCGGGCAACAACGGGACATGGGAAATGCAAAAACTCTCCTGGGAGATGCTACACGTCTCACCGCCAGCTATAGCTTAGCCCAGAATAGAGACTCGTCTGTTTACAACGACAATAACAAAAACCTTTGTTAATATTTTCTGCAAAGTTTGTATAGGCCATCTGGTGCTCACAGCATGCGGCTAATGAGAGTGCGGTGCATCAGGTGCAGCCTCTGAACTCATGAGGAAGAATTTTTTTTACTAGGCCACGCCCCTTGACACGGCCTTCTTTGCAAATAGGGAGAGGCCTCATGAAAATACAAAACCACCGGTCGGAGTCGAGGCCACCTTCTCCTGGAAACCATCACATCGACTGATGGGAGTGAAGGATTCAGGTAGAGGAGGACTTGTTCACAGCATGCAACGTGGAAGACAATGGAAGCAAGTGATATTAAATTAAAAAGTGGACACTTAAGGTGCGAACTCACCGCTAGCTGCATGAATGCTTATTTTAGGCTAAAAAATTTCAGTGAGCTACATTTAGGCCCAAAAGTATCGATAGCAACCTTAGTTTTCAGAAAAAAATCATCTGGTTGCTGCCTCTTGGAGAAATATTTTCTCGTGTCATGTATGATACACCATGAAGTTTGAAGTACTTTCAACTATAAAACTGCATTTAAAAAGAACCCTCCGCGGTGGCTCAGTGGTTATAGGCGCTGAGTTCAGAGTTTCCAGGCTCGAACCCGACCATGGCAGTCCTGTTTGGATGGAGGCGAAACGCTTAGGCGCACGTGGGCTATGCGATGTCACTGCACGTTAAAGATCCTCAAGTCGTCAAAATCATTCCGAAGCCCTCCACTGCAGCACATCTTACTTCCTTTTTTCTCTCAGTCACCCTATATGCCTTCCCTTACAGCGCGGTTCAGGCATCCGCCGAAATGTGACACAGATACTGTGCCATTTCTTTTGCCCAAAAACCAACTTTCAAAGTAAGAAACCATTACTCTACAAAAATCTCAGTAGTAAACAACAGAATGGTAATTCCTGAAAGAAAAGTATATGTAGACATATCCAACCAGACTAGCTCTAAGTTGCATGAAAACACTTGTCCTGCCTGTGCCCCAATGGCATCTTTGAAATATGCTTTAAATGCAACACCTTGAAGCTGTTTGGGTGGGTGGTAGCATAATATCATTGCTGGGCGAAGTCACGCAATCACGCGACCACTGAATGGCGGCGTACCAGACATTCGTGAATTTCGTGAAAGGCGAGTTTCGTAACCGCAGTGAATAAGTATGATTCAAAAATGTACTGGCCAGCTGACCCAACAACCACTACACCGATGTCGCTGGAAAAAAATACGAGCCGCGAAAAACAACAAAGCACTCTGTGTTGTGTCCCTTCTTCTCCGTCCCGTCTGTCGAGCTGTTATAGGATCACCGTGAACGCCAACTCGCCCAGCAAATGGTACTGTCGAACAAAGGAAGATGCCACCAACTGCCGACAGAGCATGAAGACAAGAAGACGCAACAGCTGAAAGGTTTGGATTACTTTCGCCCACCTCAGGCTCGGGAGTCGCTAGTTCGCGCAGCAATCTAAAATTACAACCCCTCTTCCCCCGCCTCCCCACTTTTTTCTCCCAAACGTGCAAGGGGCTAAACAACTTCCGGAGCAGGGCTCGTGTTCGACTTTACTATCAGCTTTACTCACGGAATTTATTTCTACTTGTGTTCGCAGTGTATACTGATCAGGTAGCAGTACTGCATATAGTATAACCAACCACTATATATGACCTCTATAGACTGCGAGAAAGCACGTGACTCCGTCGAAATTTCACTAGTCATGCAGTCATTGCTCAACCAGAGTGCAAAACAACCTTATCTAAAATACTGGAAGGTTTCTCTAGCTGATGCACAGCCGCCTTAGCCCTCCATAAAGCCAGCAATAAAATTGCAATCAGATAGAGCATCAGGCAGTGAGACACAATCTCGCTAGTGCCATTCACCGCCTGTTTACAGGCGATGAATTGTGGTGAATAGCATTTAGAGGCCTGGATTGGAAGCAGTTGAAGATAAGAGTTATTGAAAATTCCTAAAGTAATCTGCTATTCACTGATGACATTCGCTTGCTAAGTCATGCTGTGTATGAACTGCAATACATGACCAATGAGTTGGCAGGCAGAGCAATACTGTGGGTCTAAAATATAATATGCAGAAAAAGAAAGTAATGTTCAACAACCTCGAAAGGGAACATAACGCTACAATAGTTAGCAATGTGCTCAAGTGGTAAGCTAATACATCTACTTAGGGCAGGTAGTGACCGCAGATCTGGTACACTATAGGTAAATAACTAGAGGAATAAGAATGGCTGAAGTGCATTTGGTAGGTTCTCACATCATGAATGCCATCTTACCCATATCCCTCAGCAAGACAGTATTTCACAGCTTTTATCTCACTGGTGCTCACATATAGAACAGAAATGGTGGCGGCTAAAGAAAAAGGTTCGACTTAAGGACAGCACTGCGAACTATGGAAAGAAAAAAAAAGATAGCGTAACGTTAAGAGGGAAGAGGGCAGTGGGTGTCAGGGATCAAATACGGGTTACTGACATCCTAGTCGAAATTAAGAGGAAGAAATGGGATTGAGCTGGTCGTGTAATGCAAACGCAAGATGACGTGTGGTCCTTAAGGGTAACAGACAGGACTCCAAGGCTGAAGAAGCGTGGCAGGGATGGCAGAAAATTAGATGGGCGGACGAGATGAACAAGCTTTCGAGAAATGGGTGGCCGAAGCTGGCACAGAAGAGGATTACATGGAGATATGTGGAAAAGGCCATTGTCCTAGCTGCAGTGATAGCAGCAAGACACCTGCTGCTGAGATCATGATCTCAGAAAACAATGCATGCTAATCTCGGCATTACAACTATGACCCCGGTGCATACGCATTAGTTATAGCTTATAATGCACACTTTTACAGCGAAAGCTGTTATCACTCTGATTAAGCCTTATAGACCTGAAATATAGCATGGAATCCATAGCACCGGGCCTGGGACTCTCATTTCTTAGTGAAATATTTTAAATAATAATTATACTTTTGTCTAACATGAATCATTTATATTCAGTAAGTTAAAATCAAATGGCACCTGTCGACCGTGGCCAGTGGCAAAATGGAGAAGGAATAACTCCCTTCTTCACGTCTTCGGGAGAGCAGGCAATCGTAAAGTTCGAGAGGTAAGAAGTTGAGCCAGGGTTGAAGGTGACGAGAGGCCTAGATGTTTATGATGTTATGAAGATGACGAGAGGCCTACATGCTTAAGTTGTTAAGGCGAGAGCGGCTGTAGAATAGGGAGTCAGAAAAGGGCTGCCAGGGAAGAACAGAGAGGCTGCTCTCTCTAGAATTACGGGGTTATGACTTATGAATTCGGCGAACTATGCATCCCAGAGAGTGGTTTTGTGGCATAGTACAAGGATATATGGGTAAACAAAACTGTGACAACTTTGATTCATTTATGCGCTAGGTCTTCAAGGCAAGTTCTTCAAACATCCATCCAAAAAGACTCGCTCTGAAACAAACATTGAGGTCCACTACATTACAGGCGCGCAGTGCGACCGCCATTCAGCCTCTAATTCCCGCAGATGACACAGACGAAGTAATTCACAATTCTGTTCTCGCCATACCCTTCCTAATCCCTTCATGGCAGCCACTCGCCGGGTGCTTCCCGTGATATCCGCCCTCCTGTCTGAAACTCTTACACCCTCACCTTACGCTCCTAATTTTACCATGGCAACCATACTCAGTTCCTCCTCTCTCTCTACCCCATCCTCCAAAAGCAACGAATCCTCAGGTGGCTCCCGTGGCGATCCCTTCACGGCTGCGCAATTTTATGTCCTTGCTATACACTCCTCCCTCCATACAGTGACAGCCACCTTCCGAGTGTTCCGCCTCTCTTGCTGTGCTCTCCTGTGCCTGCGGTAACCACCCTAGAAATTATTAGGCACGCCGTTCTCGACATACCCTCGACGTTCCGCTGTTCTCGTGGCAAACTGGCTCCTGCTACGCACTCGCAAACACTACGCTTAGCTTACGCTTTCCAAAGTAACCACCCTCACAGTCGTTTCCGGGGCAGCAAGTTCTCTTTTGCGCTCTCTGTAGCTGACGCCGCAGCCTAAAACTCACACGGCAACCATCCTTAGATTGCGGTCCTCTAGACTCGGCACGCTCGATTCCTTAGACGGTATGCTCCTTCCAGTTGGGTATCTCACCAGGGTTACCATGACAATGAGGCTTCGTATGCAATCTTCCGCTCTGGCCGTACCCTCCTTCTTTCGCGGTAACGATCCTCCGACTATTTACCATGACAACCCCCCCCCCCCCCCAGTTGCTACAATAAATTGCAAAACTCATTAATCTTTAATCGCATTTTACCCTTTAAGAAATGTCCTCTTTCCCTATAAACCCCAAGGACAGATACCATTCCGACTCATTTAGCATGGCTCATACACAAAAACGAGTAGACTCCGAACAAAAGCAAAAATAAAAAGACTAAGCCTAGTTTTTGGGCTCCAGCAGCGGAATAGTTCCCAACAAAAAAAACCCGCTTTCTCTTGTTGGCCAGGGAGCCATAATGAATTTGAGACATGGTCAACTCCTCGAATCTTCGCAGCCCTCCTTACCTGTTGTCTTCGGTTTCTCCAGTCATCTAATCGGTGGCAAGGAAGCAGGCTTCAGCTTTCGGCGGCACCCACGTGATGACTGCACAATAGACGCTGCCGACGCTTGCATTCTCTGCATCTACAGAGAAGGTATGATCGAGATTTGCTCTTGCTGTTGATGCTTGCAAACAAAGGCAGAACATCATTACTGCTCATCATCATCATCATCATTAGCCTGACCACCCACTGCAGGGCAAAGGCCTGTGCCATGTCTCTCCAATTAACCCTGTTTTTTGCCAGCTGTATCTACCCTATGCCTGCAAACTTCTTAATCTCATCCATCTGCACACCTAACCTTCCGCCGCCACTTCCTACGCTTCCTTTGTCTTGGAATCCATTTAGTTACCCTTAAGGACTAGAGGTTATCTCTCATTTCCATAAGATACCCTACACAAGCCCATTTATTTCATTTGAATCCGACTAGGATGCCATTAACCCGCGTTTGTTCCCTCACCGAACTCTGCGCGCTTCCGGCCTCTTAACATTACACCTATTATTTTTCTTTCCATGGGTCACTGCAATGTCTTTAAGCTGTACTCTTTTCTTTAACCTCCACGTTTCTGCCCCGTAGATGAGTACCGGTAAGATACAGCTGCTGTACACTTTTCTCTTGAGGGATATTGGTGAACTGCCAATCATGATCTGAGAGAACCTGCCATATGCCCCCAACCCATGCTTATCCTTCTACTTATTTCCCTCTCATGATCCGGATCAGCTGTCATTGCCCACCCTAATTGTAGAGGTATTCCTTTACCACTTCCAGCCACTCGCGTCTAATTGTGAACTGTTGTTGCTTTGCTAGACTGTTGAACATTACTCTGGTTTACTGCGTGTTAAGTTTTAGACCCAGTGTTCTGTTCTGCCTGCCTAATTCATCGATCACGATTTACAGTTACACTTCTTTGTGACTCAGCAAGCCAATGTCATCAGCGAATCTCAGGTTACTTAGGTTTTCTCTGTTAACTGCTATTATAGCCAGTCATGCGGTTTTTGAGAAGGCCGAAGAACTGTTGGAAAATGATCACGCTCGATAATAGGCTATATTCACTGCAAGTTGAGGCCCCTAGTAATAGCGTTGAGGCTGAAATGCACAGTTCACTGTTCACCTCCTCGTTCATGCTAAGAGCCTAGTAAGGAAGGTTGTTTCTGGTGTAGCTGTTCAAAAATCTTTATGGGAGCACTCTACTCTAGAGTCCGCATCATGGGTCAATGTACTCCCTACAGCTCTTCCACTGCGAAGAAGTTTTTAATGCTTCTGTTTCCGGTTTCCTCATGCCGCAAACTAATTCGTGCCTCCTAAATGTGGGCACTAATATAAATGCCGAATTGTAGTGACCTGTCGCTAGACCGTTTTCAATTGATTTTGTTTGTCATCGCAACAAAAACTGGTCATTCAGCAGTTTGAGTGTAATGATAAAAATACTCCTCATAGTGTCCCCAAGGGCTAGAGTTCAATAGGCTTCAAAAGGCTTGTTCTATTCTCATTTGTATCAAAACCTCGCGAACATACCAGAGTTGAGCATATTTGACTTCGCTTGCTCCAGTCTAATCTGTGCATGACCCAATACATCATCACTTTATATATATATATATGCCTTCTTATCGGGAATAAACGTTGTTCATGGCCGATACCGGGCCAAGCAAAAGGTGGCAGCAGTCCCCATCCACTATGTCCGCCCAGTAGAAGCTGCATCGGCCCCGAAACCATTTGATACCTTGGGCGACACATGGACTGGTTGGAAAACATGGAGGAGTGAGTTCATGCTATTTTCCACGGTTACCCTGTTAAGTCAATAGCCTAAAAAGTGCAAGCGCCGACGTTATTTTTTAACGATTGGAGAAGATGGCAGGAAAACTTCTGGCGCTTTCATATTCCAGAAGGAAGAGGTTATGAAGGACGTCGAAATTTCTCCTAAAAAGTTTGAATTCTACAAACCATCGATGAATCTGACATTTCCCAAGTTCCACTTCGAATCAAGAGACCAAAAACAAAGGGAACCTTTTAACGACTGGCGGACAGACCTAAAGCTCCTAGCGAAAAACTGCGTGGTCGGAGACTTGGAAGACCGCTTGCCCCACAGCCGCACTATGATGGGAGTGCAAGTGAAAGGTTTACAGCAAAATCTACTTGCCAAAAATCTGACATTTGAGAAGGCAGTCACAATATGCCAAGGCCACGAACAAGGAAAGGAGCAATTTAAGGAAAACAGGGAAGGCCCCGAAACAGCAGGCGACGCTGTAGTACTTGCGGTCGGCCTGCGAAAGTCGCCTTGTAGTCATATTTAACTCACCGTGGCGTAACATGCCAGTCACACGGGAGGGTTTGCACAAAGTGCGGTGGGCGTAGTTACTTCGCCGGAGCATGCAAAGCGTCGGCGCTCAGTCATAACTAAGTTTCGGAAAAGAAACTGCGTGAACTGCAAGGCAAGGATGATGACAATTTCATTTTGAAGCTTCGACCATCGGTGCTGTAGCCTCAGAGCATTGGAGCGTGACAGTTTAAATTGAAGGACGCCCATACATGTGCAAGATGGACAGAGGAGCTAACTGCTGTGTAGGTTTGAGCAAGGATGTCGGCAAGCTGCCGAGCCAACCTTACTAAGAATGTTGCGAAAGGTTAACGGCGTTCTTCACCCATAAACCTCTGGTAAAAACAAAAATTCTGGCTGCATTTGCATGATAATAACAAAGTGCAGGAAGAGATGTTATTTGTGGTCGACCATAACGTGCCCGTGACTCTCACTGGATCAGTAGCTGAACACCTGGGTCTCATTTTCCGCTTGAAAAATGTACATGCAGACTCGTTGCACCAGTAGCACAGTCGTTTCAAGATATTTTCAGTGAACCGGGGCTCTCAAAAGGCATAGATTACATGATGAAGCTAAAGCGCGGATCCGTAGGAGTGGTCGTGCAGGCGAGGAGAGTTCTGATGGCTCTTCGAGAGAAGTCAACGAGGAGCTCCGGCACATAGAAGAAGGAGGCATCATGTCCAATTAAATGAGCCAACAGAACTTTCCAGTCCTATGGTCACGGTAGTTAGGAAAGAAAAAGTACCCATCTGCCTAGACACCTACAGCACTAAACAAAGCTTTGCCATGAGAGAACTACCCCATGCCGACCCTTGAAGATGATGTTCCCAGGCTTGCCGGAGACATGTTCTTTACAACTCTATATGCAGCATCAGGATAATGGCAAATAAAACTTGCTGACACGAGTTCGAAGCTCTGCGCAATGAGCACAATTTACTGATGCTATCGCTTCCTGGGCATCCCTTCTGGAATTCCATCAGACCCGGAACTGTTTCAGGCAGCGATGCATCGCATGCTATAGAAGGTTTGCCGAACGCCACAGTTGTAATGAATGACATCCTCTTTTGGGGAAAGACAAAAGAAGAGCACAACTGCCAATTGCAGCTGCTGTTAACATGCTCTCACGAACATAACCTGACACTGAACTTAATTGAAGAAATGATCATTTTTTCTAGACCTAGGTGCGCTAGTTGAGGCACGTGCTCACTGCAGATGGCCTGTGAGTGGATCCACAATGCGTACAAGATATTGTGGAAACGCCAGCACCAAAGAATACTAAGGAACTGCAAGTTTTTCTTGGCGCAATAAACTTTGCGCAATGTTTCATCCCTATTATATCTCGAGTGACTGCCCCTCTTCGGTCTTTGCTCCGCAAAGAAATCACATGGGTGCGGACAGAAAAGCAACAAAAAAGCTTCGCAAAGTTGCAGGAGTCTCTGATAACAGCCTTGATGCTCCGTTATTTTGACCCAAAGAAAACAGTTGCCTTTTCAGTTGAAGCAAGTCAGTTCGGGACAGGCGCGGTTCTGATGCAAGATGCCATCCCGTTGTTTTTTGTAGCGGTCACTCGCAGATGCCCAGCAAACATATGCTCAGATAGAAAAGGAAACTTTAGCCATAGTGCACGTATGCATCAAATTTAATAATTATCTATTTGGACAGCACGCTGTAACCGTTGACACCAACCATTGGCCATTGGCATATTCAGTAAATCACTGCACCAGTGCCCGCTTCGCTTGCAACTCATGTTATTGACGTTGCAACCTTACCCCATAATCGCGATGTATGAAGCTGGCAAAGAACTGCTCCTCGCAGATACTTTATCACGTTTTCCCAGTAAAGCATGCATGGCAGAAAACGAACAATTTCAAGTCAATGTTCTTGATTGCATTTCAGCCTCAGAGAACTGCTTGAAAGACCTGCTTGCAGCAACCGGTGACGACAACCACCTGCCAAATCTGTGGGAATATGCAGAGACAGTGAGGCTTCTTCACAGGCTCGAGGTCCCAGAACAACTTCGGGCCTACTGGGGATACCGAGACGAGATATCCGCGCAGGATGGGCCCGTGTTTTGAAGCAACAAGGTAATCATACTCGAGTCAAAAAGATCATACATGATCCGCCTTCTTCACGCGGCACACTCTGGAGCGAATAAAATGAAGGCGAGGGCTAGGAACGTGATGTTCTGGCCGAATATGGTATGCTACTTTGAGTAGTTCTGCAAAGGCTGCAGGGTGTGGCACAAGAATCAGCCGCAAAAGACCAAGAGGCCTCTCTTAAGTCACGACGTTCCCAACCTACCCTGGCAGGTGGTTGGGATTGGCTTTTTATTTTACGAAGGTCAGGAATTTGCGCTCATCGTCGACTTTCACTCGTTTTGTTCAAATTCGGGAACTTCGTCCCACCACAGCATCCTCGCTGAGCACATGGTGTTCTGAAATCTTTTCTGTTCACAACTTGCCTGTGAAGTTCTGCAGGAATATTCGACAACCTTTTAACAAAAATGAGATTATGGTTTTCTGAATAGCCTAGGTATAGCCCCTGTCACGTCAAGTCCCTACCACCCGCGGTCTAACTGCATGACGGAAAAAGCAGTGCAGGAAGCCAGGAAGGTTCTAAAAAAGTGCTCCCTTAAAATCCACGCATTTCATATGGGTTTGCTTGAATGGCGCTATACTCTGCGTGATGATGTGCTACAGTTCCTTGTATAGAGGCTGGTGAGTCGCCAAAATCAGACTCTTCTTCCGGTGCCTACAAGTCACTTGGAATCGCAAGTGATACTCAGCATTGTGGTCAACAGCAGGAATCGTGATACGACAACGCCTAAGGACGTACTACAACTGCGGCAGCAAGTACCTGCCACCTGTGACACCACGCTAGCAGGTCACCATGTATGACAATTAACCGGACCTGGTCTCCAGCTGGCTTCCAAAGGCCAGCTAACGAACCTTGCTCAGCGATCGCCAAAATGGAATACGGATGGGAACTTCGAACAACACGAGAACATCTACGACTGATAATCTTGAACAGGAAACCAGTTGTGCCACTCAAGAACGCCCTTGCAGAGATCCCGCCCAATAAATACGTCGAAGCACAAGGTTGCGACGCGAACTCTGTTGGTACCATCTACCCAAGCGAAGCTGAACCCAGTTTGTGCAATGAACGGAAGATGTGGCAGATCTCAGCAAGTCTGACGTCACTCACTTCAGCCTAATCTGCGCATGACCCAATACACTATTCATCACCCGATGCGGGGTCATGCACAGCGAAGGTGTTCAGAGTTAAGAATGATGTTCCTTGCTTGTGTCACTGCATATGTATTTAATGGCAGCAATTCGATCCTGGTAATTGAAAACTATATAGAAACAAATAAAAACGATTTTTATTGGTTATTCTACAACAAAATTAGCTTTAAGCACTGAAAAATCCAAACATGTGTTGTTTTGTCTGAAACAAAGGTTTGTTCGCAAATGTGACTTGTATACTGATTATACTGTCACTCATACTGTCCTTTCTGTTAAATACTAAGGTGTATTTGACAGCCACTTTGTAATGAACAAGTGTGTGTGTAAAACCATTTCACACTGTTGTTTTACCCTGGCAAAGGCATGCCAGTGGTTTGCACGCAAGAATCTTCGGCCCATATACTTTTTGCTGTGTCACAGTCATCTCAATTACTGAAGTGAATCATGAGGAGTAAGATACAAAACTTCTTCATTAGAGTCCACAAACGCACTTCGCTAACCATACCGTCGTTACTGCTCCAGCCAATATATATTATTTTTGTTTGTTTTTCAGGAACAAGTGATTGAAATTTTTCATTAAGCAATGCTATTTGACAACTTACGCATTTAAAAAACAGGCTTATGCATCTTTGTACGGCCTGTATACCCGTTCGGAACACGAGGCAAGCCAGCAACGGTACTTTTTTGAGGGGCTAAAATGTAGAACACGTTTGCAAATGAAATAAAGCTGCTAAAGTTTTAAACTTACTTGCAAATGCAAAAGCTTCCTTGAAATACATGCACGGTCGCAACTTTTGTCTGAAACCCACGTCAAATTGTGGAGGCTGATTTATGTGCTATTTCTTTATGTTCGTTTTCGACAACTGGCTAGCTACAACGGTTATATTGTTTTATGCCGTAGCTGAAGAAAACCTGCTTGAATATTTAAAGAAAAACCTTTCGATTTTAACATTGACTGCTCCGCGTTTTTGGTTTCGTCTTGTACTGTTCCAGCCAGTTGGTATTTCTTGTTTTCTTTTGTGGGGCGGTTTATTTAATTTGTGCTGATGCATTTACATAACCTGTTCTTCTGACAGGAATGCAAAACAGTTGGAGATCGATTGGTGTTTCCTCTCTTAATTTCACGAGAATACGCAGTTATTTAAATAAAGCTTGCTTAATAAACATAAGCATAACAGGACAATGTAAAAATCAGTATAACCGAGGACATAAAATTCAGCGTGGAGACAAGATATGCAGAAATAACATTTTGACAATATCTGCGTTGATAAGATCTCGGAGGATGAAAATTTTTGGGGGGGACTCTCCCGAATAAAGGCTGAAAATTTTCACTTTTCTCTTTTTGATAATTTGTGCTTAAAGATGATGCATTAATGCATTCATTCATAAAACCGTGAATTTTGTGTCCGGATTATAAGAGCCAACGAACTAGAACATTTAGAGATAGCTAAGTCAGAGCGGCAGCTCACCCATTTCAGGACACAGTACGCATCCCAGTAGCGCTGCTAGCTCTAATGAGCTGAGGTTGCAAATATGAAACACAGGCAGCGTCTCTGAGAAGGATCCAGACATACGTCACAGGACATGCGGGACGAAGGTTTTAAAGAGATTGCCATCCCAAGTGCTGCCTATGATTACATAAAAAACTGATCTCTCTTTAGCAACCTTTCATAGCAACGTTAAAGTGGTAAATTACAAAATTGTGAAAGCACTATTGGTCCCCAAACCAGCAAAATACAAGTGCGTGGTGAAGGCTCCGATGTTATTCACATGTAGCGGGAAATGGCGTGATATATAAGCAAGATTTACCTTGGGCAAACTGGGTAAATTCAATACACCCTCGGCTTGGTTTCGAACTCTCGGGGGCATGAACAGTTATAAGCTTTGCTAGACGCTACACGAGAGCTTTATGCTAACGCAGCTGTCGACCACCGTCCATTTCATTGGTTGTTTAGTAGACATCAAATAAAGATGGCACATCCCCATTGCACTATGGGGAGTGCCCAAGAAACAGGCAGTGAATTGCTCTAAACATGAGTGTTTACAGGGGACACGAAGTCGTAATAGGGTACATGTGGGCAGATTGCCCGACGCAACGACAGGGGTCCTGTTAAAGGGGAGATCAAAGACGACATTGTGGCTTTAAGCGTAAACTCGAATACAACGCATGCAATGTTTCAATTTCACACTGACTAAGAGCGGGAAGAAAAAAAAAGCTATAAAGAACTCAGAATGGCAGTCGCTGCGTTTATGCACGGAAATTTTGCACAGCACAGCACGCACTCCTGTTGCTTCGTCCAAGCAAAGAAGCGCCAATGAAAAGAACAACCGCAGTGGATAAAGGCAGACCTAACTGGTGAAACAGAATTTGTAATAGGCGCCTCCTCAAAGAAGAGAAGCTGTGGCAGAACAGCAGGAAGTGATCTATTGTGTTAGGCTCCATAAAAATAAGGCACAGTGGGGAAACCTCCAGACCACATCTGTGAAAGTCGAAAATTAGCAGAGCAACCAGGCAATGCAATAGCGTGAAAGGGACCTCTAGTCTGCGCGAGCGCCAGTGTTTGCTACTACAAGTATACAGAAGATGGTAATATTCGGGAAATGATGTAAGAGCCAACGCAGCAATTCCTGAAACATTGTGTAGCTGCGAAATCCCACCGCAGCTGTATATGCACATGGCAGGACAGCAATAAACTGGTCTGTACAGAGAGGCCTTTGCTAAAAATCTACAACCTCATTTAAAATTGAATGTGCCCAGGTACCTAAAGCAACCTTAAAGAATTTTGATGAAGTGGAATCAGGAACTTGAAGAGGCGCAATGTCCGAGGCTCAGGAAGTGAGAATAATGAAGAGCAAATGGACTGAGTCCTTCATAACCATGACTTGTGAAACGGTAATGTCTTTTTTTATGTAAGGCTATGATTACTGCTAAGGATGCGGAAGATAAATTGAAGTAAAGTTTGAAAAACGGAGGGAAAAGGACGAGCCCGATGAAGGTGAAAAACGCCCACAACTGCCTTTTCGCGATCCTGCGGGTTATCGGTAGCAATAAGAACAGGACGCATTAAAGAACCCCAGGTGTGTCAAATTTCCGGAGCTCGGAGAATTTCCAGAGAATTTCCGGAGAGTGATTGAGAGCAATAACTGCTGCAGACGAGACGTTTTCAAGAGTTTCCAAATGGCTCAGTCAAGAGTCCACCTCTTAGACTAAGGCCTTGGTACATGCTAGATGAGGCGGAATGAATGCACTCACCAGATGGTTGGCGAAGGAGGCACACTTCAAGAGGTCTTCTACACAATCCTTGTCCTGTCACCTGCAGAAGATATCACCCCTGCCGAACTTCCACACATCAGTGATCCGCATGTAGTTCGAAGGGCTGCCTGGTTTGCCTCCGGGTTGTTCAACCAGATCGCACCTCCATCGGAAGGCAGTGCTGAAGAGCCAGGATTGCTGGTAGCGCCACTGCGAAAAAAGAGAGCAGTTGGGAGCTCGTCATGAGTGACAGGCCGACCAAGGAGAAAATTTACACATTAAGGAGATTACTCGCACCTTCGAAGTGAAATTACCTTCCACAAGTATTGTGGTTGCCCTGGCTAGGAGCTTCTTATTTTGCTGTCCATGGCTTAATTGTCTTGTTCGCGTTTCAGTTCTTGATGACAGTACATAAGTAAATGCATAAATGCACAACAATATACATGCTTGGTGAGTATGTAATAGTTCTACCCTTCAAAAATTCAATGCTACGCGGATGTGTCACTCCTGTGTGCTTCTGGAATTCTTTAGCAACGCAGATTTCATTATATAGGCCAAATCGATAAGCAACTACGAGGCTCTCGTATTAACCTCGCTATTCCATGCAAACATTGGCACAGCAATGCACTTCTCGCAGAAGGCTCCGGGAAGCACGCCGAATCTTGCTTGGAGTTCCTGAGCAGGTGATGCAACCATCCTCGGTAAGAGTATGTATGCTTTCAGCCGGACCTCCTTAAAAAAGCGTCATGAGCACACCCAATGTGTTTTAATATGCTTGACTGAAACTACGCTAGTAATCGCGGTAGTTATCTTTTAAGTCACAGAAAATGCCGAGTAAAACAGACAAATCGGAGCAGTCAGCACAGCAGCAGAAGACAGCCTCCATCATGATTACTGATGGTTGAATTATGCGGGTTGCAAGAGATGCCACAGTGCAAAGATCTGGTTGAAATCAGACCACGTGCGGCCAGACCAACGCTACTGCAGGCTTGAACATTTAAGCACGTTTATTCATCCCCCCCTCACCCCCACCCCACCTCTCTTCGCCTCAGAATACAAGAGACTTTTGGCTGCTATACAGTATTTACGGCATGTATTTACACTGTCAACCTCATCATCAGCCTGACTGCGCCTGATGCAGAGCGAAGGCCTCTACCATGTCTCTACAATTTACCATATTTGCCAGCAGCGCCCACCATATCCCCGCAAACTTCGTAATCTCATCTGCCCAGATAACTTTCTACTGTACCCTGCTACGCTTGCATTCTCTTGGAATCCATTTCGTTGCCGTTAACGACCAGGGGCCTTCGCATTACATGCCCTGCTCAAGCCCATTTCTTCCTCTTGATTTCGACTAGGATGTTCCCTCACCGACTACGGCCTCTCCCGGTATCTTAATGCAACACCTATAATTTTTCTTTCCAATGCTAGCTGCATTGTCCTTCACTTAAGCTCGACCGCTTTCGTTAACCTCCATGTTTCTTCCCCATAGGTGAGTATCGCTAAGATACAGCTTTTTTATACTTTTCTCTTGAGGGATATTGATAGATTGTCATTCGAGATCTCAGAGAGCCTAATGTATGTGCTCAAACCAATTCTGATTATTCTCGTTATTTCCCTTTCAGGATCCGGATCAGCTGTCTTTACCTGCCCCGAGTGTCATGTATTCTCATAGCATTTCCAGCACCTCACTACCAACTGTGAGCTGCTCTTTCCTTGCTAGACTTCGGAACCTTACTTTGGTTTTCTGCATGTTAATTTTTAGACCAACCTTTTTGTTTTGTCTGTCTAACACATTGATCACACTGTTGTTCCCTTGCTTGACTTTTGAACCTTACTTTGGTTTCCTGCATGTTAATTTTTAGACCCACCGTTTTGCTTTGCCTGTCTAATGCGATGATCGTACTCTGCATTTAGCCTCCTGAGTGACTCAGCAAGGCAATGTCATCAGCAATTTGTAGAATATATAGGTATTCTCTATTAACTCTTTTCTCCAACTATTCCAAATTTAGACCTCCGAAGACTTCCTGTAAACAGGCGAAGTCGTGTGTCCATGTCTGAGGCCTTTCGTTGTTGAAATTTTATTGCTGACTTCACGGAGGACTATGGTAGCTGTGCAGTTGCTATAGATATCTTCAAGTACTTTTACATAAGGCTGTTCTACACCCTGATTCTGCAATGACTGCATGACTCCTGAAGTTTCCAGGGAGTGAAATGCTTTCTTGTAAGCAATGAAGGCTATATATAATGTTTTGGTCAGATTTTGTGCTTTTCTCTATTACCTGATTGACAGGTAGTGTGAATATGGTCTACTGTGGAACATCTGTTATGAAAGCTTGCCCGGTCATTTGGTTGACTTAACTCTAAGGTTGCCCTGATATTAGCAATTATCCTTGTTAAACTCCTAGTAGGCAACGGACAGTAAAGTGATCGGTCTCTAATTTTTGAAGTTCTTGACGTCTCCTTTCTTGTGAATGAAAATAATGTTAGTGTTCTTTGAAGCTTCTTTCACTTTAGTTATGTTGAACAACCCGCATGCGGGAGGTGCGGGATTAGATACCTAGTGCCGCTTGGTGCCCACCGGTGATACAATGGGTGCAGGCTTTCCCTGGCTTGGTGCTCGGCTTATTCAGGGTGAAATACTTGGGAAACGAGTCTTTGACCCCACCTTGAGCAAACGAAAATGCCTTGTGCCAAGGCACTCTTTGGCCACAGATGCCCTTGTGCCATAAAAAAATCATTACATCATCAGTTGCATTGAGCAACGATGTAGAATCTAAAAAAAAAACAAATGTGGCCAAGGCGTTGACACCGTTTAATACGGCAAATAGGCTAGCGCACTTCAGCATTCGACAGTCCCCGAGTCTAGGTAGTGAACTACTCGTGTTGCAATCTCACTTTCGCCTGGGCATAGTGTGCTCACTGGCAACAAAGACCACCTAAACATATTGCAGTCGCCGAAAAAGACTTCGTAACGAAATTCTACCCTCTCCTGCTGCTCACGTGACACTGGTAACCGCGGAGCTATTCGCAAACCTCACCTCGTGCCCTCGCTTTCACTGCTTTCACCGCCTTGACGCCAAAGAGGCGGAGCACTCCTTGTTTTGTGGCACCCAAATGACGATGGCGCGCCCCGTGCGCCCGCTGCCTCCAAAGCGAGGGTCCGATCACCATGGCCTCCTACTGCTGCAAGAGAAGGAGGAGAGAACATCAGTATCTCGCCGCTAGCTAGCATCCCGGCTTCATGAGCATCAAACAGAGCTTTTCTCTATACGGAAAGGAAATTAAATTCACTGGACTTTGACCACTTTGTGAGTGCATTCTGGAACAGCTTGCGTAGTACGAAATGGTGGTTTCATACGAAGTGAAAAATAATTTGTAAATTTGGGGCTTAACATCCCAAAGTGACATAAGGGCTATAAGGGACGCCGTAGTGGGGGCTCTGATTTGATTTAAACCACCTGGGGTTGATTAATGTATGCTGACAATGTAAAGCCCTCCAGCTTAATGATTAGATATTCTGGGTAAAGGGTGATGTGTAGTTTATTCCGATACGCTCGTAACAGCGCTATGGATAACCAGTAAGAAATTCCTCCTGCTGACAGTGGTAGAGAAGCAATGTGCAGGAAAGAGTCACAGATTGTAGGCGTGGGTTTGGGTGTGGATGTGCATGGAAGGAGAGTGCTATGGCGACAACGACGCAGTGATTTTGCGAACTATCGACAGCTGTCGCTGTTAATGTGGCGTTTCGTTCCTGCTTGGTGATGTTACCAGATATTATGCGCTCTCCCACACAGGGTCACGGCATGGAATCAGTCCACCATTCACTTCCTCCTAAGAGATGAGACTGCCCGGATTTTCAGCTACTTCATGGTTTATTGTGGAAACCTGGACTAACGGGGTTCTGAAAAGCTTTCAGGACGTGTGACACGCAGTCGAGGCGCACTGGTCAGATACCCAAAAACGACAATAACCACCTTTCACTATCAGGCGTGACAACATGTTAATCCTGCTTTTACGTGCACATGGGGCCATCGGCTGCTGACAGACCGTCAGCTTCAACTGGTGCTAACGCGTGCTGAAGACAATACTTGGTAGTATTTGTCAAAAATGAGTCAATTATTATCTGTATTTTTTGTTAACAACAGTTAATTTAGGAAGGGAGCCAAGGTATGCATAATATTGTTGCCCTCTTGACGAACAAAGGATGGATAAAAACCTGTTTTGTTTTGTTGTTACTTCTTCATTGGTCATATATGCGTACCCGTGCGCAGATGCATCCGTATCCGCCTTTTACGAAGTTCATCATTATCATTATTTACCTTTAAAGGCCCTTAGGGCATTATATAAGAGGGGGGGGGGAGCAGTCATTATATATTACGGTAGTAGGTAACATCAACAAAAATACAAGGTGCAGGGTTCATGTTCAACATTAACAGTATATACATTACCAAAAGTATCAACATTAAAAAACACACAGCGGCTTAAGAAAAGCGTGGAGAAAGATATGAAAACACACATGCACACATTCAAAAACACGGCAAAATAGCTCAGCCTTTGAAATGTGCAGTTAATAACTGCTTGAATTTATTAGGTTCCATTTGAGTAACTAATTTATTGGGCAGGTCATTCCACAATGTAATGGAGCTAGGTAAAAAGGTTTAATAAATGAGTTTGTGGAGCCTTGCATGCACTGCAAACTTAAAAGAGATCAAAAATCAGCGTGAGGTGCGAAGCGGCGCATGCAATACAGAGTTTCTTAGTCGTGGGAAGGTGTAGTACAACTTGTGAAACAAACAAAGCTGTGAAATTTTACACCGAAGTACCAGGGATTGAATTGAAGACCAAGAGATGCCTTGGTAAGAGTGTGTCATCTGTCGTACTGGGATGGGATAAAATGGGCCGCGCTATTTTGGATGGCTTCAAGCTGATCTATTAAATATTTCTGATGGGGGTTCTAGATCGATGAGGTACATTCGAGTTCGGAACGGATGAATATCATGGGGGCGAGTTGGCGGATTGAATGGATTGAAAAAGCTAGGGATCGTCTGATCAACCCAAGCAACTTGGAAGCATCTACACAAAGTTTTACAATGTGCTCAGAGAAGGTTAAGTTTCTTGTTGACGATGATCCCAAGATACCTGTATGATTCTGTTTCTGACAGTGGTGTAGAATTTAATGAATACAGATAGCTGATCGTTATTCTGCTTTATCGATACATGCATGAAATAACATTTGGAAATGTTCAGTTGCATAAGCCATGACGTACGCCAGGTTTCTACGAGATTTAAGTCGCGTTGAAGCAGGGTCTGATCGATTTAAGTCACGTTGAAGCAGGCTCTGATCATTGTGAGTAGATATGCGGCGGTGAAGGCCACAATCGTCTGCGAAGAGGTGGATACAAGATGATATGGAATTAGGAACATCGTTTATAAATATCAGAAAAATATAACGTTCGTAATCGGTTTTCTATGCCAGACTCAACTACTCCGCGCCGGAGAGGCATAAACCTTAAAGGATATCTTACGAACCGTAAAAATGACCATGTTACCTTTACAATTTCAATACCAGTGCCTTACAATATTCCACAGTTGCCCCGGAATAAAACAGACGTCCGAAGAAGCATTTTAAGTGCCGCTTCATTATATCGACCGCGACAGGAAATTATATGCGGCGCCAAACAAGCATCGGTTTATATAACGCTCCGTAACGTGGGGTACCGGCGTAGCACAATCAGGGAGACGCGTTCGAAGCGCTGCTCTGTCGTATAAAATGCGCCAGAAAATTCTACGCGGTGACAGGCAGGGATTGGTTCAAAAAGGTTCCGTAACGCAGGGTATCCCCGTGGCACAATCAGGGAGTCGCGTTCGAAACGCTGTTTCGTCGTATCGAACGCGCCCGAAAATTCTGCGCAGCGCCAGACAGATATCGGTTTAAAAAGGGTCCATAAGGCGGGGTACTCCAGGAGCACAATCAGGGAGGCGCGTTCAAAACGCTCCTTTGTCGTATAGAACGCGCCAAAAAATTCTGTGCAGCGCCAGGCAGGGATCGGTTAAAAATGGGTCCATAAGGCGGGGTACCACTGTAGCACAATCAGTGAGACGCGTTCGAAGCACTCCTTTGTCGTATAAAACGCGCCATAAAATTCTGTGCAATGCCTGACAGGGATCAGTTCAAAAAGGGTCCATAAGGCGGGGTACCCCCGTAGCACAATAGGGAGACGCGTTCGAAGTGTTCCATTCTCGTATAGAACGAGCCCGAAAATTCTGTGCAGCGCCAGACAGGGATCAGTTCAAAAAGGGTCCATAAGGCGGGGTACCCCCGTAGCACAATAGGGAGACGCGTTCGAAGCGCTCATTGTCGTTTAAAACGCGCCAGAAAATTCTGTGCAATGCCAGACAGGGATCAGTTCAAAAAGGGTCCATAAGGCGGGGTAACCCCGTAGCACAATCAGGGAGACGCGTTCGAAGCGCTCCATTGTCGTATAGAACGCGCCAGAAAATTCTGTGCAGCGCCAGACAGGCATCGGTTCAAATAATTGGCAGTGGCTTATCTCCGCTATGCCAGGATATACCTAGCGAGAGCTGCAGTTCCCTCTTGGTCTAATCGCGTGGTCGTGGTCATTGTTGTTGTGTCCTTCCCACAATGGCGCATGCCGACATGGGGGATTGGCCAAGAATTCTGGGGCACAGAGTTTTTCAGATACATATTTCCTGGACGAAAATAAATCGAATGCTGAGGAAGAAAGAATTAAAAAAACAGGAACAGCGAATTGAAACGGGAAAGGCATAACGCACGCTCGAGATTAATTGAAACGGAGGTTTATAGCCTAGTGGTGAAATAATAATGAAAATTGGAAGAATAAAGATAATATTGAAAAAAACGTTTCCAAGGTAGCAGATTTGATTCCATAAAAAAAATTGGACGGCGGTAAAATCAGACTTGTGGCTGTACACAAGTATGGTGGCTCCATACGACAATATGACTTGGGCTGCTCAAACAAAGGCCAAGCTGTAGTAATGGCTACTGTAAGCACCGTCTTCTCATCATAGTGTAGCGGCGACAAAACAACAAAAAATGGTCTATGGTTTTGTGCTCACCACAGAATACGCAGAAGGGATAAAGCGCCAACCCAGACCTGTGCAACTATAAATTTAAGGGTGGGATCCGGCAGCGGAACCTTGATAGAGATAGCTCAAGATGCCGTGAATGGCATGATTTACTGCTCCACGAATACCTCAGGTGCAGGTAATCATCAGGTCATAAAAGAGATTCACTTGCCATTCTTAACAAATTCTGTCCTCGAAACCTCGCTGCTGTGGTGTACGCTATAGCCGGAACGATAGGTAGCACGGGGCCATTGAGAGACGCCTTTGGCAGGCAGTACGCAACTTCATTGGCTGTCACACCGCTATGACCTGGCACCCATATCTTGTGAACAAGGCTCAATGGTGTTCAAGATTGGCGAATTTCCAAACGAAGCAAGGGATGAACACAAAGAAAGAGAGTCTGTAATGACAGCCACCGCAGAGAAAGATGGCACTAGTTTGCGAACAGGAAGCACCACCCCCAGAAACTCCGCTCGGAAAATTCTGATGTAGTCTGGATGCCGCACAGAAAAAGATTAATCTAGAATCGGGCAATATATTCCCACGCTTTCATTTTCATCACATTGGGGGGCGTCAGTAGCTATTGTTAAGCTAATAGGTAGCCTTTGTAAATTGTCTTCTAATAATCCTTTTAAAATGCAGGGTGGTAAATGCTTAGCGTTTATAGACAATTTCTACAGAGAACCCACTGTTTTTTGTCGAAAGCATGTTATACAGAAGAACATTTAAAAAATCAAGCAAAGTTTGTACCATAACTGCCTGCGGGGTATGAAATCTAGGCCAGTGTACTCCAAGAAAGAAGTCGGCTGGCCACAAAAAAAAGAGAAGGAGCGGTGTAAATTTGATCTATATATACTTAAGTACGTCTAAAAAGTTACGAATTGAGATCTAGATAATAAAGGAGAAATACAGGCTTCAAGATAAAGCACGTTATTGGCCAGAAATTTGGGAAGGCCAAGGCAACAACCTAAGCGCTACCCGCTCCAAAAGAACGAGCGGGTGAATTTGTAAGAAGCTGTACCAGAAAACAGCACAGATCCAAATTCTAAAATTGGTCGGACATACAAAACATAAATCAGCAAAAGTGCATCTCTCCGCATTCCACACCGGGGATTTCTTAATCTACGCAACAAGCACACAGCACGAGCCGCTTTCGCTGCAACATGGTCAATGTGAGAGCGCCATGCAAGGCTGTCATCATATATGACACAAAGATATTTTAATGACCTAACTTGAGGAATATTTTGTCCCTGGTAAATTAGAGACAGATGAACCGGAGTTCTTATTTGAAAAACAGGTACGTGCACTTGTTTACATTTAAGGTTAGTCGTAAGTCACACAACGAACTTTAAAGCAAATTCAGGCACAATTGCAGGCGCACATAAAGAGATTGAATGTACGCGGCAGCAGTGAAAAATGCAATGTCGTACGCCTAGACGTACGTGCGAATGCGTTTATGGCTAGGAATAGAGCTCATTAGAATATTAAAGAGCACAGGCGACAGGACTGCCACTTGTGGAACACCTCTGGATTGCTTATATCTTCCAGAATTGACACCATTTAGTATACAAAAAAAAACTGTCTGTTTTCCAGGAACGCAGATATCAACGCAATTAAATAATTACGACGCTGCAAAGTATGCAATCTTAGAATAATATGTGGTGTTCGACGCTGCCATAAGCTTTGGCTACATCTAATGCCACCAACACAGCATGCATTTTTTGGTGCCGCGTAAGACGACGACGACTCTCAAGGACGGTGTGTGTATTCCATATGGAACATTTGACGGAAGCCAATCTGACAGAGACTAAGGATATTATGTGGTCCACAAACTCCGAAATACGTAGGAGTATGACCCTTTCAATTAACTTGACCACGTTTGATGTCAATAAAATGGGTCTAATATCCAGACAATAGTCACCACCATTGTTTTTAGGTAAAGGGATAACTTTGGCGATTTTCCAAACAGGAGGTATCCAAGCATGTTTGATGGAAAAATTAACCAGCTGTAATAAGGAGTTAGGGGACTCCTCAAAGGGCATCCTTAACATTTTTGATGTTACCCTATCAGAGCCAGGAGCAGCAGTTGGTAACCTCAAAACTATTGGGGAAAGCTCGGGAAGGGTAATAGGGGGGAAATGCTGAATCTGGTCCACTGACGCCACAAACGCGGAGCGCAAAGGAAGTACAGACGAGAAACGCTGATCTAATCCTTTGGCAATTGTCTCAATTGTTTCTATTGCTTCTTGAGGGGTCAAAACAATTGAGGCTGAATTTTCTGCAAACATTGTCAGTTATACGCCGAGCCTTTACATCCTCCTATTCAGTTGTTGATAATGTTGCCTTTGCTTCATCTTGATTTTCTTGCGAATGAACCATGCTAGCTGCTATGCGTCGCTTGTTACGCTGCGCTTCTTGGCGCCTCCGGTTGGCAAGATGTTTGTCACTTTGCTCAGGCGTCTCCGCCGCTCCTTTAGCCTTTCTTTCTTTGCAAAGCGGCCAAGTGCCAGGCGACCACTTCTGGGCCCAAAGAATTGATCTCTTGACGATACCGTCACATAGAAACGGCTGGAGTCTCATTTCCGTCACCCATACGAAGCGATTGTGATACACCGAGTCGTATCACTTCAGCGTTTATACACAGTCACACATACGCAGTTTATCCACACGACCCACCACGAGGCCGCGGCGGCGGCCGAGCTCTGACGTCATGCGACGCGCACCTGCTGCTACTCTCTGGTTTCGCGTATGCGCACTATCGGCCTCCCAGGCTCAGGTTGAAATTCTCGACTGGATAGCGTAGTATAGCTCTCTGTACAAAAGGGTCCGTAAGGCGGGGTACCCCCGTAGCACAATCAGGGAGACGCGTTCGAAGCACTGTTTCGTCGTATAGAATGCGCCAGAAAGTTCTACGCGGCGCCAGACCGAAATCGGTTCAAAGATGATCCGTAACGCGGGGTTAACCCGTAGCACAATCAGAGAGACGCGTTCGAAGCGCTGTTTCGTCGTACAGAACGCGCCAGAAAATTCAAAGAAGATCCGTAACGCGGGGTAAACCCGTAGCACAATCAGAGAGACGCGTTCGATGCGCTGTTTCGTCGTACAGAACGCTGCAGAAAATTCAAAGAAGATCCGTAACGCGGGGTAAACCCGTAGCACAATCAGAGAGACGCGTTCGAAGCGCTGTTTCGTCGTACAGAGCGCGCCAGAAAATTCAAAGAAGATCCGTAACGCGGGGTAAACCCGTAGCACAATCAGAGAGATGCGTTCGAAGCGCTGTTTCGTCGTACAGAAAGCGCCAGAAAATTCAAAGAAGATCCGTAACGCGGGGTAAACCCGTAGCACAATCAGAGAGATGCGTTCGAAGCGCTGTTTTGTCGTACAGAAAGCGCCAGAAAATTCAAAGAAGATCCGTAACGCGGGGTAAACCCGTAGCACAATCAGAGAGATGCGTTCGAAGCGCTGTTTCGTCGTACAGAAAGCGCCAGAAAATTCAAAGAAGATCCGTAACGCGGGGTAAACCCGTAGCACAATCAGAGAGATGCGTTCGAAGCGCTGTTTCGTCGTACAGAACGCGCCAGAAAATTCAAAGAAGATCCGTAACGCGGGGTAAACCCGTAGCACTATCAGAGAGATGCGTTTGAAGCGCTGTTTCGTCGTACAGAACGCGCCAGAAAATTCAGAGAAGATCCGTAACGCGGGGTAAACCCGTAGCACAATCAGAGAGATGCGTTCGAAGCGCTGTTTCGTCGTACAGAAAGCGCCAGAAAATTCAAAGATCCGTAACGCGGGGTAAACCCGTAGCACAATCAGAGAGACGCGTTCGAATCGCTGTTTCGTCGTACAGAAAGCGCCAGAAAATTCAAAGAAGATCCGTAACGCGGGGTAAACCCGTAGCACAATCAGAGAGACGCGTTCGAAGCGCTGTTTCGTCGTACAGAAAGCGCCAGAAAATTCTACATTGTGCCAGACAGGGATCGGTTCAATTAGGACTCCGTAACGCGGGGTTCCCGTCGTGGCAGAACAAGCGAGACGCGTTCGAAGTTCTGTTTCCGAAGGGGAACGCTTTCGCGTGCAGGTTCAAACAAGGAAACAAACAGATCAAACAAAAGAAAACGAAGCCGTATTTGTAATTTAAAGGAAAAGATCGATTTAAAAACGAAAACACCAATAAAAACACACTCAGCACGCGTAAAACACTACAGATTAAGGGAAAGAGTTTACCAGATATGTAATGTACGGGGTATAGCACGGATGCCTCGCTGGCAGCACGAACGCGGGTCGATGAACTGCGACGCGTCGCTGGTGTTCCGTCGAAGGAAGCGGCGGAGGAGAGCAAGGTCGTAAGGAGCGGAGAGGAATACAGAAAGACGCCGGTGGATTCCCGTCAGCAGCCCCAGGAACTTGGCAGCAAGAGCAAGAACGTACCCAGGTCCCGGCGACGGCGTCCCGAAACGTCGGAGGCTTAAAGGCTATCCAAGAGTGCCTTTCAGCAGCACAGACCCTCAGTCCATCGGTTGCCACCTCCCAACGTGAATGAAACGCAGGAGGCCTGCGTCGGTAATCCAATGGAGGTCCACGGCAGCACTGACCCAACGTCCGACGGCTGCCACGTCCACGCTTGAATGACCCGATCTCCGCTGCGCTGTCTTCCTTAACACCTCGGTTTTCTGACACGTCAGCAGCTCTCCGCTCCTCGTGCTCGCCGCGCTCTCTGTCGCCGTCGCCTCGCACACACCATTCGCACGTGCACACGCGCAACGCTGGGCTGGCACGCGCAGCGCTCCGCTGTCCGACGCACCACTGTCGACGCACCGCGTTCAAAAATCCCTCGATGATTTCATGTTCACATCACAGTCGTATCTATGCGGTGCAAGAAAGGGATTGGTTCAAAAAGGGCTCCGCAACACAGTGTACGCGTCGTGGCACAACCAGGGAGACGCGTTCGGACTGTCGCGTAGTCGTATCAATGGAGAAAAAATATTCTACGCAGAACGAAATGGCCAGTGGTTCAAATAGGGCTCCGTGTGGTGCCAGACAGGCATTGGTTTCAATGGGGCCCTGTAACATGGCATTCTACACATGGTGGCACAATCAAGGAGACGCGCTGGAAATCTCGCTTCATCGTACGTAACGCGACAGAAATGCTAAGCGGCGCCAAACAGCCCTCGGTTCAAGCAGAGCTTAACACAGGGCGGCCGTCTTAGCGCGGTAAGATGTGTTGCAAGTCACTTCGTTCCAGCGAACGCGACAGAAATTATGCGGCGCCAAACAAGCATCGGTTCCAATAGATCCTGTAACACAGCATTCTACACATGGCGGCACAGAGACGCGTTCGAGGTGGGTGTTCCTATTATGGAACGCGGCAAAAAATTGTACATACGTGGCGCGGAAACAGGGCTCGGTTCAAATACGGCTTCGTAACAAGGGACACCGTCGTACCACACTTATGGAGAGACGTTTAAAGACTCCCTAGTATCAGATATGACTGAAATTTCACTGGGTTGCCAGAGAGGCACCGGCTTCAAAGGGGGTTGCGTTCCAAGAGGAACCCGGTGCATCGCAGCCACAGAAACGCGCTCTATGACCGGCTTCATTGTTTCGAACACGACTGAAAAAGCTGTGCTGCTCGACACATCAGCACATAGGGTTCGGTCCTAAGCTGCGCGCGGCAGGCTAAATTCACGGCGACGACTCTCAAACAAACAAAAAAATTCAATCCAACCCAAAGAGAGACTGCGCGTTCGAGAATCGGAATACCTGCCCGACGCGTCCTAGTCAGGGAGACGCGCTTAGTGTCTGACTTCGTGATATTGCACATTAAGGCAGATTGTATGCTATGAAGACGCGGGTTGTTCATTAGGATTCTTAACGGGAGCGTCTCGGTGTGGCTGAACGACGGCCTCTCTAAGCCTTCTTTATTCGTCTAGAAGGCAAGCGTTTTATGGAGAGCCACGTATCTCCGACATTGTTATTGCGCTACTCATGATTTACACAGACTAGAACAACACATAACGACATATCGCGCCTAGTTCGTTGTTCACAGTAACGCGGGACGCCCGGATGTACAAGTCTTGCTGCGCGGTGGCGTGCACGATAAAAATTTCAATGTTTAAACACTGTTTAAAACACTTTACATGCTAAAGGTGTAATGCACTCACCTCCTGAACGTTGACCGGGAATACTGCATTCGTCCGAACCGCGCACTGGTGTCGGCGTTCTCTAATATCCAGCAGTCATTTGCGGCACGGCTTGCGCCGAATGTTCTATCCTTACGAGTCGTCGTCGTTGTTGCGACTGAAGGAAGAATAAAAAATTGGCTGTGGTTTAGCTCGGGTTAACCCTAGGCGAATTGCGAAAGCTTCATTCCTCGGCACGTCGTCTACGCAGCGTCTCATTCCGACGCAGTCGAGAACACAAACAGGTCTCTTTCGCAGTTGAAGAGTCACTCCGGGACGCGCACGACTTCTAGCCCCATCTTCGTTACGACACTTCTCGAGTCGTGCGGCCCATTCTTCTGGCGTCTCTTGAGCGCGCTTTCTCTTCCTCGCTTCGTTTTGTCGCTGTTCCGTCTTTCGCTCTGCCCATAACGGCTACAATACACTGAGGCGAAGCGCATATATAGATACCCCTCCCCCCGCGAGGCAGCACCTCCTCTCTCTCTACCCCAGCGGAGCTCATCTGGTGGAGCGAGCGGCGACGTTGGCGCGATCTGTTGGAGCGCGGCTGCGGTGCTGCTAGGCAAACGCGGCTCAAGGTCGCTCGTCGGCCAGGGCATACGGCTGAAATGAGATCACGCGACGAGACGAGCTGGCTGGCTGGCTGGCGCACCGTTGCTTTCGCCACAAAGGACCAGCCCATTGGCTCGAGCTGCGTCAAAATAATAATAATAATAATAATTGGTTTTTGGGGAAAGGAAATGGCGCAGTATCTGTCTCATATCGTTGGACACCTGAACCGCGCCGTAAGGGAAGGGATAAAGGAGGGAGTGAAAGAAGAAAGGAAGAATAGGTACCGTAGTGGAGGGCTCCGGAATAATTTCCACCACCTGGGGATCTTTAACGTGCACTGACATCGCACAGCACACGGGCGCCTTAGCGTTTTTCCTCCATAAAAACGCAGCCGCCGCGGTCGGGTTCGAACCCGGGAACTCCGGATCAGTAGTCGAGCGCCCTAACCACTGAGCCACCGCGGCGGGGCCGTCAAAATCGCTGGTACGCGCAGGCAGGGCAGAGCTGAGAGAGATGCGAGAGAAATTGGAAGAGACGCGCGTTGCTGCCATGTTCGGCGAGCTGAAAAATTAAAATTTGGTTCCTGAGGAAAGGAAAGCCGCAGTAATCATATCGCATCTGGATGGACACGCTAACCGCGCCCTAAGAGAGATTGGAAGGTGGGAGTGAAAGAGAAGGCTGCCTATCCTTCCTTCTCGCAGAAATCTCCTGGGGATGATGCTGCTGTGGCTACACCTCCTCCTCCTGGTCGTCTTATTGCGAGCACCGAGCGATAAGGCAGTAAGAGTGCACAAATCATGAATCATTTAAGTTTCCCAGTATGGAACAAAGAGTGTATATGGTGCAGGTTATCAGTTTTCGTATAAGCGCCCAAGATATTGTGAAGCAGCCCTGCGTCTCGGGTTCAGCACAGTGCCTGTATTTTTGGGGGGCGAGAGGACTGTTAGCCTCATACTTCGCAAAACCTGCTTGTTGCATGCAGACTAAAGTAAACGCAGGCTTAAAACAGGCACCATGTGTCAGTGGACGCCTCAATTGCGATAGTGACAGCTATGTGCAGAATGGGTTGGCGTTGAGAAATCTGTAGAAGAAAAGCGGCACTGAAGCAACAGGGCACAGGAGTAAATTGGGTTCATTGCCGTTGGCTTTGTCGACGTTCTAAAACTCCGTTAACGTTAGGAAAGGAAGGGCGCAAAACTAGGTCCCTGTGTCAATGACACCCCACTCGCGATTTCAGGTAGGTGGCGTTGGTTGGAGTTATTCCCAGGTGGTCGATATTATTCAGCAAAACGGCATCTCTTCCTTACTTCCTTCTTTCATTCTCTCTTTCATCCATTCCCTTACTGCGCGGTTCGTGTGGCCACCGAGATATGTGACAGTTCATAAAAGCTGCTGTTTAACCCGCTGCGCTCGGCTACTGAGCCAGTATACCCGGACTTGAAATCGTCCGCGGCAGGCGCGTTTGGATGGAGGCGAAACGCAAAGGTGCCCCTGTGCTGTAACGTGCCCTGACATCGCGCAGCACAGGGGCGCCTTAAGCCTGTTTCACATGCAGGCAAAAATGCTCGCACATCCTGCCGCGGCGGCGGAAAAACCTGTTTTGTGATGTCGCGGTGAAATACAGATTTTTCCGCCGCCGCGGCAGGATTCGCTAGCATTTTCATTTGCATGTGAAACAGGATTTAGCGGTCGTGCGCCGTGCGATGTCACTACATGTTAAAGATCCCGAAGTACTCGATATTGTTCCTGAGCTCTCTGCTTTGACACCTCTGTTTCTTTCTTGGCTTGAAAATTGGTTTTGGGGGAAAGGAAATGGTGCGGTATCTGTCTCACATATTGGCCGTCACCTGAACCACGCCGTCAGGGAAGGGATAAAGGCGGGAGTGAAAGAAGAAAGAAAATAAAGGAGGGCCGTGTGGAGGGCTCCAGAATAAGTTTAATAATAATAATAATAATAATAATAATAATAATAATAATAATAATAATAATTGCTTTTTGGGGAAAGGAAATAGCGCAGTATCTCTCTCTTATATCATTGGACACCTGAACCGCGCCTAAGCAAAGGGATAAAGGAGGGAGCGAAATAAGAAAGATTAATAATAATAACTGGTTTTTGGGGAAGCAAATGGCGCAGTATCTGTCTCGTATATCGTTGGACACCTGAACCGCGCCGTAAGGGAAGGGATAAAGGAGGGAGGGAAAGAAGAAAGCAATAAAGAGGTGCCGTAGCGGAGGGCTCCGGAGTAATTTCGACCACCTGGGGATCTCTAACGAACGCTGAAATCACACAGCACACGGGCACCTTAGGGTTTTGCCTCCATAAAAACGCAGCCAGCGCGGTCGGGTTCGAACAAGGGAAACAAATTTAATAATATTTAATAATTTGTTTTTGGGGAAGTAAATGGCTCAGTATCTGTCTGATATCGTTGGACACCTGAACCGCGCCTTAAGGGAAGGGGGAAAGGAGGAACTGAAAGGAATGAAGAAAGAGGCACCGTAGTGGAGGACTCTGGAATAATTTCGACCACCTGGGGATCTTTAACGTGCACTGACATCGCACAGCACACGGGCGCCTTAGCCTTTTGCCTCCATCGGAAGGCAGCCGCCGCGGTCGTGTTCGAACCCGGGAACTCCGGATCAGTAGAAAGCAATTTTGAGATATTAATAATAATATTATTTGGTATTGGTGGAAAGGAAATGGTGCAGTATCTGTCCCGTATATCGTTGGACACCTGAACCGCGCCGTAAGGGAAGGGATAAAGGAGGGAGTGAAAGAAAAAAGGAAGATGTGCCGTAGTGGAAGGCTCCGGAATAATTTCGACAACCTGGGGATACTTAACGTGCGCTGACATCGCACAGCACACAGATTAAAGATTAATAATAATAATAATTGGTATTGGCGGAAAGGAAATGGTGCAGTATCTGTCTCATATACCATTGAACACCTGTACCGCGCCGTAATGAAATGATGAAATAAGGGGACGAATGAAGAAAGGTAGAAAGAGGTACCGTAGTGGAGGGCTCCGGAATAATTTCGACCCCCTGGGGATCTTTAACGTGCACTAACATCGCACATCACACGGGCGCCTTTAGCGCTTTTCCTCCATAAAAACGCAGCCGGCGCGGTGGGGTTCGAACCCTGGAACACCGAGCGCCCTAACCACTGAGCCACCTCGGCGATTAACGGGATTAAAATTCAAAAAATATACAGCGACCTTTCTTTACCCCAAAAATATTGGTATTCCTAAGCGACGAAAGATTTAATTAAAATAATTGTCTTTTGGGGGGAAAGGAAATAGCGCAGTATCTGTCTCAAATATCGTTGGACAGCTGACCGCGACGTAAGGGAAGGGATAAAAGAGGGAGTGAAAGAAGAAAGGAAGAAGGGGTGCCGTAGTGGAGGTCTCCGGTATAATTTCGACCACCTGGGTATCTTTAACGTGCACTGGCATCGCAAAGCACACGGGCACCTTAGCGTTTTTCGTCCATAGAAGGCAGTCGCCGCGATCGGGTTCGAACCCGGGAACTCCGGATCAGTAGTCGAGCGCCCTAACCACTGAGCAACCGCGGCAGGTGCGATGAAAGATGGTGGTGGTAGTGGTTTTATTAAAATATTTGTAAAAAGGAAGGAAAAGATCTTTCCTAGCCCCGGCATCTCCCATCGATTCTGAAGCACCTGAGCTGCATGGGGCAGCGGAAATAAAGGACAGCAGGCAGAATGGAGAAATGAAATGAAAGAGGTGAGGGGACCGGACGAGAGGATAGGGGGAGAAGTAATATGTACAATCTAATTACACAATAAGAAATGTGTCCAGGTTGTGCGCGTGATTTGTTCATTTTAGAGGAATTAAATCACACGCGCGCACAGCACTGTGTTGGTTACAACTGGAGAGGGGCATCCAGTTATTAATCGTTCAAGGTAGAACTCGCGGAGCGTTCGGTCACTGCATGTAACTACCTGACGGAGAACAGACGGGACGTCAAGCCCGTGTCTTCGAGGAATGCACAGAGGCTCACTCACGAGTGCGCGCAGTGCCCTGCGGCCACAATAGCATCTTGATGGAGTCTGGTAGTATGCCCTGCGCCCTATAGGCCGCGAGCATATCGCGACGAGCATCGGCGAACGCGGCACAGTGAAGGAGCAGGTGTTCTAGTGTTTCCACTGCACCGCATCCGTCACACACATCACTCGTCGCGATTGCATGACGCACCCGTCGTTCCCCAGGCCACACGCAGCCAATGCGCGCGCGGAGGATTATTGCACGTTGTGACCGTGTAAGTGCACGACAGCCGGTGACACTGTCAATGCGCTCACCTTCCGCGATGCGTGGGTCGGGGTGCTGCTTTCGGAGATGGTCGTGGATGGCCGCACGCACGTCCTCCAGCGCAACGGGCAGATCGCTGGCAGGTAGTTGGTGTGCAGCGGTCGCGAGGTCGTCAGCTTCGTTGCCGGCGATGCCGCAGTTACCGGGCACCCACTGTGCACGCACGGCACAACCTCTCTGCGCGAGGCGCTCGGAATTTCCCGCACTAGTGGGGTACCGCGGGCCGGTAGATTGCAGGCGGCTGAGGGCGGCGCGGGAGTCGCACAGCAGAGAACCCCTGGGCGGCGGAGGGCCGAGGGGTGAGCAACAGGTCTCGCCCGATCCAGATCCCCATCAACTCCCCCGTGGCGGAGGAGCCCAGGAAGGCTGCGTGTTGCTGGCTGTGCAGTCGCAGGGCGGGGATGGTGGCCGCCGCAGCAAGGGAGCAGCTGTAATGGGCCACTGAGCCGTCGGTGTACACGAGGAGATGGTCCTGGAGCTCCTCGTGTATGACGACTCTGGCCAGCTGCTGCACAACACAGAGGGGTATGCTCCGCTTTGCCGCAATGCCGACGATCTCTCGTGGGACCTCCGAGGCAGCAGGCCAGGGCGCGCAGGAGCCGTAGGGGGGTGGGCCTTGTGTCAATTGTTCATACTCAAGCAGCGCCGCGCCCATTCGTGAACGCGGGTGCGAGCGCATACGCTGGAGCAGCGAGTCGCCGTCCGGTGCGCGGTGAAGCCGGTCGATGTGATTCAATGCCCTGCGCGTGACATCGACCGGCTTCACCGCGCATTGGTTTTTGGGGTAAAGAAATGGCGCAGTATTTGTCTCACATTTCGGCTGTCACCTGAACATCGTCTAAGATAAAGAGATAAAGGAGGGTGTGAAAGAAGAAATGAAGAAAGAGGTTACGTAGTAGAGGGCTCCGGAATAGGTTTATTATTGTATTATTGGTTTTTGGGGAAACGAAATTGCGCAGTATCTTTCTCATATATCGGCAAACGCCTGAACCACGCCGTAAGAGAAGAGATAAAGGAGGCAGTGAAAGAAGAAAGGAAGAAATGGGTGCCGTAGTGGAGGGATCCGGAATAATTTCGACCACCTGGGGATCTGTAACATGTGCTAGGCAGTTTTTGTTTCACGTACGTACAGAGTTCACGTAAGCAAACGTGAGAAGTGTACGTAGCATACACGCATGTCGTTTCAAACCCTTTTAGTTCCACGTACGCGACAAACGCCGCGCGTTTTTCCTATCGCCATCTACTGACAGATGCAGACACTGCTGTAGCCAATCTAAGGTGCACTGACATCGCTCAGCACACGGGCGCCTTAGCGTTTTGCCTCCATAAAAGATATTGTTGATTACCTCAGCTAATCCAGGATATACAAAGCGAATGATGTCGGCGTTCACTGTGTTTATTGGCGTTGGCGTTGACAATGTTCTAGACGGCGATGTCTTTGAGGAAAGGAAGGGCGCATAACTGGCTCCCTGGATATGCGGACGCCTCTATCGTGCTTTGATACATGTGGCGGTGGTGAGAGAGAGGTGTGGCCTGAAGGCATTAACACTGAATGCTTTGTGGCTTACATACGGCACTGCAGCAATAGCTAGGCCGCAGCGTTCTTTAGGTGATCAATCTCTCGCGATCAACCACTAAGTGCATGCCACCACCCATGGTGGCAGGGAGGGCCTATCCAGTGCGAGGAAGGCAATCATAGCAGGCTTTTGCAGTTGGACATCAACGCCACGTACATGAAAGCGAGATTGAGGTTTCCATTGACCCACGGAGCCGGTAGTGCGCCTTTCCTTTCGTGAAAATAAACGGCTTTTGCAAATATACATCCGCTCGGTTCGAGCACCCGCCGAAGAATCCCCATCTTTAACGTGCTCAGTGGTTAGGGCGCTCGACTACTGATCCGGAGTTCCCGGTTTCGAACCCGACCGCGGCGGCTGCGTTTTTATGGAGAAAAAACGCTAAGGCGCCCGTGTGCTGTGCGATGTCAGTGCACGTTAAAGATCCCCAGGTGGTCGAAATTATTCCGGAGCCCTCCACTACGGCACCTCTTCTTCCATTCTTCTTTCACTCCCCCTTTATCCCTTCCCTTACGGCGCGGTTCAGGTGTCCAACGATATATGAGACAGATACTGCGCCATTTCCTTTCCCCCAAAAAACCAATTAAAAAAAATGTGCACTGACATCGCACAGCACAAGGGCGCCTTTTCGTTTCGCCTCCATCGAATAGCTGCCGCCGCCGTCGGGTTCGAACCTCGGTATAATTTGCAAGCGCCGTGTACATAAAAGCATTAAGACGAAATCGCCTCTGGTTACGCAGGTTCGTCGCATGAAATTTTTAATCGTCCGCAGAATGTCTCTTCTGTGGCGAATCGCCGTTCGGCTTGCAATGGTCATTGAATTAAACATTTCTGTGCTAGTTCACTCAAGACAGACCATCAATACACAATGTGATAACTTTATATACAAGTGTACCATCAAATGAAGGTCACATCATATGTCAATTTATTTATACGTTAGTATTTTCTCAAAGTTCACAAATAAAACGGCACAAAATACAGGGACAAAAGAGAAACAAATACGACAGGACCAGCGCCGGCAGGGATACTGCAGACGGCAGGGATCACTAAGCCGATCACGGTTGCAACGTGTCCTGGAGTTACAATTCAGCAAATAATTTCATAAAATATTCACTGCACAGCAATAGAAAAACTGCAGCAACTGATTGAAATGGTTCTTAAAAAACTTATATGAACATACACAAAAAGAATCCCTAGTCGGGTAAAAAATTAAGGAGGAGTTACCATGAACAAGCACGTATTCCCCGCTGCTGCTCCAGGGTGGCGACCTTGGTTTACCTTGCGGGCACCGTAACTTTTTGAGGCGGCCTTTGTCTATTGATGCTGTGAAAGAACCTCATGCGAAAACCAGCGATCATTGCCAATGAATCATTAAATTCTGAAGTGCAACGTACACTATTGCAGTGTTCTGTAATGATAGCGGAGGCTATTGTCACAATAAATCGATTTTTTTTTCTGTTGAAGAGCAGGACAAATTCTGGCATTGTCCCCAACTCGCCCTTTTCAGAAGCAAGTTAGGATGTTGTCGGAACCCCTTTTTGAACCGTGGCATTTGATGCTACACTGGAGCATGAATCATTTTCGAACCAAAATCATGGAGACGTTTTCTGTATTTATTAATTGTTTTATTCCGCAAGCGGGAAAGAGGTGTCTGATGTTTGACGCCAATGTTCTCCGCAATATACCTGTTATGACTGAACAAACATAACCTGCCACAAGGTATCGAACAATCCAACTTTAAGACGAAAACGTCCCTGCATTTCGCCTTCTGAACTCCCTCGCCACCCGCCGCGGTGGCTCAGTGGTTACGCGCGCGGCTACTGATCCGGAGTTCCCGGGTTCAAACCCGACCGCGGCGGCTGCGTTTTTATGAACGCAAAACGCTAAGGCGCCCGTGTGCTGTCGATGTCAGCGCAGGTTAAAGATCCTCAGGTGGCCGAAATTATTCAGGAGCCCTCCACTACGGCACCTCTTATTTTCTTTTTCATTCCCTCCTTTATCCCTTCCCTTAAGGCGCGGTTCACGTGTCCAAGGATATATGAGACAGATATTGCGCCATTTCTTTTCCCCCAAAGCCAGTTATTATTAATAACTCCCTCGCCGCACACCCGCCCCGCCACATGCAACTGATATGAGTGCCGGCCCACTCTGGGAATCCCAGAAACGAGGCCGCCAAAGCCTTTGGCTCCCCGCCGCGGTGGCTCAGTGGTTAGGGCGCTCGGCTACTGATCCGGAGTTCCCGGGTTCGAACCCGACCGCAGCGGCTGCGTTTTTATGGAGGAAAAACGCTAAGGCGCCCGTGTGCTGTGCGATGTCAGTGCACGTTAAAGATCCCCAGGTGGTCTAAATTATTCCGGAGCCCTCCCCTACGGCACCTCTTCTTCCTTTATTCTTTCACTCCCTCCTTTATCCCTTTCCTTACGGCGCGGTTCAGGGGTCCAACAATATATGAGACAGATACTGCGCCATTAACTTTCCCCCCAAAACCAATTATTAATTATTATTATGACTAAAGCCGTTGGCTGAGGTCCTCTCAACTGGGCATCGGCAGACTCTGAGCCAGGGTTTTCCGCGGGAGCGCATGTATTCTATTCAGTGAACTGAAGCAGGCCTGCAAAGTCGAGCGTTGGCTCTACCCCCCCCCCCCCCCCCACCCCGCCCATCTCTTCTTCAACAATTATGATGAGACATTTTGGAGGCCGCTCCAAACACGCACCTTAACCTCATTTTATATACGCTCCCACTATCACCAAGTCCCCACAAACCACTCCTGTACCCTCCGCCCCCCCCCAATGCCATCTTGGCCATATCCTTTTCTTCTGCCCGGCGGATCCTCCCCGCGGTGTCTGGAGTCTGGAGCAACTTACCACTTGGGAGACTTGGGTGACTACTGCGTTCCGCGGACTCCGTCAAGCAAGCCATCGCACCAAGCCGAGCCGCTAGCGAGCCATGAACGGTTGAGAGCAGTGGGGCCGTGCGGGGGCTCAAGGACCTGCGTGCTCTAGAATCCCCTGTTTAAAATATATTTTTCGCCATCACAACGCGAAAACAATTTTGAAAGATAATAATCTTACCCGCAGAGGTGGCTCAGTGGTTAGGGCGCTCGGCTACTGATCCGCAGTATCCGGGTTCGAAGCCGACCGCGGCGGCAGCGTTTGGATAGAGGCGAAACGCAAAGGTGCCCATGTGCTGTGCGATGTCAGGGCACCTTGAAGATACCAAAGTGGTCTAAATGATTCCGGAGCCTCCACTACGCCACCTCATTATTTCTTTCACTCCAACTTTATCCCTTCCCTTACGGCGCGGTTCAGGTGCCCGCCGATATGTGAGACATACTGCACCATTTCTTTTCCCCAAAAAACCGAATTTTCAATTTTCAATTTCTCTATCCTTTCTTACTGTCCCTCAGCTCTACCATTTCACTTGTTCATACTACCTGCTATCCTTTATTTCCACTGGCGCAGCTCAGGTACCGCCATTGTAGTGATGGCAGATGCCGGAGTTAACAGTAATCTTTTATCTTTGTTTTTAAATTAAACACTTACTACTTAATACAGTTTTAAAATTCATAATGCTCTACTTCCATTTATGACGTAGAACTGTAGGACGAAGAAAATAGCACAAGTCTGGGTTTAAAATAAAAACACTCTGGTAGAAACATTCATGCTCCCGCTTTAGTGGCTCAGTGGATTTGGTGTAGAGGCGACTGATCAAAAGGTCGCGAGTTCCATAGCTTTCGCGGCGCCTGCATTTCAATTGACGAGAAAAGCAGAAGCTTTCGTGAGCTGTTTCGTGCAAAAGCAAGTTATTGAACCCCGCTTGATGTAGTTTTTTTTACCATACTATTTTGACGACTTTGACAGCCAATGTATTACTTTACGAAGCTTAAGCGCAAAATTTACAACCTACATGTTCTTTATCAAATGTCTCCCCAATAGTGCGTTTTAATCTCTGGCCATCGATACCTATTTTAATTATCTCATCATTGATTAGTCGGCATCTCAGCCAGCAATCACTCTATAAGTGCCTTATAAACGACAAGCGTTGGTCGAAACGCATGCAACGCGAGTTCGCGTTCCAAACAAAGAACAACGATGCTACAGTATACAAGCTGGAGCATGTTGTCCAACTCGACTTGAGGGCATGACTGCCGCGGCGCAAACATGAAAGAAACGCACTAGCGGGAACTGAAGCTTTGTACGGGGACGCAGACTTCGTCCCCCACAATTTAGAAGGAGTGCGACGCGGACGAAGCAAACAGGCCTGGAACCAGGTGTGCAACTAATTTATCATCCTTGGCGCATGGCTCCGCGCGGCCTGCGCAAGCGGGTGCTGCGAGCCGACGTGGCGTAGCACTAATGTTGGCGAGGGCGCCACTAAGTGGCTCACCTCTTCCCCGCCCACATTGGGAGGAACGAGAAAAGTCATGGCGGTCTGCAGCACAGTAGTACCCAGGAGACATCCTTCTTCGCAGCATGGATCGAGTCAGTCGAATGATTTCACGTTGATACTTCTGCGTGTGGGTCGAGAGAGAAACATGCACGATGTAGTCGAGTTTCACTCGATGCATAGCGACGATCTCTTCTCGTCCATCGATGGCCAGCTTCACAGTTTTCTGACTGCGCTGAAAGACGGGATAAGGTCCATGGTAACGAGGTGTCTGTGAAAGCTTGACACTGTACCAGCGCAGAAAGATGTTTGGACGCGAATAAAACTTTGCGAGTTGCATGTGGTGTGGGGATGAGTGCATGCGCCTATATATCCGGGTATCAGGTTTAGTTGCTCGACGTAAGCCGGCGAAGAGATGCCCTCGGTTCCCGTGCAAACAAAGAACTCGTCTTGAAAACGGAGGTATAGTCCCGTAGACCAGCTAAGCTGCGGTGCAGTAAAGATCTAAAGTGTAAGCTCATCGGGCCAAGAAAAGTGAGATTGCATTCAAAAATGGCGGCTTAGCGGGCTCTGCAAGTGTTCAAGCATGCCGATCGCAGAGGGATGATATGCGGTAGTGCGAGTACAGCGCACGCCAAGCAGACAAGTCACGGCGTGAAACACGGCGCACTCAAACTGGCGCACTCAATTACAAAAGTGGACACCATGGCGAACGCCGTGACATCAGGCACCGGAAAGGCTTCGATCCACCGTGTTTAGCGGACGATACAACGCGACGATACTTCACGCGTTGTGAAGTGATGAGCCGAAAGTCGAACACAGCCTCCACTTGTGCGAACCCCACAGCTTGATTCCGATGTCAAAATGGCGGCAGCTAAACGTGCACGCTCCTGATGTTCTCCGCAGCCAATGCATGGGCCGAAACATGGGGCTGGGGCGCAGCAGCCGTAGGGTCAATGTCCGGGTTCACCTAACTGTAAGGGAACGGCGACTTAAGTCCGTAATCCGAGTTTGTGTAATAATCAAAACCGTCCCAATCGGCCACACCAGATTGGTCAAAACGCCGGAAGTGGATGTCAGCTCTGTTGCGCCGGTGAGCGGCGGCAGGATGTCACTAGTCTGCGGTTACCTCTTCGGAGCGCTCAGCAGTGCTCTTTCTCTTCTGAGAAATGGAACGCGGTAGAAACAAAATTAATTTTTTAATTTTTTAATGTTTTTATTTGTTTTTTGGGGGGAAAGGAAATGGCGCAGTATCTGTTTCATATATCGTTGGACACCTGAACCGCGCCGTAAGCGAAGTGATAAAGGAGGGAGTGAAAGAAAAAAGGAAGAGATAGGTACCATAGTGGAGGGCTCCGGAATAATTTCGACCACCTGGGGATCGTTAACGTGCACTGACATCGCACAGTTAACGAAGCTGCGGCCAACTCTCGTTGAGCGCCGATGAATATCTATCTATAATCTCTACCACTAATATCTGTGGCATGAATAGGAAACCTGAGCCCGAAACTATAGCCTCTGCGGCCTCGACGAGCTTGCAGCTTGATCGGCAAACGCGTACCAACGAGGGCGAGTGCCAGTGTTTTTAGAACCGGCAGTAACAGGAATTTTTTTGGCGCCCTTACAGCCAGCGCCCGTGGCGTATACACCAGGTCTTTTACTGTTCGGAGGAATCATGCATCTACATTCGCTGTAGGTTCTTTTTCATGCATTCTCTCTCTCCGCTCCAACATCGTGATGTTCCGCCGTTTCTTCGCGTTTCCGGATAATGCCAGATAATGCCATAAAGGGTGACGCTAGGGCTCACCACACCAAAAATTTTGCTCAGCCATTCCCTGAAAAATCTTAACAATCATTCGCTGACCTCTGTGACGCGGCCTTCCTTTTTGCTTTGTAATCTTAAAAAAACTCTGGCGCATTAAACCAATACTAAGGAAAGATTGGCTGAATTTATTCCGGAAATCGCGCATCACGCGCGTAAGGGTGGCATATTTCCACGAAAAATCCTTCGTGCCGAAGTGGTTTTTTGTCTCGAGCTTCTTAGGTATAATTTTATTTTCAATCTGAGGCATATGTTTCTAAACTTTTTGCGTTTGTTTGACCTAAATTTATCAATAAAGTTTAGGCTCTTTACTGGAACATATTGTCTTGCTCTGTTTTCTATTCCATGTGCTATCCTTTGTTGCTATTTTTAAATCTATCGCGAGATTTTTGTTTCTTGTGCAAGATTTATTCTTTTACATAAACTGCTCCTTTTTTCCCTCACTCTTCTCACGGAGAAAGGAGGCTTGAGATTTAAAATTCAATAAAAGAGGTCAAATAAAATATCACAGAGTGTTACTTCTGCATGTCCTCTACAGCCAGCCTGTTATTCTCCTGCTTCAGCGGGGTCTAGAGGGGGTGTCCTGCACAGCGTAATAATAATATTAATTGGTTTTGGGGAAAGGAAATGACGCAGTATCTGTCTCATATATCGTTGGACACCTGAACCGCGCCGTAAGGGAAGTGACAAGGGAGGGAGTGAAAGAACAGTAAAGTTTCCACAGCTTTTAGCTTTCTTTACTGACCTATTATTCTCTCTCGCATCTGAAAGCTAGCGCATACACTCATGGCCAAATAATACATCATTGCGGGTGTAGCAAAAAAACACAAAAAATGAGGCCCCGACTTTTTTTTCCTTAGGCAAGCAGGCATGAGCATGGGCGATTATTCATTAGGACACCCAAGGATTGGACAGAAAGGAAAATAACGCAAGATAATTACCAAAGAGTAGTGTCGTGGGGACACTCGCCAGAATGAATGAATGAGCTGTTTATTTACAAAGGGACGCTCAACAGCTGCAGTGCAGGCGCTTTCACTTCAATATTGACATATATGTTGCCATCACACTCGCTCAGAGCTTGGGTATCCAAGATTCGCATTATTTCAGAAGGCATGGGGCTAGCGCGCAGCTGTTTGGTACTGTTCTTGCTTTCTACGATCTTAACTACTGTAACATCGTGTACTTCAGACCCAATGGATGGTAAGTGACTCAACAGTCGTGTCACAGTTACCATTACGCTAAGGGTTGGCAATTCCTGCTCTCTAAAGTCTATATGATTTGTAGTTCATCATGGTTAGGTTTCCTGTGGTTTAAAACACCTGTTTCAGTGAGCTTCTGCGTAGAATAAACCAATGTTTACTTGTTCGTCAAGAAGCTGTGCTCGTTATATTGACGGCAGTACACACATATTCCTTTGAGAAGAGCATATGATATGTGTGCGGAGGAGAAGTGTTTATTTATTTATTTACTTATATATTCATTTACTGCACCCCTCAGGGCCTTACATTCATTACAGAGGAGACAGGAAAAAAAGAATAAATTAGAAAAGTACAGCAGGAACACAAATTTAAATGACACCTGAGTATACAATACAAGCTACTGCTTTGCGGAACATCTCGTAATTATTAAGGTCGGCATTATCTGCGGGACGGTGATTCCAGTCGCGTAAGGTACGCGGCAAGATGAATGAGAAATATATTTGGTATCAAGTATCAGAATAGACTTTATGAGGATGATCAGTACGATGGGAAACATAGAATGGCTGTGGGATATGGCGACCACGCAGTATGAGGTAATAGCACAATTTGTGAAACAAAGCGATACGAGGCACTTTACAAAATAACAAAATAGCATAAAGACAAAATAACTCACAGAGTTATTTTGAACCGTCTCAAGAGCAGTAATACGAATGTCATAAGTAGGATCCCAGACTGATGTTGCATATTGCAGTTTGGAGCGAGTTACTGTTTTCGACAGCAAAACTTTCAAAGACCAAGGAACGTTGAAAATATTGCGACGTAAGTGACCTAGCATGCGATTAGCATCATTGATTAAGTGTTCTATGTGAAGATAACCAGCTTAGGTTATCACTGATGTGAACGCCAAGGTATTTATATGATGTGCAGACTCTAAAAAATTGTTACCAATGTACTACATAGACGGGGTGGTAGATTTTCTTGAAACACGCATGACTGCATTTGTTAACATTTAGTTGCATTGACCATTTCTTGCACCAGTTAGCTACAGTGGTAAGGTCAGCCTGAAGTAGACAGCTGTGATTAGTATAGGTTATTTCTCTAAAAATAACGAAATCATCCGCAAAAAGAAGGATATGAGAGTTAACAAGAGAGGGAAGATCATTGATAAAGATTAAGAACAAAAGAGGCCCAACGACTGAGCCTTGCGGAATGCCTGAATACACTTCGGTAAAACCGGAATTAAAACCATTAGCGGTAACAAACTGTGAGCGATTAAGGAGAAAACACTCAATCCATTTTAGTAGATTAGGATCAATATTAAGGTTATTTAGTTTCAGTAAGTGGAGTTCGTCACATACCTTATCGAAAGCATTACTAAAATCTAGGAATATACAGTTAGCTAGTGATGACTGGTCAAGGATACGGTGTAATGCATGTGTAAAATATCTTAGTTGAGTTTGGCGTGAGTAAAATTTTCGAAAACCGTGTTGTGCCAATGAGAAGAAAGCGTTTGATTCAAGAAAATTAACAAGATGTGTAAATGTAATTGCTCAAACATTTTCCAACATGTGCTAGTTAGAGAGATGGGACGATAGTTGAGAAAGATGTTCTGCTACCCGACTTGTAGACTGGAATCACCTTCCCAATTTTCCACTCTTTCGGTAGTATAGATCGGTCATAAGATAGATGGAAAATTTTTGTTAGCATAATGAAAACATAGGCTGAAGTGGTTTTAAAAACGTAGTATTAATAAGGTGACAACGTGAAGCGGAATAAAGATTGAGGTTATCAAGAAACTTAATGACACTAAAGTTATCAAATAATATTGGCAACATAGTTGCGTAGTGGTGGTTATGAGTTGTAGGCATGTGAGCTGTAGGTAAGACAGAAAACTTCTAAGCAAATGAATGGTTATGAATTGTGGCAAAAAGGTCTGAAGGAATAGTGTCACCAGAGGAGTCGGTGAGGACAATATTTTCATCAGTCGTGGGATTAATCACGCGCCAAAATGTTCTAGTATTTGTTGGGAGCAAATACGTTTGTTTTGTCTATTTTTGTTTGGTTAAGCCTATAGCTTGAAAATAATGGTCTTCCCGTGGCAGGAAAACACTCGGACATATAATGAAACTCCCAACTTTCAACTCATAAGCTTCATCGAAATAATATACAGTCCCCTGCAACCAAATTGTAGTCAACCGCGGAGAACAGTGCTTTGGAGCGTGAATTTTACAGAGGCATGTTTTTATGCCAGCGTATTAGGCCCTCCAATTTCCAACACCCGCTCGTTAGGAAAGAGAGATCTCTAAACGACACAACTTTTATTTAGACAAGCTTGCAGATCAATACTATAGCATGCTTTGACATATTTTATTCGACCCCAAGATATTAAGTATAAACCACCTCTCTGAGTCAGATGCTTAAGAATGTAGCCACAGTTAGTGTCAAATAATAAATGTGGTTCCCGGTGGCCCTCCAACAATCGCTAAGTGTAGTACAGTGTTGTTTTGACTCTCTGACTTAGATTTACTTACAGCCAACTCTTATTGTGGCGGTTTAATAGCTCCGAAACCTGCATTACGTCAAAGTAGGAATTCAAACATGTTGCTGTGCATTTTTTTTCACATTCATGCAGAATCAGTGTTGTCTCTAAACACTACGCAAACCACTCGTAGCGCTTCTCCGTCGCACAGGACGAGAGTAAAGGTGCGGTTATCCTCCGACGTAACGCGCGCGCGGCACGGCGACGTCACGTCGGCAAAACGCGACCGTCTACACTCCAGCGGCGCCTGACTGCCGGCGTGTTCGGCGGCTTCCAGCGCGGTCCGACGGCTCCCGGCGCCGAATGCAGCAGGCTGCATTTCGCGCGGGCAGCGCCGGCCGCCGCCGGCCAGCCAGACCGGTTCCTCCTTTCGTCGGGGCAAGGCCGGTCTCGAAGATGGGCAGCGCTTTTTTGCGAATCCACGGTAGAGGGAGTTTCGACGTTCTGCGCATGCGCTTCTCCAGATGCATCGGCTGCGCCTCGTCGGAGCAGTCGCACTGTAGGCGGGCCAAGTTTGCGCCTGGCGCGGCGTTGCCGACTTGACGCGGCCGACCGCCAGCGGCGCTCGCCCGCGCGCCGAGGACGTCGGATTATATTGGCGCCTTAAACGGCTCATGATATGCAAATAACGATGCGTAATTCATGATATTGACATGCACACGTCGTTTTGAAATGGAATGAACTAAGCTGCCGCTTGTGGTTGTAGATTCAGTGGTTATTGGATTATGCGACAATTAGAAATGCACTCATCAGAACTCGTCACAACGGCGCTCGCTTAACGTCAACGTTCAAGTTTCCACTAAAGATTGCGTTGTTTTCGTTTGTACGCAATGCACGTTTTGCCGACCGAAGCTATGTACGAAGGCCTTCTGCGCTGTTTTCCAAATTCTGATTCGGCTTTCTGGCATCGAGCCGCGAGGCTTCGTTTTTGAATGCTAAATAATTATGAGCTGACTAACCTGAAAAATGCCTGTTTGAGGTGAAGCCTTTGAAGTTTGCCACTTGACGCAGGAAATGACATTAAGAGAAGGGACTTGGAGTAAATGTGGCCTTGGTCAACGTGGAGAAATAAAATCAACGTTGCCGCGAGTGGTTGGCCGCTCAACGAGAGACCTATAGATGCTATCGCCGCAGCCCATCACTCCTCTTGTTAAACTGCTCAACCTCCGTGAATATTTGTTGTGGTTCATTGTGACTGAATGGTAATCTGCCTGTTCTCTCAGCAATACGGCAAACTCTTTCTTGATAGCTTATTCTGTGCCCATTCCGTCTGCTAGAGAAAAGTACTTCTTTGCGGAGCAGGTTGCTCTATCCCATAGCAACGAGACACAGTAGGCAGCACAGCACACGCCTGTTTTTTGTTTTCGCCCCGCTGTATTTCGGTAAAGCGCTGTAGCTAATAAATATGCCCCCCCCCCCCCCCCCAAATGCTTGCTAGCTACTTTCTCTGCTTCTTATTCCGTTTTTCTGTCGTGCAGCTGTCGCTTATCTATACTCATCGTAAGACAGGCCACTTTTCTACGGCCAATACTATCGCCAACATACATTAAGTGGCAAGCTCCGACCAGTTGTCGACATCCCTGTATAACATAATTTACGCCTCTGTTGATCCTTGCGGGACGTTACTGATTACCTTACAAAACATCTCTCGTGCATGCTATATATTATGCAATGTTCATCAAGAGCAGAAATTTCTCTTTGTAGTTATTACTCTCAGGAATATTAAAAATTGCAAGCCTTTGAATAAATGCTGCGTAGAAACACTGCAAGATGAAGTGAAGCAAAATAGTTGCTGTTGATAAAGGCAAGAATGGACCTTTATTACCTAATCCATCTATTGATTCAAGTATTATCCGAATTTCAGGTGAATTGTGGTGAAATTTACAGCTTTTAAAGCCTAAAGTCTGAAGGCACAAGAGTGGCAAGATATCTTTTCATTGTTAAACTAAAATTTACCAATTCTGCCACCACTTCATGGAACCTTTATTTGCGTTAAAAAACTTCCATTTTGCTTGCTACTACAACTACCTGACGACCGTGCACACCACAAAAGTAAAGCGAAAATTGTGAGCTCTCCTGGGCTGTTATTGCCGTCGTCATGTCAAAAAACAAACAAACGCAGTTTTCGTTTCTCGCAGCTCTTTTTGTTGCAGCATCGCTTGGACGCTTGACAAGCTATATTGGGAAGAAATGCGTGCCAATAGTGATGACAATGAAGCCATACCCACCTGGTTCCCTCGCCATAAAGGTAATTTTCCGCATTCCGCATCGCAGAATTGTACATGAACAGAACGCGTCCTTTCATATTTGAGCATCAAGTCCCTTTTAAACCAGCGTGATATACTGAAACAATATTTTCTATGAGGCTTGAACGTCCCAAAGCGACTCTGGCTATGAGGGGCGCCGTAGTGAAGAGCTCCGGAAATTTGAACTACCTGGGGTTCTTTAAAGTACACTGACATCGCACAGTATGCACGGGCCTCTAGAATTTGGGCTCCATCTAAATACGATCGCCACCGCCGGGATGCAACCCCCGTTCTCCGGGTCTGCGGTCAAGAACCATAACCACTGATCCACCGCGGTGGTCTTCTCAATCATTATGAAAATGACGTTTGTGATCAGCTCATTTAATTAAAAACCTCGCAGTTTATCACTATTCAGTACCAATGCATCGAAAAGCTTCCAATCGGTATATTGCATTCAAACAGAAGTACACTTTCATGTTGATAGAAATGAGTCGTTTCTGACCAGCTATAGCTTCATTCGAATTGAAACTAGCCTCGAATAATTTGAGATACGAACCTTTTTTTCACTCTACACACCACATTCTTGACAAATGGGACTTTTTGATAACGTTCCGCGGTTCTTGGGAAAATTACGTAATGGTTCGTGTGATGAGGGTGTAATTAATCATTATGATCCATGCAAGCGCCACCGTACGGCTACAAAGGGAAACCACGCACTAAACAGGAATATGCCAATACGGGAATTTCAATAGGAGTTGCGCTAATTTAGCTTCGGTGCTCAGAATAAGAATTCACTTGAAAAGAAATATATCCAGAACATTCTATTGCAAAATCTTTTTGCGGTTATGAAGAGGTGCAAAAACTACATCGCCTGACTTCATTCCTCCCGGAACTGCAATAAATTTTGCCTTAGTCCCCAATGGGAGTTTATTCAATGGCCGCTATATCCAGACTATCCATACCGAACAATTCTAGACAGAACTTTTGAACAGGAATGAGTTTACGAACGGAATTTTTCCACATATTGTAAGATGTTTCTATGGCAGTCAACATATCGGCACATCACCAGTCGGCTGCAGGCATGCAGTTTCGTGCTGTTAACGCTTTTGCTGAAAAGGCGTTCCTCATTGGTTTTCTACGACAATCTTAACTGCATGACGCGGTCGATGTAAAAACTCTAAAAGGAAGTTATGGCTAAACATCGGAAAAATTAATCGCTGCCCTGAATATTTCTATAACAGTAGGTTACAATTTTTCAATATTAACAGTTTTTGTCCAGGACTGTTGTACATGAATCTAAGGTTGTTTCTACATTAATTACGCCTAAGTGTGAAGGGACCGGGAGCGTGCTCAATTAACCAACTTTTATCCGCATGCTGATTGAAACGGCTGAGCGCGCTTCTCACGGTCTTGATAATCTCATTCATGCTGTTTACGCCGGCCTTTCGTGCAACTGCGCCGTTCCAACCGTCCCAAAATATTGGTTCAACATCTCTTTAACCAAATGGTATGATTTCACTGCTCTTTTTGTTCGCCTGTGAAAGTGTTTACGATAGCTGTAACCCGACATATTAGGAGGGCGCTTCATGTTCTTATAGAGAGCCACCTACACTGTAAAATGTTTTTTGGAAAAAAACACATTTTCTGGCAGCTGTCCTGCCAGAAAATGTCTTTAATGTTCTGTTTTTTTTTTTCAGTTTCTCGGTTATTTTACACTGTTGCTTTTGCCCGTGAAATTTCTGTGAAGTTCCATTTCCTGTTTTTAAGTTAGTCTGTGATTTTCAAATTTTTCTTTCTCGCTATTTACTTAAACTTTGTTAACTTTCTGTGAAGTTCACTTTTCTGTTCTCAGTTATTCTGCTATTTTACATTGTTCCGTTTCTATCATGTAGGGAAAATCTGTGAATATAAAGCGAGTTGAGCTGTCTGATTTTGGCTGCCCAGTTAATTTACACACATTTTCCTTTTTGGTTTGCAGAAAAAAAAAATTGGAATTAATACAAATTTCTGTTTCCTGGTTGTTATTTTATTTCAAAGTTTCTTTTTTTCGCACAGAATAAGGTTTCCGTGCAAGAATTTAAAGAAAACGCACATTAAAGCACAAATACGACCTTTAAGTCGTTTACACCAATGAAAGCCTGAGGTTCCATAATTCGCTGGTCGAGGGAAGCTGCCTGTAGCTAATTTAACAATATTTAAATATGAAACGTTTGCACAACACACTTATTTTCATTTGTATAGCATGGGGTGCGAACCAAAAACAATACAGTATGGTATGAAAGAACACTTTATTAAAATGAATGTCAAAACATGGGACAATGACATTTAAGCAATCTTCCAACTCTAAACTCTTTGTGAGCACAGCGTTTAACAATGCAATAATAAAACAGTATTTTAGAAAAGAAATTTTCTGTCCTAGAAAGAGCAACACAAGCCAGAAATCTAAAAGTCGTAGTGTTTGAGTGCTGTTATGAGTGCGGCAGCTCTCGGTGCCAGGCAGTGTTACTTCCCGCCTGTCTTCTAAATCTTCCTTCCTCTTTCAGGGAAAAAAATTTCTGAAATAGCCCTGAAACAAAGAGCCACGAGCTATTACTAAAGACCAGGCACAAAAACTAATTTTTCTAGTTGAAAGACAAAAATATATATGTTGTACACCTACAGAACCACTCCGACAAGGGCAAAACAAACTAAGACGTGTTGAAAAAAATCAGGTCTCATGCATGATCCGCTACATTCTGAGGGTAAAAGCTAAGGAAACAAAAAAAAAACACTAATCTTACCTGTTCCCACCCAGAAATAAAACCCTAGCTTTCTGAGGTGTAACTTTTCTGCTGAAACCTTCTTGGCACGCTCCTCATAACCATAAAGCAGCAAGATTCGTTTTACAAAAAACCGTTCATCAGCATGAGTCGCAGGTTCTGCTAGGCGGAAAGCGCATATGGTGCTTCTACATTCTCATTGTTTACGAGGCGTATGTGTTGGCGGAGTTTCCGGTCATACAGGTACCATCTGTGACAGAAGTCTCTAGGACGCTAGTAAAGCCATTTAAGCGCCATGTTTCTGAGTGATCACATCATTTCACTACCACATATTAAGGATTTGAGATCGACTTTCATTTTCAAAAGGCAGATTTAGATCCAGTGGGTAATAATAAAGCTGTGCACTTAGTTCGTAGCTCATGCGTCCTAGGAACTCGTAGCCCCGACAGTACATGCGGCCATATGAATGAGGAGGATTGAATGGATGGCACAAGGTGAAACGTGCTTTATCAGAACGTTAGGCGTCTGCTGCCTTACCTCTTCCCACGACAGTTTGCCAAGGCAGAACGCACTCGTCTCCAATCAAAAAACAAAGCCTGAATTCCGTACCGCGATATCATATCCTTAAGAGTGTGTTTGAAATGCGGCGGACAAAGAGCGGCAAAGATACATTTTTCCTTCCAATTGATATTTTATATACAGGGTGATTTTTATCACTTTTTTCAGATTTTTATTTTAAATACCTAGTTACGTCAGTGTGGTCTTCTGAGCTGGAGGGTTCAGCAAGGCAGAAAATATGTACTTCAAATGTGTCAGTAGTTAAATGATTAACATTGATAGACTTTTCTATTTTTGATATCATAGGCAAAGTTATAATGCAAAATTGATGACCGTCAACTTCGAATGTCAGCTGTTTCCAAGTATTCTTAATCGGCAGTATCGTTCGAGATATCGACCGTCAAAAATACGCACCTGGAAGTGCGTTGATTCGGCTTTCCAGCATTGCATATATATAAAAAATTGTTTCTCGCATTTCTAATTCATGCTTCATATACATGCGCAGTTAGCGCATTGATGACGTGTAAGTTAACTAGATTTCGGCAGCAATGCCATGCACAGCGACGGCATTTTATAGTTAGGTAATGTGGGCAAGCCAATTGAACACGGTTTCCTTGGACTCTTCGAACTACATTTCCGAGTAAAAAAATTTTAAAACAAAGCTAACCTTATATGTTGATGGATATTTTTTTAGAATATAACCTTTCCCTCGAAAGCAGAAATAATAAAGGTTGTTAGCTAATTTAAGCTGAATATACGTCGAATGAATGATTCATATGAGGTAAACCCCCCGTCTAAAGTATACGACCCAAGTGGTTTGTAAGGTCTGGTGTATGCCTCGTCATAGATGATCAGCAACCGTAACGTCTCGAAAGAGGAGTGGTTTCGCGTCGTCAATCCTCCCAAGCTTTGGACTGGTAGATGTGCTTCGGAGCCCCACTAAAGAGCTTAAAATCCAACCCCTTCGGCTGTAATATTTGACGGGGGCTGTACATAATGTCCACTCTGCTGTAGAACCTATCGTAAGAGAAAGCACCGGCGTATTTCTCACAGTTTTTAAAATACAAGTCTGTAAAGGTTGAAAAAATCACCTTGCGCTTGCGTTCTGCACACGCGCACAACCGTCCCCGCAAGCTCCATGCGTACGACAAGCCTGTGCGGACACACAACTAAAACTGTCTAATAAGGTCCCACCAAACAAGCGACTGCGTTATCACACCTGGCTTTGCTTACTTTGCTCAGAGGCCTCATGGTATGCTGCTTCATCATCTCCGACGACAAAACAACTAAGGAAGGTTATAAACTGCACAAAAGGACCACGACGGAAAGCAAAGAAATGTATACACGACACCACAGGGCAGATAAACAATTGGCAGTCTGCGCCCGTGGTGTACTGTTCGTTTCCTTGTCCTCGCCCTTTTGCGCAGTTTCTGACCTTTCTCGAAAATGAACCAACTAGCCCGCACGAACGCCGTACTAAAAGTGAAATAACCAATGCGGCGCAAAGCGGATGACGGTGAGGTTGACGAGACGCATGCATTGCTTCCTCAGTCATGCTTTTAACCCTCGTGGAGCCATAATATTTTCTCGCCTCGTACAATCGAATAGCGATTTTTTGCAGGAATTGCCCGGTCCCGCAATGGAGTAACGACAGTAGCCAAGTTCAGCTTTAATTGACTACAATAGGCGTGCTAAAGTGAATATACAAAAGGGAAGTGCACCTTTAATTAATGGATGGAGTAATTTACCTTACCGGTTTGTTAGTCGCCACCAGAGTTAAACTCAGCCTTAGAAATATCGTTGGGCAAGTTGTTTTATTAATATATTTTAGCCAGGAGAAATGCACCCGGTCTATGCACTAAAATGTACTTGTATACCAGCAGGCTGTGTTACCGGTCAGTTCTAGTAGAGGCCCGGTGCAACATGAGTGTCTCACAGGGACGTAAGTATCAAATGGAATTGACGAGGTCATCCGGGAAACACGTGTGTCATGCCCGCTATACGCTTCATAATTGAACTAGTGAACACGGAACACTGATTTTGAGTGTTAAATCGGGCTAGTTGGTTCAGCCTTAAGTGAAAGAGAAACAAACTGTTTAAAGATGCTTGCAACGTTCTCAGTGGATTCCCATTAGATAGTTACGGCGGACATCGCTGTAAGCACATGGCTAAAGTCACGGCCAAATTATGCCCTCCATAATGCTTGCTACGCGCTCTTCACTGAATAGGCTACTCAGATGCTGCTTTTGAGATGCTGCAGAGATGGCCACCTACCAACTTGGCACATGTAGACGTCTTCATGCCTGGTTGAGCGCGGCAATGACCGCTAACTCGCACCACGTTGCATGCATGCGTCGGCGACAGGCGACGCGACGGACTACGTCAGCAGAGATGCGCATTCGCTCGAGCCTAAACTAAACCCTTAATGAGCAGACTAGTAACTTAAGCATATCTATTTAAGCATGCTGGAAAGCATCTACGCCGCTTGCAATACTGCGCTGCAGCCTCCGAAGAGAACGGATATGTACGGGTGCCCGACGGCCCGTGCTCAACATAACATGCATCTCACCGTATAGAACAGTCCGTAATAAGTGATCTAGTACAGCATGGTAGTTCTCATTAGCCGGCAAACACAGAAAACAGGATATTTAATATTAAAATTTTTAGATCATATTCCACAGCCATAGTCTAAGCTGTGCCTAATCTATTTGACGCTTAAGCCGGTACAGCGGCAGCGAATAGGTCGCCGAGCCTACTAAGGCGAAGACATGCTCCACCGCAATATACCGGGTAGCGCAGCCGCGCAGCAACCGAAAAGCGGGAAACTGGAACGATCCGCTTCCGAGTCGACGTCGCTTGTCGACTGGTAGACAAGCGCCCAGACCGCAGCTTTATCTTCTCGCGAATGTTCGCGTACATAGAGTTTGAACACCTGTGAGTTCGAGGATAGCGCTAACCGAACGGCCTCCGCTCAGCCGTAGCCCGACTTAAGCAAGATGGGGCGCCGCTGCATTCGGAACGACAAGCTGATGCAGGGGCCGGAATCTCGAGAGACTGGTATCGGCTCGCGCGACTGTCCGGTGTGCCGACCGCATGACGACAGCCGGCGCGCCGGCCAATCGCACGAGCCGAAGCTCAAGCGGGAACCCGGCCCCTGGCAGATCTCAACTTCAACAAACACACCACGTTAAAGCGCATTGCAAAGATTTCAGATAGCCTTTAGGGACAATTGTGGACCCGAGGAAAATTAAGGGCTTCGTGGTTGAGGTAGCGAGGCCGCGGCACGATTTAGAAGCTAGCACGATGGAACTAAACACACGACGCTTGCCGTTATGGTGGCGTCCGCGGCGCCAAGGGAATCGCGCGTCAGCTCTAGTCCTGTTCTTTTTAACGGCGTTTCAGAGCTGCACCTTCACCATGAATAGTGTAAGGAGCATAGACAGCTTGAAACCACAAGGTGGAGGATGAAAGTTACACATGGCTAGGGCTTTCCCGCCATTTTGTGATATGCGAACTTTGCGTCCTTGCCTTAGCATTTCGCTACAGTAATCCGCCTCCATCGCATTGATCATCTAATATGCAGTTTAGAGACTACCTCAGGTAACTCAAAAGCAAAACATGCTTTCTGTATCAAGCGGCAGAGAATGTTTTTTCACTCAGCTGCCCAAAAAAAGTGAACCAATCGACGCATCAAGAAATCCACCGCTTTTCATTCGGCAGCCATCTTGAGAAGTGCAGCTCCGCATCAAAAGCAGCACCACAGAGCCCGATATGTGCGGAAAATTTAGCGGTACACTTTAGTTTACTACACTCCAGGCTTTAAAAAAATAAAGGGCAAATTTTAAGGTTTTCATGTGCATTATTCATTGCTTATTTCTTACTAGAAAGGCACGTGACTAGACTACGGCGGTCACAAACAAAAAATGACTGTTTTTTGCTTGATCAAGTTTCTGTTATTTCCACTAACAGATTTTTTGTATGCGGCAACAATAAATTTCCTCAAAAACACCTGTAATTTTGCGTAATTTTTTTACAGTAGTCAGCGTTGTCTCTGTATCGACGCGGTTTGAAAAACCTGCCATTTTGCCTGTTTACTCGTGTCCAGTGACAACTTGACTTCTGTCTTGTCTTGACCTTAACTGCACAGGTGGTCTCTGACACTATCAAATAGTTGGAGGAGCAGCTTGTTCGACAATTCTTCACTGCTTTTTGTTCTGGCGATGTGAAATGAGGTGATTTTATCGTCCAGAGATTGTATTGACAACGGCGTAGTCGCATACTTTTGTGAATCGCAGTACATGACGCCAAGAGACCAGTTTTGGCAATTCCTATACCAATCACTCAACGCATATTGCTTGCGAACTTGGCCGCAACGTCACTGCTCGGAATGCATAAAGAGCCCGGTTTGCTTAAAATGCAGGAAAGCCTGTGTGCAGTTCGCTGGGAATTGTGCTCCGTTCGGAAGCATTTTTAGAAAAGTGGTGCCGCAGAGTAGTGCCGCTTTCGAATGGTCTTGCGGCAAAAACTACGGAAACCGGCATTCCTCCCAACAGGCCCGGCGTCTTCCTGCCGGCAGGCGGTAGGCTCCACCTGCCATCCTGGCATGCTCGCCTCCTTCCAAGCCCGCGCCAGCCATGAAGCCGCTCTCGTTTGCACGTACCCCGTTGTTTCCCCGTACTGTTTCAGCTCTGTAGAGCCGTTTGCGCAGGTGTACATCCTTGGAAATATTTCACCGCCACTCTGCTTAGAACGCTGCCTTCAGTCTCTCTTTAAAGAGCCCATTTCTCTCGCCACGCTGCTACCCAACGGCGACCACGAGGAGCACCTCGTCCTCGGCTTCCTTCCTGCGGCTGTGTGTGCCCGCTACGCTACAACCCACACTGCTCGTTCTGCCGTGCTAGTTGACCCTGCGCAGGACCATTGGGTGTGTACGCCCCTTCCGCTTCACCTGCGCATCCGGGCGCTCGTTACATTATTACTGGATTCCCGCAAACAGCTTCCCGGAACGTTTGTGCAGCAGCTCCGCGCGCTGCTTCCGTGCTGCGCAGTGGAGACAGTCGGTGCTTTTGGTGGTTGGTGCATTGAGATGTAGCTACAGTGATGGCCTTTGTCTCTGGGGTTGGAAATGACTGCTTTGGGAGCAGGGAGCGGCCGTGTTATCGGTGTGGGTCTACGTCGTAATGGATAATACGTATGCCGTGGTTTGTCGTCGCCTGGTCGTTCTAGCCGTAGCGGGCAGCGGCTATATCTAGTGAGGACATACTTTCCTGGATATTTCTCCTGATGCCGCAGGTGAGATCTCCACTATAGATTGTCTTTCCCCGTCTCTCTCAGCGTGAGAAACGTGTTACACTGCTATATTGATGAAATGTATGCTGCAACTCCCCAATGCGTCATGTAGACTGTAATGAAATTTTTGCTAAATATCACTGCGTCTCATGCTGAACGTTCCCCAGACTCCAGCAAGTTTCAGCAGTGGCTCCAACGATAGCAGAGGAGCCAAAAGTATACGTTCCTAGGTAAGTAGAAAAATTCCTCTGATGACCTGAATGGTAGTGAGATTACTTCCCAGAGGATCCCTTCAAAATACTTAACACCCGTACCAATTAGTGAAAGGAATTCTCACTGAGCCCGTAAAAAACCTATCGGGGAGGGCAAGAATTATTATAGCCGTTTTGAATGAATAAAGCGACTACTTAAAAGGAAATGCGTTAGAAGATAAACGATTATGTATTCATCTGGGCATCTTTTATCTAGGTTTTTGTATAGCGTGTATACAGCTTCCACAGAAACTTCTCGGTTAAAGGAAAATTCGCGCTGCGACGGGGTACGAACACGAGACCACCGCTTCACTGGAACAGTGGCTCTAACGAAGCCAACCGGGACGGCTACTATATGTAGGGGTAGAGGAATTGATCAATAACGCGAAGTGGGAACAGCATCGTTGAAACCTTTAGGATTATGTTCTAAGTTCGATTAAGATTGTCAAAAAGGAGTAGCTACTCACTGGCAGTCACCGAAGCACAGCCGAACAGATATAGAAGGAAGTTATACAGCTTACACAAAGAAAAATTCATCCTCGTTTAGGGTTAGAAACCGGTACCACCGCGTCACTGAAGCAGTCGCTCTACCAGCTGAGCTAACCGGGGCGGCTAGCATATCGTATGGTGCTGTCAGACGTTTTTTATTGTCTGTGTAACTATGAAATTTTTTAGTAGAGTACACTTATCTGCCTTGCCTTTTGGAAATCATGTTGCTACTCTTAGACTCTACGCCTGTCAGTATCTGGTAGCAACTTGAGCGCAGTTCCTGTGTTAATTCTTGCTCTTAATCTTGTCACTCAGACCCACGAAGTGCTGAAGAAGGTCCACTTGGCTCTGTATAACCGAAAGCGGATGAAGTGAACTATACTTTTGCACCTAGCGCGGCTCAGTAGAATGAGCGCACATTTGCAATCAGGAAAAATAACTCGAATGCTGATCTGCTCATGTTGCGAGTGAATATGGGGGAAATTGAGGGCCAACAAATTTTAGCAAATCAGGGTAAGGGCTAACGAGGGTCTGATAATTTTCAGAACAAAGGTGAGGGAACGGTCTAGATATATGGTGAGGTCCAGGGACTAAAGGCGAAAGTAAAGCTCTTAGCATATGCCGATGATGTGGCCGTATGCTGCATCGACCAAGGAAGTATTACAGAAACGGTTGAAGTAGTAAGTGTTTCCGGGATCTCACGGGCAGTTTAATTAACTGTTGTAAATGCCTGGGATTCTGGCATAGAGAATGGCCGACAACCCCAGACACATTTGCTGGCGTGACGTGGGTGAACACCCCAGCGAAGTACCTAGGTGTCCCTCTGGAATGCTACAAAAACAATGACGACCTCTGGCTAAGCCAGCTGCAGGAAACGCGAGAAAAAGCAGACAGGTGGAAGGGGGTTCCCCTCTCTTTCTTCGCCAGGGCCACAGTGTGCAATCTTTTTTTTTTGTAAGTAAGTTGTGGTATTTGATGCAGGTACTGCACTGCTTGCGGCTGAATGTGCAAAGGCTACACAGAGTGTTCGCCACCTTTATAGGGGCATCGCAATGGGAAAGGTGTAGTCGAACGAACTTGTTCAGAAGGGTGAAAGACAGCGGTCTTAGCCTGTCGCATCTCTTTGTGCGACAGCTCGTTAATAGGTTTATGCTTTTTCGTGACACGAGCGATCCTTTTTTACGCACAGTGCGCCAAGTCAGATTAAGAGGTGCGTTGCCTAGTTTTGTTGTTGACACAAATGTGATGCATGGATCCATTTCAGGTTTTTTCAAGGAGGTCGTGACTAGTGTACGATTCTTGTCGGCGCGTTTTTCGATTGATTATCTTTCTTCAGTGAAAAGAACAACACTGTATAAAGATGTGTGTGACAGCATTTTTCCGGAACCATTGTACAGAGCCTTGCATAGTGGAGAACCCGGTCAGAATGTTTTAAAATGGTAAAGAGAATGCAGGTGGCGCCTGGAATGAAATCCTTTTTCTTCAAGCTACACACTGAAACACTGCCAGTAAAGAAATTCCTAGAGCAACGGGGCTTTTTCTTACCGTGGGGAGCTGACTGTATGATATGCAAACAGCCCGAAACTATAGATCATGTTTTTCTGCATTGCTGGGAAGGTGTGTACTTTTGGGATTTTCTGCAGCGAACGGTCAAAAAAGATTTTCCACTGGACCCACACGGCATTAGATACCTAGCAATAAACAATGAAGACGGAATTCTATTCGACCTCATAATGCTGGCCGGACTCCACTCTGTATGGCGCTCCCGCATGGCCGGTTTCCATTGTGATCCGGATGCGAGGCCCGCACGGATGTATTTTCGCGAGAGTATAGCGAGATTTGTTGAAGTGCAGAAGTCGCTTGAGCCTGTACCACAGTGGCTGCCGAGAATAGAAGTCTTGACAGCGCTGAAAGAATTTTAATATGACAACATCAGTACAAAGCTGACTGCTGCGGCATTTTTGTCTGCCTTATTTTTTGTTTCTATTTCTGTGTACCATCAGGTGTTTCTGCGCACTGTCGGAGACCGGCAATAAAGAAAAAAAAAGACTAAAGGCGAAAGTGAGCGCACGTGGACACCGCTTCTTATAAGGCAATTGACGAAATGGACGTTCTTTGTTTGAATTGCAACTCTGTGAATCTGTCAAACGAAACTGATAAGACATAAAACCAGTCTCTTGATTCGTTATTCTGCAGGCTGAAGTAATTGTTGCAAAATACCGCCGTGGTGGCCAAGTGCACATGGTCCTCAGCTGCTGGCCCGAAAGATTCGGATTCGATCTCGGCAACGGCAGTCGCATTTCGATGGAGGTGCAATGCTAGAGGCCCGCGTATTGTGCGATGTCAGTTGAAGTTAAAGAACCCCATGTGGTCGGAATTTTCTGTGCCCTCCACTACGGCGTCCTTCATAAACTGAGTCACTTTCGGGAGTTAAACCTCAAAAACAAAGAAAAAATTGTTGCAAAATGAATATGGTGAGGATGGAGCTAGCCCTTATCCAAAAAAAAGTATGCATGCGTCAAAACAAAACTGCACAAAAAATATCGGGCGCGGTCTAAACTACCTCGACCGTGTAACTAAAAATAATGACATATCTGAGCCAGTACAAGAATATGATGAAAGGGTTTAGAATGGCGAATAATGAAACGGCTGTGAAAAATAAACCGTACCAGACAAATAAAGGAATATACGGTTGTAAGTTTAGAATATTTACAGCAAGCACTGCAGGAAATGATAATAGCAAAATTGGTAGGTACGTGCCCCGTAAATGCGGTAACTTCATTAATAGGTTTTAGTAGTAAATTGTGCAACCACCGGTACTCTTAAAAAAACAATCGGGCTTGCAGAAGCAGAATAGAATGTTTTTTCCTAGAGATGTGAGTTCGAAATAAGTAGAGCCCTGTAAATCGATTAAGATTTTTAGTTAGAAGATTTACCTATGAAACTGTTAAAATTTGATGAAGTTTTAGATAATAGTAGTAAATAAATAGTTATAAGTTCTAAAGGATTTAATGGAGCCTACTCGATTACGCGAACACATTATGTTGTTTATGTATCCCTAGGCATAAATGCATTCCAGTGCCCAGTGTGTTGTAAATGGTCAGATACCTCACTTGAGTGCTTTAGAATATTGGCAGTTACTAAAGCTCAATATCTAAATTCCGTTTTATTGCAGTTTCTGAGCAGCGTCTGTGAAGCAATCGATATATGTGACAAGCTTATTCACACCGACACATTCAAGGTGAGACAACCGCCGGGCATTTAATTGTTCAAATCATAACTGAGTGTTAATGCACTACTCTAGAACTTAGGCGTACCTTATTGGGCGCCTCACTTTCAATCTGATATTCCAGCCTCTTTTTTTTTTACTTGCGAAATTATCTATGCTGTCGATGCTATGAACCGAGTCCTCTCACCCTGTTGCTTATGGTAGCGGCATAGTATTTGCCACCTGAAAATTTCCACTTCGTTCTGCTTCGCAATGTGAACACCATTTTAGTGGGCCTGCACCAGGTGCGCAGAGAAGAGATGCAGTGACGAGCTCAAGACAAAGGTGCCGCTAAGGTCTTTCTTTCTGTGCCAGACAGGAGAAAGATGGTTCTGAGAATTAGTTGCAATAGATGAGTTAGGGTAACGAATATTTAGCGCTTGTCAGATATTTTTACATGACCCAAAAACTCTACAAAACTGAAAAATACGGCGAAATATATTGCTAGTGTCAGGCTCGTGCCAAATTTCTGATAGTGCTGAGTAAAAAAAAAACATTCCAAGGAAAATTTCATTACTCCAGAGGGCAGGATCTGAGCGAGGGTACATTGGTATCTCCGGCTTTTTTAGGCTCATTATTTAGCTTTGCTGTGTTGTTGGCACGTCTGGCAACGGCACTATTTCGATAGATATTTAACTGAAAAAGACGATGATGTGCCGTGCAAAGCTTGCGAGAATCTGCATAGAAGAAGATTACGACGCGCTATACACAGCGCGCGAGTGAGTTGCAGTTTGCCGTGTGTATGTGCCATTAAGCCTGAGGTCATCATCATCATTAAATCGAGGCGTGACAGGCGGCGGCGATCGCCTAGTGCTCTCGTGCAGCAACCAGTGAAGCAGTTGTGCCTCAATCTCAGTCGCGGCAACGTTTCTATTCACTAACTTCTACATGGATCGTGATGATCATGTTTTACTTGATGCGAAAGCAGCCCTTGAGTGATAGAATAGGAATTGCACTAGATTCACGCGCTGCGTAGCAAAAGAGCTTACGCCTGCCTGACACGCTACATTATCAGATAGGAACATGGGCCTCTAGACGAGTTCAATTGGCATAAAGCGAACACATTTTTTTTTGAATGAAGGAAGTTCTACCTTTCTCTTTCTCAAAGGAAAGAAATTGCTTTGCAGCGAATCTGACGTGCCATCAATGCGAATACGCTATGTGCATTTGCTATGCCCCGGCCGTGATCGCTTAGCAGCCAGCGCCACCCAGGGAGCAATAGTGAGAGTATTGTAGAACTACTGCAGCGTAGCTGGCGGGCAGAGGCGGTACCATAGCGCGGAACTGAAAACGTTGGGAGAAAAAAAAACGACTGGTCAAAATTTTACACCGCAAGACACGACCTAGGAATGGATATCACAGCTGCGTCTATTCCGCTGAAGAAATTTCAAAGCGATTAGCACTTCCTTGGTGCACCACAGGAACAGGACGTGAAGGAGCTGTTGCTATCAGGTGCCACTGAGATATCTCGGGAAACAGCACGCCGCCAATCTAAAAATGCATGTGCCGCATACTCCCTCCTACTAAATTCTTGTATTTTCTGGGCTTACAGTTCTGTGTGCTTGTAAAGAGGGTTTAGCACACTAGTCCAGCAAGTACGGCCAGTACAGAAAAGCGTTCTCATTGGAAATGATCCAATGCTTGAAGTTTTGTCGAATGGCGATGCAAAGTACGTTGAATAGGGGCTGCAAGATACTAATTGATTCGCTTGAGACCGCAGCGGCCAAAGGCATGAAATGAATTTATTCATGAGAGAGTGCTTTTCTCGATATGTCCAGTCAGAGAAGCATGACCACCTCTTTTCGCTAAAAATTACAACGCGCATTTAGCCATCAGTGAAAAGGGAAATAAATGGCGTGCCAAATTGGGCATAAATTTGGTGTTTTTTGTTCTCAAGGCGTAGATATATGTCTATACTTCTGTCTGGAAGGGTCACACAGCTGGCAGAAGGGACTCTCCGTGTTAACGACGTGGTAATTCAGTTCGGCCAATTTCCGCGAACATTTTGCCAGCCATGGCTGTCGCGTTTCCATGAAGTTAAAAAGGCTAAAACACCTATGTGCTGAGTGATGCGAATGCATGATAAAGAACCATCGGTGAAAAATTGAAAATTGGTTTTTCAAGGAAGGAAATGGCACAGTAACCTTATCACTTATGGGTGGACACCCGAACCACGCCGTGAAGGAAGCGATAAAGGGGGGAGTGAAAGAAGAAAGGATGAAATATGTGCTGTAGTGGAGGACTCCTGAATAATTTCGACCACCTGGTGATCTTTAACGTAAACTGGCATCGCAGGGCACACGTGCGCCATTGCGCTTCGCCGCCATCCAAACGCGGCCTCCGCAGCCGGGGTTCGACCCCGGGAACACCGGCTCAGTAGCCGAGCGCCCTATCCACTTAATCACCGCAGAGGGGAGAAAAATTAATGGTGAAATTTATCGGTAGCCATCCAGTACTACGTCTCTGGCAAATCATGCACACCTTGGGAGCACAAAACGCCAAATTAGACATGCAATACCGGCAGGCAGTCGAGCAGAAAAAAAATATGAGTACACCAGAAACATCATAATCGGCCTGGCACGTCTTCATTCGACCGCAGGATTACATTTGACTTCAATGTTCTTAGCAGGGCCAGGTGGGAAATACTGTTTGTCGAAGTAGTCGACCCGCTGTTGTGGCTGTTATTTGTCGTCAGTTAAGAACAAAACAAAACAATATCAAGCTCGAAACGTGGTGCTCTCAAGGAAAATTTATATTTTCTTCCCCAGGACACACTTCCTTGCTTGCAAGCATATCTATGGGCGAAATGGGTGAGTGTACTTTTGAACAGGTGTAAATTACGCTAGGGATTCATCAACAAGCTACATTTTTTTTCATTTAATGCGAGACAGCGTTCTTGACCACTTTTTCGTGGCTTCATTGACGAAAATAGGTTTGTTCTGCTCTGAAAGAGCCTACAGGGTACCTGAGGGAAGAGGATGTGTGCGTGAAATAGTTCATTTCTACTTTTATACCATGTGGCTTGCATGTACCACATCACGTCGAGAACATCTGGCACAGAGTGATGTTTGCACTTTGGGTACAGACGCACAGGAAATGTTATTTCCGCATGTTAAATTTTTACATAATAAAATGCGCTGCACTCCAGAATTGCACCGGCATGTTTATCTACAGCGCGGTGAGTTGGTGTGCAATTTATTTTCGCATTGCAAAGCACGTGAATCGCTTATGGAGAGGCCAGTGGTTCTGTAACGTATATTGTGTTATTTACTTTATTTTTCCAAATACTTCCTGCTTAGCCCCACAGGATGCGCTAAACTAGAGTATTTCGAATGTTAGTTCATGAGGGCAAAAAACATTCCATGCCTGGAAAAAATTTAACGACGATTACGCAACCGGCAATGCGGTAGCACAGCGCCAGCTTGCATGCTATAAAGATTGCACGCGGAGAGATGTAGCCCGTCCGGATTGCCATTACGGGGCTCTTGTGGTAGCCATATGCCCCTCTCCGGCACTAAATGTAGGTGCCCGCCCAGATGATTTACTGCGTTAGCAGTGTAGCCCTTACTGAATGGAAACGACGCAGGCTGCGTGTCCGAAGCCTCAACACCTCACCTTTCTAGTGACACCAAGAGCACCACTTAACCTAGAGGTCCTGAAGGTCCCTCCTCTGGATGACCTGCCTGTGGGTACACTTTCTCTCACGCACAACTTAAAATGTATATCCAACATACGAAGGTTCCCTTACTGCTTTACCGAAGAAGCGCCCCACGGTTGCACCTAGTACGAGATTTCCGCTCACCCCACAACCATTGAGCGGCACTCTGCATAATCCTCCGCCTACCCGAAGTCCACATCAGAATCGTATTCTTCTAATGCAACCCTGTTCCAGGAGCGTAAAAGCGAAGTATACGACATATGCTGCTAACAGAGAAACGCAGATTACCGCACGGGAAGGCATGAACGTGTGGACTTATTTTGTGACGACAAAGAGAACCGCCCTTTGTGCATACACATTCGCCTTAGTATCTGACCTTAGTGGAGAAGAAACGTTGCCGGAAAAGTGCTTGGACTGTGGAAAGTTTCTATGTTAAAGCCTAACTGAAATCGTCACCCCTGAAACACAATTTCGTGGCTACCAAACCCGTACACATGAATGCCAATCGCGGGAGATCATAAGCTCAATTTTGACGAGAAAAAAGTAAATATCTTTGCAAGAAATTGTGCAGTATTTTATGGCACGGGAAAAAAATTATTCGTTTCTTTGTTTCAGCTAGGAACCGGTGTGGTTCCCATTGATCAGATGCGGATTGTCGAGAAAGCTTGCGTGAGTGTATCCTTTTTACGATAATTCCGGATTTTTTTTGCAGAAACCACTAACATCCCAGGAACGTCTGTTCCGAAGAGGGACGACCTATGAAATCGTGTGACAACTCTTTTTCTGTTCAGTACCTGAAACCGAAATTTACAAAAAGAAATATACGACGATATATAACTGCCCAAAAGAACGTTAAAAAGTTGTTGCCGTTCCTAATGTACATTACAGACTCCTAAGTCAAGGGCCGCCGCGGTGGCTGAGTGGTTATGGCGCTCGGCTGCTGGCCCGAAAGACGCGGGTTCGATCCCGGCCGCGGTGGTAGAATTTCGATGGAGGCGAAATTTTATAGGCCTGTGTACTGTGCGATGTCAGTGCACGTTAAAGAACCCCTGGTTGTCGAAATCTCCGGAGCCTTACACTACAGCGCCCCTCAAAGGCTGAGTCGTTTTGGGACGTTAAACTACCATAAACCAAACCTAAGTCAAGGCCGGCTAGACGAACGCACAGAAAGTCATTTTGAATTTGTAGATTGGGTTGCAAACATACCATTGTTTTCCTATTGCACTAGGTAACTTGCTTGGAAGAGTTCGGGGAGAGCGGCTTGGTGACTAACAAGAGAGAAAATATGTTATGTTTGAAGCATGGCACTGTGCAACTAACAGTCGTGGCAGCAGACTGGATAATGAAGCGCTGAATTTAGTTCTCAGTGGAGTTTTTGATATCTTTACGTAAGTGGACGGAATTTTTTTTCTCAGGAGAAGAAAAAATACTCTCCTATCGTTTCCATTTTTCCATGAGTGCTGCATTTCATCATTTGAATATCGCACCAGGTCTCTCGATTCCGTATCTTTTCTCCTCAGGAGCCCAAGAAGGCCTTGTTCCTCGTAGTCCTGATTCTATTGAAACTGTCACAGCTGCAGCATTTACCGATCGATCATTTTAAACATGGCAATTGTGGTATAATAAAAAGTCTGGTTGTAACATTATGCTCAAAAGTGGCCCTCGCAAACACTGTGACTGCCAGGCCAAACGGAACATAGTGTAATCGAAAGCAGAATTCTGAAAGAGTGATTCGGCAAAAGGCCGTACGCGACGCGTGCAGGTTAGTGGTTTGGACAGCACCGGCTTCACCGTCATCACCAGCCTGACTACGCCCACTGCGGGACAAATGCCTCTGCCAATTCTCTCCAATCAACCCAGTCCTGTGCCACCAAGCGAGCAGCTTGTTGGCGGAAACTTCGTAATCTCATTAGCCCGCCTAGCTTTTCGGCGCACACTGCTACGCTATCCTTCATTTAGAATCCAGCATGTTACCCATAATGACCATGTGTTTCATCTGATTGTATTTAAGCTTGCAATCTAACCGGTATTCTTTCTGGTTTAAAATGAATGCATTATTTTTCGTTGTTCAATGCGAAAGAGGAAAACATTTCCTGATGATTTCCTTCATTTGAATGAAAACTGGCTACATTCATAATTTCACGTAGTGATGCCGGCACTCCGGCTGTCACGCGACCGCTGAAATTATTACATAGCAAGCCGTTTATTGGGCTGACTCGCGCACAGAAAGAACGCAATCACTAGGCGGCAGCTCCATTATGAAGCATGCGCGGTGCTTGTAAAAAAAAAAAAATGCCTGCCGCTCTCGGCTATATTCCATTAAAACTGCCAATGGACCATCATGTGAAGGCGCCAAACCAACTTCAAAAATGCGGAATAAACTGGAAGACTCCGGTTTGCCTGCGATTCTTCGAGATTAGTCTGGTCGCATCTTGCTTCACAAAAATAAAACGATAAAGCCGATTGTCGGTGGCTTTAAGCGTGAAAAAACACAGAGTAAAGAATATGTACGCGTAACAAGTAAAAACAAATAAAAACCGTTTCCTAGAACTTGCAGGGCAGCCGCCAAATGCTAGAATCAAAGCTCCGTTAATATCAGATGCTGCGTTTGAAAACAATTGAAAGAGTGCCCAAATTAACATGGAGCCACGCAGGCAGCGATGAGTACAGAAGCCAAGGATTTTCGGCGGCTGGAGGCAGACTCCGCAATTTTGAATCCAAATCCACGAGAGAGGCGTTTGTAATAAAGAAGAAGAAAACTAATGGGTTGAGAAAGATGTCGCACGAGATGTCACAATTTGCGGCTTTGCATCAGCTTAGCATGATGTAAGAGCAATGCCATTAAGAGGAGCTGAAGTTGTAAAAAATAATTCTGGCAGTGAGTGATCCTTCCCGCTTGATATCAACTCTACTATCTGGAGAACAAACATCAGAAACTGTCAATTCCAAAGCATTTTGGCCACTTTCTTCTTCTTGCCTGGCAGTATCTAATGTTCGTGATCGTACCGAGTACTCTAAAATGCTGCCACGTTGTAGTCTAGCAAACGCCTAGCAAAAAGAATGCACACTCCGTGAAGGGCTTCAGCAGTAATTGAGCGCTTGTAGACGGTTAACCTCTTCAATGCTCACATTATACAACCAAACGAAGATAAATTGGGTTACCTATAATTTATTTAAAAGGACATAAAATGGCTCTACACGGCTGTCAGTTTTACAGGAAACCATTCGAGAGCGCTTACGAGAAGCTGTGGACACAAACAAAGCAAGAACCAGACGTGCGAAACACGCTGCCTTTATCCTCTTTGCTTTTCGTCAGCCTCTGTATTTTCGTAACCACATTGCTTTGCGAACAGTTTTCAGAATCATATCACATGCAGTTGTAAACTTCGCAACACATCATAAAAAGACCTCCCCAACACACAACTTTTAATCACCCTCTACATCGCCTTAACGCATCATTTGTCCCGTCGCATATATTTGATAGCGCCTCTAATTTCTGATCGTGTCGTTCTTCACTACAAGGCATTCGTCGTACTTGACTGAAACAGCAGTAACAGCAGCTCTTGTCGCAAACACCTGCGCGATCTTTGTCAAGCCTAGGCGAGTAGAGCCGCCACCCGCCACAAGTATCTTGTGCCAGCCCCTTCTGTACCGCTCCCTCTTTGTAGTGGTACACTCACTGACATCCTCGATCCACATATGAAACGCACCCCCTACCTTCCGTCACTCTTCAATGAAGGCATCGACCAGCCCACTTCACTGCCAAATCATACCCCCCGGTAGCGCCGCCAATAACAAATGCCAACTACATAGCCCTCTAATCGGCTGCCACCCAATAGAAACCTCAAACAGCAGTGGAACAAAAAAGCAACGGCGAAATCGGATTAAACGACGCAGTGGCAAAGCCAGCTCGCCAGAGGCGCAGCCCACCAGCGCACTCCTAACCGCTAACCAATTTCTAGGGCTAGGGAACATCGCCAACATCGACTCACTTCTCACAATAGCTGCACCCTTCAGATGCTCCAACATGATCCCTCTTCCCATCGCTGCTTTCAAGAAACGGTACCTATTAGCAGTCTACCTGCCAAAACACTCATCAAGGCTTCCCGCTTCAAGAAGACCAAGCATAATCCCAACAAAAATCTGCTGCGAAACCGAATTCAAAAAGTGGTGTGAAAGCCAGCTTTGCCGCAGCAGTCCCAGCCCCAGCCTCCCTCGATTCCCTGTGGAGCCTTCCTTCACCGTCAGGGAAAATTCTTTCGGGTGTGTAACACCTCGGCTTGAAGTAAAACCGTTCATTACCCTAAAGGCACCAAATTATTCATGGAAGGTAAATTGAAGTGCTAGCGCAGCTTTCTCGCATCAGGCTTCATCACCACGAATTTTTTTTTGCGAAGAAAAAATACAAACAATCGACGAAAGGAATCAGTTAATTTAGAGAATCGCCACAATAGCGGGGTTCCTGTAGTTTCAATCAGTCCTAAAAAATTATCTGGTATCCTCGCCCAACCAGAAAAAAAATTCTTCCGCCGGTGATAATTTTGCAGCTGCTCTTTTATATTTAATGTATTCTTTAGCTTCTCAGAAATGCCTCTTTCCTCTATTGATAATTCCGATTTTCTTGCATTTCAGTGCCGCTTCACAAACAGCTCTCGTTTTTACTTTTTTTTTCGTGAAGAATATAAGTGCCCATATGTGGCGACATGTCCTCACAGAACCGTTAGCAAGGCTCATTTCACATTCTTGTATATTAAGGACCAATACCACCTTAACGCAAGTAACAGTTGTGTGAAAAATAACAATTTTCCATGTGAATAATTTAACAAAAAATATTTCCTTTGGAGCAGCGGTGAATATGCACATTGTGTGAGTACAGGAGCGCCCTCTCTGAACGTGCGCACGATGCAGCTTCTGACGTAAAACGCTCTGAACCCTTTTTAAAAATTTCTTTTTTTTAATTTCTTTTTTACCAGTGTGCATTAGACGTGAAATAACTGGTGAGCAACGCCTCTATTGCATAAAAGCGTGTAGGTATTCCTGAAATTTACTAACGCTACAAAACATGAGGTAATGGCATAAGTTCAGAGGGAACAAAACATTTGTTTTTGCATTAGTCAGAACGCAAAGCGCGAAAGGTGGCCATTGAATAAGCGGGGCGCTGGCGTACTGGGTTCTCATGTTCCAAATGAGTAATTCCAATGACATTTTTGTTACTATCCGCAAACATATTGATGCCTACAATCCTACTTCGACTCACTTTGTCGTCCGAGTTGCACGATGCTCCTTGGTAATCGATGCTGTTATGGTATTTCCTGTTTTAGTGCCGAAATTTAAATGATAATTCATACGTAAAAGCGTGCGTATGGTTCACCAATGTGCATTCACCTCCCTTGTTCCTGTTTCCTGGGGTGATGATTTCAGCATTCAGTGTCAATACGTGTGTACTTGCAATCGCTTTATGCTGTATGTCCATGGTCTTGTAGATCATTTTTGTTAACCGACTTCCAAGTTTTCTTAACTTATTTTTGAAGCATTTCTACGTATTTCGCTGCTTGTCTGCATACAAATCGCTAAGGAATATTACGTAGCACTCTGATTTAGCAGACATTTCAACGCTGCTAAGTTCGCCTGTGATCTCTGTGTGAAGCAACGGCCTTACAACAGTTCTTGGTATTGTACCGATGAATATACGCATGAAACGCTTGAACACATCTCGCAAGCAAAATACCAGAAAACGAGCAATTGACTGCATATTTTGTAGCGAAATTATATCCTTGCTATTGTGGCTATGCATTTGACTTAATGAAAAAACAAAACGGACTAAAATGACAACCACCTCACTCATAGCGCAACAATACACCTAGCGAAAATGTGGAGTTTGCCATATGTAGCATTCAAAAGAAACGTAATGTATCCAATTGTTCTTCTCTTTTTCAGCTTTGCGCCGCCGAAACCGCACCCTCAAGTCGAGTGGCGAAGCATGCATTTGCATATCTCCGGAAGATATCGGGCTGAAGAACGGCGCACCTCATTTGGTACGCAAAGCTGGTTTGCGTGCTCTTCGAAAAGGGGTTTTCGTTTCATCTAAACTAATAATTACAGCCGTGAATTTTAAGGCCTTTCATAATAGAAGAAATAAAAATTGTCGTAATGAGTATGCAGTACGAAGGCATCATTCAGGAGAATTTAATTAAAGGAATTAAAATTTCGGGCTTTAGCTTCCAACAGCGTCACATCCGATAGTCGCAGTAGTTGAGCGCTAAAAATGACTTAAGACCACTTGGAGGTCCTTAACACGATCCGAAGTCGCACAGCAAGTGATTGTTTTTGTTTCACCTCCTTCATCGCAGCAATCTATTGTTTTAGCGCCATGCCTGGTTATGGGCCCGATATGGCGTCGTATCCTGAGATAAATTGTACCAAGCGGGACTCGAAGCTGAGAAAAAAGTACAGAACTGGAAATAAAATTTAAAGCTATATGAATGCTAGCACGAGTACAAGAGCCAGGAAAAGAGCAAATAACTACTATGAGAAAAAGAGTGTATAGCGATAGATAGTGTTGGAACGTGTATGCTACTAGAGAGTTCACGGCGGTACTGATGAACACAAGTGCAGTAGCGGTGAAGTCTCATCTGTTACTGAAGATGCATGGCTATGCGATACAGGGGTGTAACGTCGTTGTCACCTTTCGCGCACTTGTTGCCTGCAGTCCCAGACACCCTTAATGTTGCGAGAGTAGCAGTTTCGGTCTCAAAGGAGATACCCTACACTCAGCGCGAAAACCTCAGCCAGAGAAACCAGCTAGCAAATGACAAGGGAAGGGGGGGGGGGGGGGGGGAGGTGTCGTTTGGTGCCTAGGTCGCCAGTCGCAAGTCAGATAATTGGTCGCGGGTTAATGTCCATAAAAAACAAACTTCATAGAGTAGAGAGGCGATACGGAGAAATTTCTAATCATCGTACGAGAGTATACAAGGTCGTTCACACAACAATGTCACACATGCAAAGTACCACAAGAGAGACACAACAACACAAGATAGATCTTGAACCTTAAGTTCACACACGCAGGAGACATAAAAATATAAAAGGACACAATTTGTTCACCGGGAACAGCGATAGTCCGACGACGATGGGATTACGACTGAGACGCCCCGCAGGCTGGCGCAAGCTGTCTCGTTCCTCCGCGGCTGGGCGAGTGGTGTCGAACCAGACAATCGCGCATGCGCGCTTCTGCGAAGCTTAAACTGCGGCACGTGCTGACAGACAGTTGCTGTTGTGAGCGAGGGAAGAATGAAAAGTGCACGGGCCTGATCACCGGTTCGAGCGTGCCACAATCGCTGCCACGTGTAAAGAGGAGAGGTTGACAGAGACGCGCGTGGCCAAACCGCGTCCACCGAAGCGACGACGCCAGTTTTAAGAAAGGTACCCAATTACACGACTACCAACTGACCGGGAGCGCTCAACATGCTTCTTATATAGGCGCGCACTTCGTCTGTTCGTTTCCTCGCACCAATGCAGCCGCGCACATATACACAATGTTAGCCTTACATTTGCACTCTCATTGTTGCGCCGGTAGCGCGTCACCATTGGCCAGGCGTGGAGACCGGCTTCCTGAAAATTGGAGTCTTTTCCAGCACTAGTGCCAACGTCGTCGTCCTCATGCGTCCCGTAACAACACTTCCTGCCCACCCTCCAGAAGAAGCACAAACCCTGTGCCTCCTAAACTGAGAGGGCTCGAATGGTAGGGCATAACATGGGCAACGTGTACGATGTCTGAGAAGAGGGCTTCGGTAGGGGAGGTAGTGTGCCGGGGATGACTTCGTAAGTTGAGCTGCCTTAAGAAGCGGTAAGTACCCCCGTAACGAATCAGTACTTTGTCATACAGGCCAACGCGGCATGAAGGAAGCCAGAGAAGAACGAGGAGCTATGGGAGGACGAGTCCTATTTTAATTATCTCATCATCGAATTAGATGGAATTCCATACGCGACACTGTGTGAGTGCCAAATAACAAATTAAAAGCCTTTGTTGAAACGAAAGCCAAAGGGGTTCTCGTTTAAAACCACGAGGAAAGTTGCTCAGCCCAGCGTTCTCAGTGTAACAGGTCTTGCAGCGAAGACTATGCAATTTTGAAAAGTAGGAATCTTTGGGTAAAAACATAGATAATGTGGCATATTATTTATCACCATTGTTGGCGGGCACCGAAAAGCTGGTGAATGTTCTGAAGTAGTAAGCTGGTTACCTATTTTTTTGGTAATTTGCTTCTTAACTATTTAACCTAGGCGCCTAGCTGCAATTAGAGGTTTGTAGCCGGTCGTTAGTAATAGACATATCAGTTTTTAGAATTTTTAAAACGTGATTGAAAACGCCACCGCGATGCAGCGATGGCGTAGAGGTAAAGTGTCCGCCTCGCGTGCAAGAAGACCGGGGTTCGAATCCCGGTGCTGCGCAATTCTCCAACGGGTTAAAAGAAACTCCGCGAGTCGTAAGTATTGCATATCCAAGCCTGAGGTGCGGCCTGATCTCGGTGACCAGAACCGACAACGCACTCCCTCACCAGAACAGGATTTGGCCACCATAGTGCAGTACATGGCCGGCACCTTCCAAGAACAAACCAATTAATCCTCAGCCCTCAGTCTCCAGCGGCTGCGGAGCATCTGACCAAGGCGGCGGTCAGACCTGCGGCGCAGCGGAGGGCGCTAAGAATCTCTCCCTCCGGACAGGCCGCTATTGGAATCTGAACCTGGCAACGTTTAACGCTAGAACCTTATCTAGCGAGGCTAGCCTAGCAGTGCTTTTTGAGCAACTAGCGGACATTAAATGGGATGTCATTAGGCGAAGTGAAGTTAGGAGGACAGGTGAGGCGTATACAGTACTAAAGCGGGCACATACTGTGCTATCCTGGATTAGCGGGTAGACGAGAACTAGGTGTGGGATTCCTCATTAATCAGGATGTAGCTGTCAACGTAGAGGAGCTCTATAGTATAAGCGAAACGGTGTGCAGCTATCGTAGTTAGGCTTAATAAGAGGTACAAGCTGAAGGTGGTGAATGCCTAAGCGCCTACACCTGGTCATGATGACTAGACTGTTGAAAGCTTCTATGAAGACGTTGAATCCGCAATGAACAAAGCAAGACACAGACTGTATACTGATAGGTGACTTCAATGCGAAAGTGTCCAAGAAACAGGCTGGCAACCAGGCGGTAGACGACAATGGGTTAGTGTCTAGGAATAGCAGGGGTGAGTTATTCGTAGAGTTCGCAGATAAAAATAATTTACGGACCATGGATGCCTTCTTCGAGAAACGAGAGAACAGGAAGTGAACCTGGAAGAGCCCTAATGGTGAGACTTTCAATAAAATTGATTTCATACTTTGCGCTCAGCCTGGTATCGTGCAGGAGGTGGAGGTCCTCGGCAAGGTGCGTTGTAGAGACCACAGAATGATATGGTCTCGAATTAGCTTAGATTTGAAGAGAGAATGGAAGAAGTTAGTTAAGAGGAAGTCTATTAACGAGCTAGCCGTAAGAGGGAAAATAAAGAAATTCAGGATATCGCTGCAGAACAGATATTCAGCTTTAAGTGAGGAAGACGATATTAATGTTGATACAATGAGCGATAATCTGACAGAAATCATTACGGAGTGCGCAGTAGAAGTAGGCGGCTGGATGGTTCGACAGGATACCGACTAGCTCTCTCAGGAGACGAAAGATCTGATTAAGACACGTCAAAGCAATGAGGGCGTCTAACCCTACAGAAAGAATAGAAATAGCAGGGCTATCGAAGCTAATAAATAACCTCAAGGTAGCAGACCTAAGGCAGTTTAATATGGAGAGAATCGAGCATGCTCTAAAGAACGGAGGTAGCATAAATGTGGTGAAGAGGAAACTAGGCACAGGTACCAGATGTATGCGTTAAGAGACAATGAGGGCAATGTCATTAACAATATGGAGAAGACAAAGTAGCTGAAGAGTTCTACAAAAATCTATACTTAGCCAATGTAATCGGAACGTTAATGTTAACGTTAACGTTAATTTTTTAGAGTGGACACCACCGTGGCCTGTTGATAACACGCAAAAATTATGTCCTACACAGACTACAGTACCACATACCGAAGTACCTTAATCTATTGGAAGCAAATAATATTGACTTATGTAACATCTCAAATAAAAAATGGAAAGAATACCTCATATCACAAAGCATGTAACTCTGCTATTTTTTTTTATGATTCCGGTGTGGGAAAGACTGTATTTGACACAAATGTGCACTTGAATGTTCTATCCTTTTTATGTTTTCTGTCTTATTGTTGTTGTTAATCTGACCTGTAAATGACTTATGCGATGTTGTGTTTGAGCGCGTGTATGATTATGGCGTTATTTAAGTTTTGTACATAAGTGCCTGTCGTCTGCTACCCATGCCAAGACAGGGGCAGGAACCCTGTCAAGCTACTAGGATAGTAGCTTTTTGTTCATGTCCTAGTGTTTTTTTTCTGGCTTATTATGGAAAAAAATGCTGAATAAAAGGATTTGATTTGATAATATTGAAGAAAGAATGATGCCACAATTATCACAAAGAGGTCCATGCATCGATGTACACTTCACTGCAATACCTCATCGCGATGGCGCGATTACAGAAAGTCAAATAGTAGAAGCATGTGAAATGAAACCAGAGGAGCAGTGAAGTGCATAAGCCAAATGTCGTTGTCGATGTCTTAAAAAGAAGTGCGATTTATGAAACTATCTCCACAACTTCGTATCCATGTGTGGACCTGCTAGTCATGGTTTTAGTATTCATCTCTGCGCATGTTAGGTGTCAATAAGTGCGCCATTGTGTCCCGGTGTATATAAAAGAGAACTAAGCACAGCGACATGTGTTCACAATTCACTTTCTTTGTGCTCTATCTTCTTTCGGCTTTGTCCATAAAGTTGTCGCGCGTTGTCAGCATCTCACGTTGTTATCTAATCCTGTTTTTGTTTATAGTTTGTTTACTCCAACAAAGACCACAGTATCAATATATTGCGGAAGAAGGCAGAATATACACTAGACAGAATCGACAGACGACTGTGTGATACCACAATGCGTATTTACATAGATTTTCTATGAAATGAGAGCACAGGTTTGTACTACGCTGAGGAATCTGCGCGAACGCCTCCGGAATTTCACACGTTGCAGTGCTGCACACTCCCATCATTTCTACTGTATCCTGTTGTTGACGCGTACAGCTAAACAGATCAGATTTTTGAGAACAAAATTCTTAAATGCATACGAGAGTGTTTTGAAAGTCCCGTCGTAGGCGAAGACCCTGTGGGTTTAGCACGGACTGTTGAGACATTTTTAATTTATTTTGTCTTTTATTTTTCGAGAACCTAGTGTGTATTAAAAGACTGCAAGCTTTCCACACTGAGAGGCGTTAAAAGGATTCAACAGACTCGCATCTGGGGAAACCGGTGCATTTTCTCTCGGTGTGCTGCGTAAACAGCCAGAGAAAACTTTGATGATGGATGCTATGAGTGCAATCTCAACATGGATCTTTGGTGGTTTTGCAGCAGTCGCTATTCAACAGACAGTGGCATGTGAGTGTAATATAGTATAGTATAACGAATCACAATACTTTACTACGTGCAAAATTAGAATTTTTGTGTGCTTTGGGTAATAACAGATGCTTAGAGTATTTGAGATGAAATGTCAAAACGTATTTCATATGATAACAACTTCTCTTGTACCGCATTATTCCTGGCATATTTAAGACAGGTTTCGCCACTAAGAGACAGCTAGCGAATCTTTCCATATACGGAGATTTACTTAAAGCGAAAAACTTATCCTTGGCACTGGTGTAAGAACTGGTGTAAGAAAATACTAGGCACAACACTTCTTTCAAAGCAGCGACTGTGTTCTTTAACAGAAGGGCGCATGAAAGAAGCACAATCACCGAAAATTGATCCAACACCCTCAACTCCACCAGATATTTTTCTGTTAAAACTGACTGGGTCCCATTCTGCGCCTTTCCGTTCCTGATAAAATACGTTATATCGCCCTGTAGGAAAGAAGAAATCGAGCGTTTAGAACAAACTGCAATGTCTGATTTTGTAGGCGTACGTGGCCCAGTACTAGCAGCGTTCTTGTCGAATGTATCACAAGTAAAAGATCAGCTTGTTTGGTAACAAGATAATCGGTCAACAGGAAAGGAAGGCGCCGAACAAACTCGGCTATTGCTATTTCTTGCCACTTCAGTGGCCGCTTCAAGAGTAGTGAGGTGAGCATGACCCTTGAGTTCAGGTGTCGATTAGCATACGCACCTGGATTGAGGCGAAGCCCGATAGTATTCCTGTACATAAATTTGGATCTATTAATATAGGTCTGAAGTAGCAAAACACTATTCAGAAGCCTTGGCAACGGCGTCCATGACAGCCGACGATTGGGGTTGCCGTGTTAGCTCACATTTATTTGCATTTGAACAAAATCAATGCATTTGTGACTGATATACAAGAAAAGAACTGACTTTAGTTGTAAAAGCCCTCTAAGAAAATTCAGAGACCACTGTTTGGCCTTATTTAGCTAAGGTGATCGCAGCCAGCTATGGGCAGAAAAATGACAGATGTGACGTTAAGTGAATGGAACAGGTCAGCGTCTGTAAGGAATAAAAAAGGATTAATGAGAGCCTGGTTGAAATCAGGAGCACGACATGGGCTTGGGCAGGTCATTTAATGCGAAGACAAAGTAAACGATAGCCCTTAAGGGTAATAGGCTGGATTGCCAGCGAAGGGAAGCGTAGCAGGAGGCGTCAGAAAGTTAGGTGAGCGGTTCAGATTTAGAAGTAGCCGCCGCGGTGGATCCCTAGTTATGACGATCGGATGCTGTCCCGAAAGACGCGGGCTCAAACCCAGTCGCGGCGGTTGAATTTCGATGCAGGCGAAATTCCAGAGGTCCTTGTACTGTGTGATGTCAGTGCACGTTAAAGAACCCCAGGTGGTCAAAATTTCCGGAGCCCTTCACTACGGCGTCCCTCATGGCCTGAGTCGCTTTGGGACGTTGAACTTCTATAAGCCAAGCTAAGATTTAGAAGTCTGCGGGAATAGGGTTACCGTACTTGGCACAAGACAGGCCTAATTCGAAAAGTATCGAGGAGACATTCACATGCGGTGAGTGTAGTCACCTTCTATGAACAAACCAATTAACCCTTGGCCCTCAGTCCCCAGCGGCTGCGGAGCAACTGACCACGGCGGCGGTCAGACCTGTGACGCAGCAGAGGGTGCTAAGAATTTCTTGCTCAGGACAGGCCGCCGTTGGAATCTGAACCTGGCAACGTTTAACGCTAGAACTTTATCTAGTGAGGCTAGCCTAGCAGTGCTGTTCGAAGAACTAGCGGGAATTAAATGGGATGTCGTAGGGCTTAGTGAGGTTAGGAGGGCAGTTGAGGCGTATACAATACTAAAGGACGGACACATAATGTGCTATTGCGGATTAGCGGATAGACGAGAACTAGGTGTGGAATTCCTCATTAATCAGGATATAGCTGGCAATGTAGAGGAGTCCTATAGAATTAACGAGAGGGTAGCAGCTCAATAGAAGGTACAAGCTGAAAGTGGTGCAGGCCTAGGCGCCTACATGTAGCCATGATGACGAGATCATTGAAAGTTTCTATGAAGGCGTGGAATCAGCAATGAATAAAGAAAAATTACACTGCACTGTACTGATGGGCGACTTCAATGCGATGGTGGGCAAGAAGGAGGCTGGCGACCAGGCGGTAGGCGACTATGGGATAGGTTCTAGAAATAGACCTGGAGAGTTACTAATAGAATTGGCAGATAAAAATAGTTTACGGATCACGAATACTTTCTTCCGCAAACGAGAGAACAGGCAGTGAGCTTGGAAGAGCCCCTATGTTGAGACTAAGTATGAAATCGACTTCATACTATGCGCTCAACCTGGCGTCGTTCAGGATGTGGCCGTCTTCGGAAATGTGCACTGTAGCGACCACAGAATGGTAAGGTCTCGAATTAGCTTAGACTTGAAGAGAGAACGGAAGAAGCTAGTGAAGAGGAAGTCCAATAACGAGTTAGCGGTAAGAGGGAAAATACACGAATTCAAGATATCACTGCAAAACAGATATTCGGCTTTAACTGAGGAAGACGATCTTGATGTTCATACAATGAACGATAATCTGACAGCCATCATTAGGAGTTCGCAGTAGAAGTAGGCGGTAGGACAGTTCGACAGTATAGCGGAAAGCTCTCTCAGGTGAAGAAAGATCTGATCAAGAAACACAAAAGCACGAGGGTGTCTAACCCTACCGACAGAATAGAACTGATAGAGATATCGAAGTTAACAAATAAGCGCAAGGTAGGCGACATAAGGAAAATAAATATGGAGAGAATCGAGCATGCTCTAAAGAACGGAGGTAGCCTAAAAGCGGTGAAGAGGAAACTATGCATAGGTAAAAACCAGGTGTATGCGCTAAGAGACAAAGAAGGCAATGTCATTAGCAATATGGATATGATAGTTAACGTAGCCGAAACGTTCTACACAAAATATGTACAGTAGACAATGTAATCAAAACGTTAATGAGAGAAACAGTAGCGCAGATCAATGTATCATCCCGCCAGTAACGAAAGAGGAAATAAAGAAAGCCTTAGGAGCAATGAAAAGGGGAAAATCAGCTGTGGAGGATCACGTAACAGCAGATCTGTTGAAAGACAGAGGGGAGATTCCGCTAGAAATACTAGCCACCCTGTATACGCAATGCCTTATCACCTCGACAATACCAGAACCTTGGATGAACGCAAATATAATCTTAATTCATAAGAAAGGAGACGCCAAGGACTTCAGAAATTACAGACCGATCAGCTTACATTCCGTTGCCTACAAGGTATTTACTAAGGTAATCGTTAATAGAGTGAGGGCCACATTAGGCCTTAATCATCCAAATGATCAATCAGGTTTTCGTAAAAGATATTCAACAATAGACCATATTCACACTGTCAATCCGATGATAGAGAAATGTGCAGAATATAACCAACCCCTATATATAGCCTTCATTTATTATGAGAAAGCATTTGACTCAGTGGAAACCTCAGCAGTCATACAGGCATTGCGGAATCAGGGTGTATATCAGCCTTATGTCAAAACACGGGAGGGTATATATAGGAACTGTACCGCTGCTATAGTCCTCCATAATGCCAGCATTAAAATTCCAATAAGGAAGGGCGTCAGGCAAGGAGACACGATCTCGCCAATGCTATTCACCGCCTGTTTACAAGACGTTTTCTGTGGCCTGAACTGAGAACAGTTGGGGATAAGAGTTAATGAAGAATACCTAAATATTCTGCCACTCGCTGATAACATTGCCTTGCTGAGTCACTGAGGAGCTGAACTACAAATCATCATTAGTAAGTTAGACAGGCAGAGCAGTACGGTGGGTCAAAAAAATAAACAAGCAGAAATCCAAAGTAATGTTCGACAGTCTAGCAAGGAAACAGCGGTTCACAACTGGCAACTAGATGCTGGAAGTGGTAAAGGAATACTCCTTAGGGCAGGTAGTGACAGCTGATCCGGATCATGAGAAGGAAATAACTAGAAGGATCAGAATGGGGTGGAGCGCATATGGAAGGTTCTCTCAGAACATGAATAGTAGGTTACCAATATCCCTAGAGAGAAAAGTGTACAAAAGCTGCACCTTACCGGTACTCACCTACGGGGCAGAAGTGCGGAGGCTAGCGAAAAGTGTTCAGCTTAAGTTAAGGACAGCACAGCGAGCCATGGAATGAAAAATGATAGGCGTAACGTTAAGAGACCAGAAGCGAGCAGAATGGGTGAGAGAACAAACGCGTGTTAATAACATCCTATTGGAAATCAAGAGGAATAAATGGGCTTGGGAAGGGTACTGCGAAGGCAGGATAACCGCTGGTCCTTAAGGGTAACGGAGTGGATTCCAAGAGAAGTCAAGCGTAGCAGGGGGCGGCAGAAGGTTAGGTGGGCGGATGAGACTAGGATGTTTGCAGGCATAGGGTGGGCGTAGCTGGCAAAGGACAGGGTTAATTGGAGAGACATGGGAGAGGCCTTTGCCCTGCAGTGGGTGTAGTCAGGGTGATGATGATGATGATGATTACTCTTGGCGCTGTGGCTCGTCAAAATTTGGCTTTTTCTACTAGTTACGTGCACTGGAGGGGTTGCTTTGCCTGAATGCTTTCGAAAACGCACATATTTTCGCACAGTGCAGCCATATTTTATCCAGCCACAGCGCCAACGGTAATCTCGTTCTCGGAATTCTAGAAATGGTTATGGCTATTGCTAACGAACGGCTAGAAGTCTCTAATTGCAACAAGTTGACTGTCTGTGATAGTTAAAATTTACTTATCAGAAATTAGATAACCATCCTACTAGTTAAGAAAATTCACATATTTTCCGGTTTCGCGAACAGTGGTAATACTTTGCCGCAAAAGCCAAAAGTTAACCCCAAAAAACATATTTTCGAGAATTACTTAGTCTTTCCTCTAACACCTGGTATATGCTAGGGCGCTCTTCCCAACTCGACTTCAGGGCCTGATTGCCGCGGCGAAAGCCTCACAGAAAAGCATAAGCGGTAACTGAAGCCTTTGTAGAGGGACGCAGATTAGTCCTCTGCAATTTAGACGGTGTGCGACGCGGACGGAGCAAACAGGCCAGGTACCAGGTGTGCAACTACTTAATCCTCCTTGGCCCGTGGCTCCACGGAACAGGTGCCAGGTGCTGTTGCAAGCCGACGCGGCGCAGCACTGATGATGGCGATAGTGCCGCTAAAGAAGCCCCCCCCCCCCCCCCCCCCCCCCCCCCCGCGCTTTGCAGAGAGCAGGAGAAAAGAAACGGCGGTCAGCAGCGCGGTACCCAGCAGTCATGCTTGCCGACAGTACGAACCGGGTCAGTCGAAGGACTTGACCGTGCTATTTCAGGGGGGCTGATCGAAAACCAAGAATGCGCGATGTAGGAACAAGCTGTCGAGATAACGAGCCGCGTTTTTTCTGCTGAACTGAGGCCTGCCGGTTCCTGCCGATGTTCTTTTCTTTGACCTTGTTGCCTTCTCTGGACTCCCTCTTCTCCCTTCTACAGTGAGGCCATTCAATTTGTTACGGTTATCGCCGGGAGTATTTTTTTATTGCTGTACCGATAGTTAGGTTTTAATTTACCCTTAGGCCTCGAGCAACGCCTTTAGCATCCTCCGGGTAGGGATCCAGGTCCCTGGTTCACCAGCGTGCCGGCCCAAAGTTTGCCGTTGAATTCTTTCGAACAGAATGGCGTCAGTGACATCCCAGTGGCGCTTGTACCCAATGGAGGCGGTGCCCTAAAATTGAAAGATTCTAAAATGATCCAGGATCAGCTGAAGGCTGTTACCAGCCGCCGCCTGGAGATCTCTGAAGTGGGCCTTTTGGGCAGTAGGGGCATTCTGTGCCTATCCTCGGATGTGCAGTGCGTGTAAGAGTTGCTGTATTGCACGTCGTTCGCATCATTGCCAGTTAAGCCCTCCATTCCAGAGCAAATCGCATGTTCAAAAGGCATCATCCGAGGCGTGGTGCTATCGGCCTCTCTTCAGGAACTACTTGACGACTTTCACGACGCCGGTGTTGGCCTGTTATCAGTTTACCGCTGTATTAGACATGCTAATGGCTCACGTGTGCCACCAGAGCCTGTGATTGCAACATTTGCAGGATATTCTTGCCCGTCTGTGCTTAAGGTTTGGCCCATAGTGTACCGATTCGACACGCTACATACTCGTCCTTGGCAATGCAGGAGTTGCTGGCGCTTTGGTGATAGCAGCAAAGCTTGCAAATCTGTAACGCGTTGTCGATTATGCGGAGAGAACCATTCCGCAGACATCTGCACATCTCAGGTGCCTACTTGCAGTCTGTGTGGCGGTGTTCATCCGGCTGATAATGGTGAGTGTCCTAACTGTTCAGATGAGCAGAATGTTCTGGGCATCATTCAGCAGAGACGGCGCTCTAGAGCTGGTGCTTATGCACAACTAGACAGGAAGAAGCCAACTTATGCGTGTCTTGCTAGGCCATCTGGGTCTGAGGTATACGCGTTGCTGACAAAGTCTGTGGTGTCAGGTGTCGGGAAGGCTCTTGCAAGTGTTGTGGACCGCATGCTGATTACCTTAAGTGAAGCTCTATCCCAGGGCATTCCAAGTCAGGTTGCTCATTCAACTGTTGGTCTTCCCGTTCCTTCAACTAGGCCATCCCATAGCCTCCCTGGTGTATCTTCCCTGTTTGCTATTCCTGCTGCGTCCTCGTCGGTGCCTGCGCATGGCGCCGGGGCACCAGCCTCTCTACCGTTCGCACTACGAACGTCAAAATGGTGAATCCTTCCCAGAAGCGTCGAGCTCCTTCCTCTCCGTCGAAGTCTGCCCTCCCAAACAACAAAAGCAAGAAAGGTTCCCCGTAATCCGCATAAAACGGATGTGTTAAAGGAGGCTGTCACAGCCTCTCTGCTTTTACAGCAACAATGGCGGGGTTAAAATTACTACCGTGAAATTGCCGTTCAGTCGCATCTTCATTTCACGATTTACAGATCCTTGTCTCACAATTCGACGCAGAAATACTTTTACATCAAAAAACTTGGCTTACTCTTATTATGTCATTCTCTCTAAAAATTTCCGGGTATTCGGAGCCGATCGCAATACTGCCGTGGTGGCGGCTTGTTAACATTAATTTCTTCTAAATTTCTTCATCGGCCGCAAGTGTCACACCATATTCAAAGACCTGACTGCGAATTGATGGATGTTGATATCGCAATTCTACAGTGTGCTCCCTTTACCATTGCTAACGGTTATTTCCTTCAGGTGTCCACAGTACAGATAATTTAAATGTTATTTTGCGGTGTTAAAATAGAGTTATGATTGCTGGTGATTTCAATTCTAATCACGTAATTTGGAGTTTTCGTACTTATGCATGTGGGCAGCTTCTTTGGTCATTGATATCGGCAAGGAACGTGCTTTGTTGCAACAGATAAATAGTTACTTACATGGGTTCTGATTCTCAGTCTGTCATTGACTTAACATTGGCAGTGAACGGGGTGCAGGTTTTTTCGTAGTCTACAGTTTATTGAGGTAATTCCTGTGATCACTTTCCGATAACTTTCTCCGTAGTAGCTTCTCCCCTCAGGGCGACTGCTTCCCCACAAAAATTCGTAAACCACACTCTTTTCAAAAACTATGCAATCCTCTTTCTTGTCAAGTGCATCATTTGATAACTTGGATCGCGCTCAGCAAGTTCTCTATTCCGTGTTACAGGCTTCTGAGCGCTCCGTGTTCACGGTGAAATCTACGGTGAAAAACAAACAGCCCTCCCTGTAGCGGAATGATGAATGTGAGAGAGCATATCTACTTAAAAAAGCTGCTTTAAAAAGCCTCTCTCTCTCTCATAACCACTACCCGCGGATTTAGATGAATTACAAATTTTTTGTGGCTTCACCTAAAAGGACCATTGCTAAGGCGAAGGAGGAGTACAATGAGAATTTGAACAATTCTCTTTCAAGCCGGAGTAACCGCAAAGCTTTGTACCGATTCATGGAACGCAACCATAATTCGTCGTCCTCTCATTTTACAGAGTCAGTGCCGTTACGACCTCAGGATGCAAAAAAAAAAACAGATTGACCAGATAGCACAAGTGCTTGATCTGCGCTTTCAAGTGCGGTTGACGGTTCTATTCGTCCTTCCCCCTCCGCGGGCTGACTTCATTGCGGTTACACCCTCTGAATAATTTTCCATAGTTACTGGCCGCAGACCTCCAGCTCCTGGATGCGATGGGGTCTCTATCGGTATGTTGAAATCGCTCGTGGAACAATTTACCTCTGAGGTAGTGCATATTGTTAACGTGCCCCTTGAGACAGCATGGCTCCCTCCTGAATGGAAAATTGCAAAAATATTCTTACTTCTCAAAGATCCTAAGAACGGTTTTGTAATTGATAAAATTTTGCCGATTCCACAATTGTCTAATTTAGTAAAACTTACTGAACGCATTGTTCACAGCCGTTTTACAGATCACGTTCTTTCAGTACAAGCCTTCAGTGCTTCTCAGGTAGGGTTCCGTCGGGGTGCTCGATCTGAACTGCTCATTTAGACTAGGAAAGCAGAATTAGGGTTGCAATAGAGAAGAATGAGGTCACACCTTTAGTCACTTTGCATATCGCTAGAGCATATGACAGCGTAGAGCATTCAATACTATTGCACAAGCTCGATGAAATTCGGCCGCCTTTATACATTCTTGCATGGGTGCAGGAAGTCCTAAAAAATAGACGTTTATTCAGTTCCAACGGTTCCTTTACTTCCAAAACCTTTTCACAGATTAAAGGTGTGCCCCAGGGATCGGTTCTGTCTCCTTTACTTTTTAACATCCTTTTGCGGGACATACCGATTCAGTGATATCAAAGTGTAGGTGCAGGCCTATAACATAACATTTTTTGCTTCTGCTAGGGACATTCATTCACGTTGCCGACTATTGCAGGCCTACGTCAATGCCCTGGAGGGATGGCTGGGCAAGTTCAATTTAATTCTCAACGTGAACAAATCTTCCGTTCTCGTTTTTCCTCCAGCGTCCCCTCTTTATATCTGTCTACTGTATTGCGACGCTTAAATCCCACAAGTTGAGTCCTTAAAGCACCTACGTGTAATATACGACCCGCATCTACACTGGCGACCAATATCAGAAGTATAGTCCACGAACATGAGCGAGCTCTCGGTCGGCTGACACGAATCAGCAATAAGAAATTTGGCGTGCGCAGAGGAACTCTTATTTCTCAAAAAGACGTATACGTAAGACCAATTGTGGAGTTCGGTTGTGTTCTGATCTCTGTTTGTCCTAGATGCAAAATTCAACCTCTGGTTCTCTTAAAGAGGGGCGCTCCACGGCTTTGCCAGGGTTTACCAATATCAGTGGCAAATTGTGTCCTCTTTCTGGAAGCTCGCATACAGGACTTGAACTCTCGCTTCCAGCTTCTCACAGTGCGCTCCTTCTTACGGGGACTTGGGCCTATGCCTGGAGTGGCTCCTCCAAATTTTTTTGACTAGCCCAGCTTTGTTTCTAGATAAACATTGTCCGCCTCACACTCTGCATAAATTTGTCTTTTCTGAGCCCATGCTGTCTACAATTGCAATCTCGCTTAGGTCCGTGCAATGCGTTAGCAATGTGCAGGCTGCACCAGCTGTTTGCTTGGACCATACGCTGCCGCTATATGCAAATCGCTTATCTGCCAACATGCTAAACTGTCTCCTGGAAGAATATATGTTCCAGTATGCGAGCCATGCTGCTATTTTCACAGATGCACCTCAACATGGCGAAAAGGCAGCAGTAGGGGTTTATTTCAAGACTAAATTTAAAGTCTTTCTATCCGGGTCACTCATTATACACCAATTTTTGCTGCAGAATTTCTCGCTATTGGTTTGGCCCTTCAAAAATTCCCCGCAATATTTCTCAAGTTATCATCCTCTCGGACTGTCTATCAGTATTGGCAGCGCTTGAAAGTTCGCAAACAAGTCTCTTGTACCGATCCCTAATGTGCTTTGTGCCGCTTTATTCTCAAGAGATGCGTTTTCCGTGGATCCCAGGGCACTATGGCATTACTTCAAATTCGATGGCCGATTTCTTAGCGAAATCAGCCATCAATGGGCCTGTTGCCGATGTCGTCCCGAACCTCACCCTGCAGATCACGTCCCGTTATGAACGTTACCAAATACACCAGTACATCAGCCATGAAGTCAACCTTGGTACAGCGGATTTCTAACTTTTAAAATTCCCATGCAACATACGTTATTGGACATCAAGACAGAGTGAGCTTTCCATGACTCTGTTGAGCTGCAGGATTAGTCGCCTTAATCTATATTTATACCGCTCTGGGCTCACGCCGTCGAATCTATGTGCGTCATGCAGGGACGTTGAAACGAATGATAATTTCATCCTCTACTGCCGGCTGTTTCCACGGCAGAAAATTCAAGTTTTGCAAAATCCTCTCGCTCAATTAGGGCTGCCGTTTACTCTTCCCGTCCTCCTCTCCTTCGGTGCAACCGTCAAAGGGCATGTCATTAGGCAGGTGTGTCAGGTTCTTCAAAACTAAATTATTGAAACCGGGAGATTTCATGTTAACTTCTCTATGCCTTTACATTCATCTCAAAAGTATTTTCTTTCTGATTAAATCTTTAAAATTTAGTTTCGCCATTCACACCGCTTTGTTTCCTCGATTTTCATTTCGAAGTCCTCAAGATGTCTGAAAATTCGTGATTTTGTTTTCTCTCAGGTTCCTCTATATTTATGAGCCGCTTGAGGTAAACATGGATGTGTTTTTCCCGCCTGGGTCTGCACCAAACACTAGCCAATCCCCCACCGTGCGTGTGTGCCATCGTTTTTGAGGAAACAAAAAGAACAACTGGGTCCATAGCGCCGATCTCTTCTCGTCCGTCGGTTGCCAGCTAAAGAGTTTTCTGACTGCGCTGAAGGAGGGGATAATGAGGGGTCAGTGAAGGAGGGGTCAGTGAATAAGGAGGGGTCAGTGAAGGGTTCACATTGTCCTGACACACAGAGTCTGTCGACGATAACTACGCGTGTCGCTTGGCATGTGGGGACGGGTGCAGGCGCGTGAAGATCAGGCGTCGTTGCTCGGAAATAAGCTGGCGCAGAGATGTAATGGTTTCGCGACGAAACGAAGAATTCATCTGCCAAACGGAGGGTAGTCTCGTAGACCGGCTGTGCCACCTTGCACTAAAGGTCTTCTTAAAGCGCTTATCGAAGGTCATGGAGAACTAGTGGAAAATATCGCGCCATGATGTGCGAGCTTGCAGGCAACAAGGTTGGCTTTCAGCTGGCGGTGTAAGCGTTCAACCATGCCGTTCGCGGAGGTATGATATGCGGTAGTAAGAGTATGGCGCACCCGAACCAGAGAATTCAGGGCGCGTAACAAGGCGCACTCAAACTGGCGGCCACGAACTGTCGTGACTACGGTGGGGCACCCGAAGTTTGAAATCCACCCATTTACGAAAGTCGGCGCTACATCAAACGCCGTCATATCAAGCAGCTGAAAGGCTTCGGGCCACCGTGTGTAGTGAACGACACCACGTGAAGGTACTTCACGCGTTGTGAAGTGGTGAGCCGATGATCGAACACACAGGCTCCACTTGTGCGAACCACACAGCGTGGTTCCGAGACCAAAATGGCGGCAGCTGAACTTGCATGCTGCTGATGTTCTCCGCAGCCGATGCATGAGCCGGGACCTGGGGCCGGGGCGCCGTAGCTGTAGGGGGGATGTCCCGGTTCACCAAACTGTCAGGAACCGGAAACTTAAAATCCGCATTCCGAGTTTGTGTTTTGGGGATGTCCCCTCACGACTTCACCTTTTGGTTAGCTTTAGCGTGGTGAACCCTTCCACGGCTTCGCCTCAGGAGGGGCACGCCACGCGACCCTCCCTGGTTAACATAACTAACAAGAAAGGGCGCCGGCGTCTGAGCGCCACAGACGGCTTGCTGCACTAGGGACACAGCATCACTCTCTTGGGCTGGGAAGCGTCGTCGGCAGTGTGCGTATCGCCCACGGCGCTCCGCTCTCCGCCATTGGGGCGAGGCCTAGTGTGGAGGACCGTTCTCCCGCATCACGTCCCGTCCGACCGTGGCGTATCCCCTGCAATAGCGTGGGCGAATATTCGCTCGTCACCTTGCTGCTGAGTCGGACGATCTCGATTCCTTAGCGCGTTTTTCTGCTAGCTGGCGTAGCTGGCAAATAAAATGTGACGGAATGTTACTTCTTTTGCAGGTCCTTGATAGCCAGCCTGCTATTCTCGTGCTTCAGCTTGCTATAATGAATGTGCTAGCGCAGGCTCATCCATTTAATCTCCCCAGATTTTTTTTCGTTAATGTCCTATTCTTCTTTCGCAAGTCCAAAAGCAAGCGCATGCACTCATGGCAATAAAATACCATTACGCATGCAGTAAAAAAAAAAAAAACTTATACCCAGACGTTTTTTTGTTTAAGCAAACAGGACGAGCAAGCGCGATTATTCATTCAGACACCCAAAGGTTGGAAAGAGATTGCAATAAGGCAAAATAACTATCAAAGAGAAGAGTCGCGAGGACATACGCCGGAATAAAAACAGCTGCAGTGCAGGTGCTTTTATTTAAATATTGATATATATGTTGCCGTCACCCTCGGTCCGAGCTTGGGTGTCCAAGGTTCTCAGGTTTTCAGAAGACATGGAGCAAGCGCGTAGCTTGTGGGCACTGTTCTTGCTTTCTACATCTGTAACTACTGTGAGATCCTGTAATTCAGACCCAATGGATGGTAAGTTGCTGAACAGTGGTGTCAGAGTTAAGATTACGCTAAAGGTTGACAATTCCTACGTACTAAAGGTGAAGTGCTCTGATGTTCATCATGGTTATGGTTCCTGTGTTGCAAAGTTACGCCTATTTAAGTGAACTGCTGTGTAGAATAAACTCTTTTACTATTTTATGAGGAGCTATGCTGTATATATTTGAGTTATTACACACTTATTTGCTTCAACAACAGATCGTTAGCCCACTGAGTTCTCTCAATGATGCAACATTCATCTAGACAAGCTTGCCTACAATGACTGTTGCATACTCTGACATAGTTTATCGCTAAATGCTAAATACAAACCCCCTCTATGAGTCTGAAGCTTATGAATGCAGTCTCAGTAAGTAATTAATAATATGACTGCTGTTCCCGGTGTCCTTCCCAGAATCCTTAGGTGTAGTACAGTGTTGTTTTGACTCTGCCTTTTGTTTTTACATAAAAGCAACTTTTACTGTGTTGGTTTAATCGCTGCAAAATGTGTAATACGTCACAGTAGGAACGCATACATGGTGCGGTATTCATTTTTTTGTCGTTCATACAGAAGCAATATTGAATCTAAACACTCCTTAACACTAACCACTAGTTACGCTTCTCCGTCGCAAAGGACAGGAGTTAACGGCGCATTATAGGCAAACAACGATGCGTAAATCATGATATTGACATGCACCCGTCGTTTCGGTGTGTAATGAAATCAGCTCCCACTTTTGGTTGTCAGAGAGAGTGGTTATTAAATTATGCGACACCGGGAAGTTCACTCATGAACTCTCCTCACTAACGCACTTTCTTGGCGTTAACATTTAAGTTTCCACTAAAGATTGCGTTGTTGCCGTTTGCATGCAATGCACGTTTCGCCGACCGAAATTATGTACGAAGCCCTTCTGTGCTCTTCTCCATCCTTTGATGCGGATCTGTAACATCGAATCGGGAGGCTTCCTTTTTAAATGCTAAAAAATTATTGACTGACTAATAAAAAAAAATTCGGTCTGAGGTGAAGCCTCTAAAATTTGCCACTTGATTCGGGGAATGACGGGAGAGAAGCGGAAGTTTGAATGAACCTCACTTGGCCAACCTGGTGAAATAAAATAAACATTGCTGCGACCGGCTTCGAAACAGCAGGGCGCAAACAGATCAGCTTTGCTGTCCAGTGAACGAGAGAACTGTGCTATCTCCGCAGCCCGTCACGCCATGTGTTACAAAGTGGAACACACTCTCGCGCTAGCAATACACATCGTCGACATCATCAATTTCTATCTGTGCGCAAGTAATAAAGGAAAGGAAACGAGCATTCTATCACGCTTTCGGGAGTGTGGTATTGGTGTCCTCCTTCAAAAGCCCGCTTTCGCAAAATATTTCATATTTAGCAATGCTAAGCCGCCAGGAATTTCTTCGTGGTTCATTCTGGCTGAATCGTATTCTCCCTGTTCAATTAGCAATACGGCGAACTCGTTTTCTTGATAGCTTTTTCAGTGCCCATCCCGTGTGCTAGAGAAAAGTACTTCTACTCGGAGCTGGTTCGCTCTATTCCATAGCAACTGCGCAATTGACGAGACACAGTAGGCAGGACACCACTCGCCCCTTTATTGTTTTCGCCCTGCTGTATCTCTTTAAAGGCGCTGTAGCTATTAAATATGGCCCCCATATTGATTGCTAGCTACTTTCTTTGTTTCTTATGCCGCTTTTCTGCTATGAAGAAGTCGCTTAACAATACTCATTGTAAGACAGGCCACTTTTCTACGGCCAATACTATCGCCAACATACATTAAGCGGCAAGCTCCGACCAGTTGTCGACATCAATGTACAGCATGTTTTACGCTTCTTTTGATGCCTGCAGAACGTTATTGATTAACCTAAAAGAACATCTCTCCCATGAATGGTTTTCATCGTTTAATGTTCATCAGGAGCAGAAATATCTCATTACAGTTACTACATACAAGAATATTTAAAAATATAAGTCTTCTAACATAGGCTGCACAGAAAAACTGCATGATTAAGTAAAGCAAAAAAGTGTTGTCAATAAAGGCAAGAATGGACCTTAATTACCTAATACATCCGTTGATTCAAATCTTGTCGAAATTTAGGGTGTATTTCAAGGCCATTTACAACCTTTAAAACATACTTCAACAATAACTCTCAATCCACAAAAGTAACAACTTGTCAGAAGTTGTCTTGCATTTGTTCACCTAAACCTTTAGTTGCGTTAAAAAAAAAAACTTCCATTTTCTACTTACTGCCATCACCTGACCGTGAACACCAGAAAAGTTAAAGTTAAAATTTTGAGCTCAGCTGGGCTGTTGTCGACGTTATGTCAGGAGGAAATAAACGCTGTCTTCGTTTGTCGCAGCTCTCTTTGTATCAACATCGCTTGGACGCTTGACAAACTACATCGGGAAGAAATGCTTTCCAATAATGCTGACAATGAAGCCATATCCACCTGGGTCCATCGTTATAAAGGTAATTTTCCATATTGCGCAATTAGAAAGCGTAAAAGAACAAAGTGCGTGGTTTCATGTGTCAGCATCAGTTCCTCATTAGACCAGACTGAAATACTCAACCTTTATTTTTATCATGAGGGCTTAACGTTCCAAAGCGACTCAGGCTATGAGGGACGCTGTAGTGAAGGGTTGCAGCAATTTTGACCACCTGGTATCTTTAACGCGCGTTGACATCGCTCAGGACACGGGCCCCTAGAATTTCGCCGCTGTCGAGATTCTGTCGCCGCAGCCGGGATCGGACCCGCGTCTTTCAGTTCGGCAGCCAAGAACCATTATCACTATGCCACCGCGGTTGCCTACTCAACTATTATGAAGATGACATTCCTGATAGCTCATTTAATTAAAATTTAATTAAAACGGCTTACCGTGCTTCACACGGTCTTGGCCATCTCGCTCATACAGTTTACGCCGGCCGTTGGTCTAACTGCGCTATTTCAACCGTCCTACAAAATCGCTTCAAGATCTCGCAAACCGAATGTCCTGATCTGACTGCTGTCCTCTCTCGGCTCTGAAGTTGTTCGCGATAGTCAGATCCCCACATATGAAGGAGGTTGCATCATGTTCTCAGTGCAAGCCACCTACTTAACGTTGTCCCGCTATCGACGCGCTTTCATAAACCAGTCATATTGTTTGTTGACATTTATTGATCGACGACTTGACCTCTGTCTTCTTCTCTTGACGTTAAGTGCACAAATCATGTCTGAAACTAAATGAATCTGCTCATAATCATAAAAATTATATAATGATAATAAATAAATCAATCTACTAATATGAAATCTGCAGTGCACACCACTCTTTCATACAAGATACAAACTTCAAATATGCTCTCCAAGTGAATTTTTGCAATACCGCCCACAACTTTTAGAAACTGCGTCCACTACGGCGCCGGCACCGCAGCCGCAGCGGGCGACATGTCTCTCGGGGTGGCCAGGACGGCGGCATGGCTGCTCGCGCTGGCAGGCGTAGCCGTTTCTTCAACAATTTTCGACTGGGTTTTGCTGTGGTGATGTGAAATGAGGTGTTCATTGGGCAGAGATTATAAAAAAAAGGCATATAGTCGCATACTTGTGTGAAGCGCAGTATACAATCTCAAGACACCAGTTTTGGTAATTCCCGCACCAACAACTCAACGCGTATTGCTTGTGAACTTGGCCGAGACGTCACTGCTTGGAGTGCATAACAAACGCAACTTGCTTAAAGGGCAAGAAAGCCTGTGCATTGTTCGACGGGAGTTGTGCGCCTTTCGGAAGTGGTGCCGCAGAGTGGTTTCACGTTAAAATGGTCGTGCGGCAGCAACTACGGAAACCGGCATTTCGCTCCACGGGCAGTCGTATTCCTGTCGGCATGTGGGCGGCAGCATCGCCATCTTGACCTGCTCGCCTCCTTCCACGCTCGCGCCAGCCATGGAGTCGCTCTTGTTGCCCCGTCGTCACTCGAGGAGACATTCTCGTCGTCGCGGTTAGCTCAGTTGGCACAGCGACTGCTCCAGTGAGGCTGTGGTCCCGGTTCCGGATCCCGCACAAGGACGAATTTTTATTTGTGTAAACTGTATAGCTTCCCTTTGTGGCCGTATGGCTGTGCTTCGGTGGATGCCAACGAGTCGTTCCCTCTATTGCAAATTAAACCCCCCTTAGAGGATCCCCTAAGCATTTAAACGATGCCATTCCGAATTCGAGTTATTGATCAAGTCGCTCTCATCCTACAAGTGGTAGCCGTCACGATTGGCTCGTTAGAGCTATAGTGTTCCGGTGAAGCGGTGGTCGCGTGTTCGTACCCCGTAGGAGCGCGAATTTTCTTTTAACTGCGAAGTTTCTGTGGAAGCTTTATACGCGCTATACAAAAACCTAGAGAAAAGAGGCCCAGATGAGCCCAGAATTGCTTATCCGCTAGCGCATTCCCTTTGAAGTAGTCGCTTTTTTTTGTTCAAAACGACATAAGTAATTTATGCCCGCCCAGAGAGGTTTTGTTTCGGGCTCAGTACGAATATCAGTTCCTTGCTTTCAGCAGCCCTTTCCCTTCAATCACGCTGCTGCCCAACCCTGCGGCGGCAACGAGGAGTGCCTCGCACTCGGCTTCCTTCCCACGCCTCTGTGTGCCCGCTACGCTACAACCGGCAACACTCGTTATGCCATACCAGTTGGACATGCGCAGCATCATTGGATATGTACGCCCCCTTCGCTTCCCCTGCGTTTCCTGGTGCTCGTTTTACGAATTCCTGTCCTCCATCAAATAGCTTCTCGAATTGTTTGGACAGCACTTACGCACGCTGCAGCCGCGCTTCGCCGTGCCGGCAGTCGGTGCTTGGCCCCGCCGCGGTGGCTCAGTGGTTAGGGCGCTCGACTACTGATCCGGAGTTCCCGGGTTCGAACCCGACCGCGGCGGCTGCGTTTTTATGGAGGAAAAATGCTAAGGCGCCCGTGTGCTGTGCGATGTCAGTGCACGTTAAAGATCCCCAGGTGGTCGAAATTATTCCGGAGCCCTCCACTACGGCACCTCTTCTTCCTTTCTTCTTTCACTCCCTCTCTTATCCCTTCCCATACGGCGCGGTTCAGGTGTCCAACGATATATGAGACAGATACTGCGCCATTTCCTTTCCCCAAAAAACCAATTATTATTATTAGTCGGTGCTTGTGGCGGCGGCTGGTGCATTGAGGTGCAGCCAGAGTGATGGTCTTTAGCTCCGGCATTGGAAATGAATTCTGTGCGAGCAGGGAGCTGTAGTGTGGGCAGTCATGTCCGCGGGCCCGGCGTCGCGGGTACCCCAAGCTGATGTAACTACCGGTACGTCGTAGTCTATAATATATGTGCTGGTGCCCGTCTCGTCAGGTCGCTCTGGCCGTAGAGGACAACGGCTCCCTCGTGTGCGGACATACGTTGCTCGAGATTGTTTTTCGCCTGGTGCCTCAGGTCAGATCTTTACCCTGGGTTTTGTCTTCCTCCCTCTCTCTCTGGATGAGAAACATGTTACACTGCTGTGTTACCGAAACGCCTACTGTAACTCTCCAATGCCTCATGTAGGCTGTAATAAAATTTTTTTTAAATATCACTCCGGCTCGTGCTCAATGTTTCCAAGACTCTAGCAGGTTCCATCCATGGCTCCAAATATTGGAGACGACCCAAAAGTATACGTTGCTAAGTAAGAAGACAATTTTCTCAAGATGACTTCAATGGCTCTTAAATTATCTCCCAGAAACTTAAATCAATATACTCTCTGTGGGCATGAAAAACGTAACCTCAGCACCCCGTATCAATTCTTTGGTGAAAGTAATATTTTGACTGAGCCCGTAAAAAAACATCTCGAAGCTCGCATCAATTATTTATACCGTTTTAAATGAATAAAATGAATACTTAAAACGGAATGCATTAAAGGAGTAGTGATTTTATGCTCATCTGGACATCTTTTTCCAATGTTCGTGTAGTGTGCGTATAGAGCTTCCACATAAATTTTCTAGTTAAGGAAAAGTTCTTTGTGGTCAGGGGTACGAACACAGGACCACCGCTTCGCCGTTAAAGTAGTGTTAACTGAGCCATTTGGGACGACTACCATTTCTAGGGTGAGAGCGAACTGAACGCGAAGCGGCAACAGCATCGTTGAAACGCTTAGGAGTATCCTTTAAGGTTGAATAAATTTTTCACAAGGGATCAAATTACTCGTTGGCATCCACCGAAGCACAGCGAAACGGTTGCAAAGGGAGCACATACAACTTACACAAACAAAAATTTGTCCTGGTTAGGGGTTCAAACCCTAGACCACCGCATCACTGGAGCAGCCACTCTACCAACTGAGCTAAACGGGACGGCTAGCATATGAAGTGTGATATTCGGGGTTGGAACACTGGACTAAAGTTTCATCGGAAGAGCTGCCCTATCATATGACCTTCCCGGGACGGTTAGCATACGGTAGGGCCGGGCCTGGATGAATTTTTTATTAACTATAAATTTCTGTGGAAGCTTTATAGTTTTTGTTTCTAATCATGTGGCTGCGTTTTGGTGGATGAAAATGAGTAATCATTTTCATGTTACATATCTACTGCACCGCGTGGGATTCCTCTTAAAATTCCCATTCAACATTTCACCAAAAGTGGTCGGGTACGGTGGATCAAACAAAAACATTCAAAAGTGTCAGCTATCAACACGGCAGAACATATCGGCCATTTTCTTATCAGAGGCGCTAATAAAGCGTTGGGCAATATTATGTCACACCCACCTTCCCAGATGTCTTATGAAGCACGGAGTAGCAGACATGGGTACCCTTACGAAGCCGAGCCCTCATGAGTGCTTGATCAGCCTAACCTTATGAGGGCCTCACAATGCGGCGTGAAAGAGGATTCGGACAGAAAAATATGTGGCGGCGAGGTTGAGGGTGCGAAAGATGCATGTCTTGAGGGTGAGGGTCCTTGGCGAAGTTTTTGCCTGCCCTTGCCTTCCTTTAATTTCCCAGTCCGGGGCGCTGCCTATTCCTGATCTCGCGTGGAAGCGGAAGTGATGATTAAAGAAAAACAACTCAACAAGAACTTCAGTGTAATGGTTGGCTGCACTACCAGTGCGGCCCTTTCACTCCGAACTGCGTACTAACTAAACGCGAAATGAGAGAAAGCAATTAAAAAACAAAGAACTAAGAGAACAATCGAAAAAGCTTCAAAAAGCCTGAAATAAAACCGCCGTGTTACCTAAAATGCGACGCTCTATGTCGCGACAGGAAGCCAGTTGCAACGTTTCGCCGAATGTACTGATGATGATGCATTATCGCGAAAAAGCTTTCTAACCAAAGACAGGAAGTGTAGTACTTTCCAGGGTTCCAACGAACACAACGATACTAAAAATGAGTGGTGGCTGCGGAAAAAATTGAAGTGTTTTAAGCTACGAACAACTGCCACCTAGAATTCGCATTAGGACGCTAAAAAGCGACGAGAACAAGGCAGCAAAAAGAAAAGCCGGTGAGGACGTATTTTAGGATATGAGGATCGCCTATTTCGGCTATTAGGCCATAATGTTAACCGATCGCTTCACATGCCTGTGGATTTCTCAGCGTCTCTCTTCGCAGGAACAGACATTGTACATAACGGTTTTACGTTCCCTCGAGCGAAAGTACTCCTCGTTCGTATAAGTTCTGCCTACAGGCCCATATTTGTGAAACTGGTCTTCCTCTCATCTGCATTCATAGGTCACTGGGAGTCCTCATGCAACTACTTGCGCAGAGGTTCAGCGCCTAAACGGTGCGCCATAGCCCCTGCTGGTGGTTGTTTCAAAGCCAACCACCCTTGGGGCTTCTGAACCCTGGTTGCTCTTGTTGAGCTTGAACAGTGCTACTCTACAGGCTCGTGGCAACTGCGTTGAATTGCCTACCAAGGCAGGTGTGCCACCTGCTTTTCAAAACAAGCCGACACCGGGTTCTTCACCCACCAGGGCCTTTGACGCTAGGGTTTGGGTCCCGTTTCATCACTCTGTCATGTAAAAATGAATAGAGGAGTGTCTACAGAAATGGTACGCATTCCTTGATCAAGTATTCAAGGTTCCCTGGTCCTCTGAGCACCGAGACATCCTTTACTCTGCGCGCCTACCGCTTTCAACCCTTGACTCGCAGCCAGTAGGTCTGCGGAACGACGAGGCCGCATCTGAACGTCGTACTGCGTATACCCCTCGCTCCTCCCACGCGTCATACCTTGGCAGCCGGACAAAGCAGGACAATAAACCTAGATATTTTTTCGTTTTGTTGGAAATTACTGCTTCGTATAAATTATGCTTTTCGTTCAGCGCTTCCACCGCCTTTCGTGGCTGTTCTTTCAGTCGTAGCTGTTCTTGCATTTGTAGGGTTGTACTTTTATGGGTTCCTCTACCATCCCATCCTCCCACATCCGTTTACCGTATATGCTTGTGTACAAGCCGCACTATTTTAATCAAATCTTTTGAACTGTAGGTTATACATGAACCAGTCCTATAACTACACAGTGACACACTGTGGTTCTACTGCGAATAGTGTGTCAAATAATTAAAAACCTGGTGACAGATACGAACATTTCATCTCACCATTCATCGCTGCTTTCGAGCTAGTCGACATCGGACGAGCTCTGCTCATCGGCACTCTCACCGCTGTCGGAAGAGCTCGTCTCATTAGCGTGCTCCAAAGCTGATCGTCTTCTGTGCCGTCCATGGAGTTTGACATCTGCATGAATCTAAAACTCTTTGATATAGTGTCCGCTGATAACGAATGCCACGCGTGCACAATCTAAGCGCACAATTGCTGAGGGACGCTCGCTTCAGCGGCTCTGTCAGAATTGTTCTTTGATTGGCCGCGGCCATCCGCTTCGTGTAGAACCGCCGAAATTCCTTCTTGAATGGCCGGCTAACGGAAACATTGAGCGCCTGGAGAACACTAGTCAGACCACCAGCAATTACGGCCAAGTTAATTCGGCAGTCTTTCAGCTGAGACTTCACTCGGTCTGTTAGGAGCCCTCTAAAGCTGTCGAGCGCAAGAAGGGCTCTGCGGCGCAGTAGACCTCCTGGTCGGCTCTGCTACAGTGTTTTGAGCCCGTCTATGAACAATTTCCGGACATCCAATCTTTTTCATCCCCTGTACTTAGATACCCGGGGGAAGTTCTCTTTTGGCAGAGCCTTTCTCTCAAAGACAACCAATGGTGGCAGCTCCCTTCAATAGCATCAGTGTGCAATTTTGCAAGACTGGTGTAGTGCGCACGGAGGTACTTTTTTGCCCCTTTGGCTTCCACCGTGCCATATTCAGGAGCATCGAGCCAGACAGTGGTCTGATCAGCATTGCCTTTCTCTGAGAGGTCGTACTCACGCTCCCTCCGAACTGCGGTGACAATGGGAAGAAGTTTCATTATTTGGTCCTCGTATTCGGCTGGCAGCTTCTGGTACAACGTTGTTTACGGCGGATAGAGAGTAGCTGCCGTTTCATAAAACGTTCAAGCCACCCTCGACTTGGTTTGAAGTCCGCAGATCGAATGTTCATGTGCTGAGTGATAACGATTGCTTTCATTGGGACAACTCCACAGACAAAGCGAAGCCGTTGATCATTGTAGTGCGAACGTACTCGACGAGGTCCTCTTCAAGTTTTGGTAACTTGCACAGTCTCCCATGGAAAGCTTCACGGGTTCGGGTGTTCTCGGCCATTCCTTGCATTTGCATTTATTAGCAGCGGACACACTTTATGTCGACGTCAAACTTGCACCCGACTTCCCGTTCACCGTGTTCTCCAGCGTATTTAGCCACTTTAAGTTTGACGCCTGCAGTGTAAGCCCGTCTCCGCTTGCTGATTGATTTTTGTTGGCGTTGAAAAGCACGCAGCCTGACACACGACGGCACAAGCAACACAACAGATTCCGCAAGCAGTCCACGCACTTCCGAAGGAATCCCCGGATAACAAAGACGAAATGGCGCTGGGCATGGTATCGTGAAAACTGGAAACATCAAGGCGCGGAAACGTGGTGTTGCACAAAATGAAGGTAAAGGATGTGGTGTGGGAAAAACTAACTGGCGCCACATCGTAGCACTGTGGGGAACTAGGCGCGTGTAGTTTTTTTCTAATTTTTGCGGCCGAAAGTGGGGGTGCGGGATACACACGATGGTGGCTTATACACGAATATATACGATAGTTTATGAACGTTTTTCTCGACTCATTCACCCATCTTCCCCTGTCCTTCCCGGGCGGGTTTGCAGCAAAGTTGTAATGCTATTGCAACGATATTGGGACGAACTATGCAGCTGGGATTTCCACCTTCCGCGCATTCGATGTTCCCCATTGTGCCGTCATCGTGGCTTACTTTTGAGCAAAAGCGAGTAGTGCCACTCGCTTGGAATTTCGGCTAGCACTTTCGTTTGGGGTTTCGTCCAGCTTTTTCGTTTCGTTCACTTTCTGTGCGGCGGTTCTTAGTTGTCATCTCCTGTACAATAGTCTTCCCTGTCACCCTCTCCATATCCGTTCTACGAATAAAATGTTCAGCTGAACGTCCGCGTTTTTCCGTAGGCGTGTTTGTCATCGTGTCCTGTCTCTCCCGTTAACTCTTCGCTTCCCTCGAGATATAACTTTAGCGTTAGGACGCCGTTCCTTTAGATCAGCTTGCTTTATTATTCGGTCACGGTGGCAGCACATAGATGAGACGAAAATGAGCTTGGAGGAACGGGGGAAGTCAGTGAGTCCAACGCGTTTGAAGCCAGCTATAGAAGTGGGCTGCCAGCAGACATTCGGCCGGGGCCTGATACGCCGAGTGCGGTGCAGGCGACCCCAAAGGTGCGCTGCTCACCGGCATGCGCGACACCGCATAAGCACCGTAGCCAGAATATGCAGCCCTTCGCTGATCCTTGCTACGGAACCTTTAATCTCCGCTATTAATCCACCTCTTCCCCCAATTCTTTTTAAACCTTTCTTTATCAGTGTAGCTCGGTCTCTGCACCTCATCTACTTTTCTATTGATCTGTTCAATGTTTAACGTTGTGAATTTTTGTGCATATTTCCTCGGCCATTGCATCTTTAATACTGGTCTGTTTTGTGATCATACTCTGTCACTTTTTATCAGTGTAACTTTGAAATTCCTCACTCATGTGGGCAAAGCTCCCTTCCCCTTTGGAAATTACGTTGATGCTCGTAAACTCTGTTCCTCTTAGTGTTTCGTTGTAACTTGAGCGCAGTTCCTGCCTTTAATTCTAGCTGCAAATCTTTCCTAATGAGGCCTACGAAGTGCTGAAGAAGAAGGTCCACATGTGCAAACGAAAACGAAAGCGGACCAAGGGAACTATAGTTTGTCTTGTGGGACTTGTTAGCAAAAGCATACATTTTCAAAGAGAAAAATAATTCGTAGGTAAAAAGTGCTGCAGTTTAGGGCGAGGATGAGGGAGCACGGAGAGATCTAGTGTAACGGCGAGGGAGGGCCGACAATTTTTAGAAAATCTGGGTAAGGAATAACGAGGGCCTGTAAATTCTTCAAAAAGAAAATGATGGAGCCCCGCAGATTTTTTGTAATGTAGAGGGAGGAAAGGCGGAAGTGAGCGCATCCGACCACCGGTTCCTATATAAGAATTGACGAAATGGATGTTCTTCCACCAAACGCAAGCGCGTGGATCTTTAGAATGGAACCGATAACTTATAAAACCAGTACCTTGAATTATTAATCTGTAGGCTGACGTAATGTTTACAAAATGCCGCCGTGGTGGCTCAATGGTCACGGCGCCCGGTTGCTGGCCCTCAAGATGCTGTTTCGATCCCGGCAACGGAGGTCGGATTTCGATGGAGGCGCAATGCTAGAGGCACGCGTATTGTGCAGTGCCAGTGCACGCTAAAGAATTCTAGGTGGCCGATATTTCCGGTGCCCTCCACTGCGGCGTCCACAATATTCTGAGTCGCTTTCGGACGTTAAACACCACAAACCAACAAACCAATTGTTCCGAACTGAATATGGGGAGGATGCAGCTACCCCTTATGCAAAAAGAAGAATGCACGCATGAAAACGAAAACTATACCGAAAAAAAATATCGGGCTCGTTTAAAACAACCAAGACAGTATAACTAAAATTAATGATAACATATTTGAGTTAATATAGGAAGAAGAAGGAAACGCTTTTGAAGAGCGAATAATGAAAAGTCTGTTCACAATGAACCGTGCCACGAAGAAAAAAAATTATGGCAGTAACATTAGAATATTTACGTCAAGTGCTGCAGGGAATGATAATAGCAAAATTCATAGGTAACGACCAAATGCAGACAACTTCATCGATTGAAAAGGTATTTAATAGCAAACTGTGCACCCACGGGTACTGTTGGATAATTTTTGTCAACCGGGCTTTTGGAAGCAGGGTAAAATATTGGTTCTTGGAGAGTAGGTAGTAAATACGTAAAACCCAATATATGAGTTAGGTTTTTTATGGTTGAAAGATTATCGCTGTGTTCAACCTCTAAACAACCAACCATGTAACAATTGATTGAGGCTCTGATAACGGTTGTAAATGAATATATGGAAGTTATGAACGATTGCATGGAGCCTACTTTGATTGCGCGAATGCATTATGTTGTTGATATATCCCCAGGCATGAATGCATTTCAGTGCCCAGTGTGTTTTGAAATCTCAGCTACCTCACATCTGTGATTTTCAACATTTGCCGTTACTACAGCTCAATAGCTATTTCGTTTCTATTGCAGTTTATAAACAGCGTCTGTGAATCAATTGATATATGTGACAAGCTGATTCGCAGCGACACATTGAAGGTGAGTCAACCGCCAGACATTTAATTTTCTAAACCATAATCGAGTGTTAATGTACTGCTCTAGAACTTAGGCGTACGTTCTTGGGTTCCCCACCTTTAGTCAAATAATCCTGCCTTTTGTTTTTTACTCCGAAAACATCTACAAGTTCTCTCCTCATCTTGCTTATGGTAGGGGCATAATATTTGCCGCCTGAATATTTCCACTTTATCCTGCTGCCCAATATGAACATCATTTTAGTGGGTCTGCACCAGGTGCGCAGAGCAGGGACGCAGGGACGAGCTCAAGACGAAGGTGCAGCTAAGGCCTTTCCTTCTGTGCAAGGCAGGAGAAAGATGGTTTTCAGAACTTAGTTGCATTGAAGACTTTGGATAAAGAATGCCTAGCATTTGTCAGATAGTCTTACATTCCTAAAAAAAACTCCTCACAAAACTGAAAAATATCGCGAAGTTTAAAGCTGCAGTCAGGCTTATACCGAATGTCTGAAACTGCTAAGTAAAAAATAAACATTCTAAGGGCGAATGCATTACTCCCGAGTCTGAAGTTTTTAAGCGCAGGTCTATAAGTATCTGAGCTTTTTTTAGGCTTATTATTTTCCTTTATTGGGTCGTCGGTGTGTCTGGTGACGGTAGCATTTCGATAGTAGTTTTAGCTGACGAAGATGACGTTATGCAATGCAAAGGTTACAGAAGAAGACGGCGTTGAGCAAAACAAAGCGCGAGAGATAGCGCGAGGCACAGCTGCAAAGCTGCAGCCCTTTGCTCTTCTTCAGGGTTTGTTGCAGGACCACCAAAGATCCTTTCCCTCTCATATCCTTATAGCTACCGATGCCTCGCAGAAAAGGCAGGTGTGGAAATTTTTTCACCTTCACTGGGTTGGTCGTTTTTTCTCCGTCCTCCTGACGTCACTACAATTTATCGGGATGAGTTATTAGCAGTAATCTATGCATTACAAAATTACAAACTACCGTTTCTCATGTCGTGAATTTGACGGACTCTCGGTCCATTTGCTCTTCATTATCCTCACCCACTGAGTCTCGGGCATTACTCCTCTTTAAGTTCCTGGTCCCGCTCCATCTAAATTCGGTAAGGTTGCTATGGGTACTAGGTCACATGGGCTTTCACTCAAATGAGGTTGCAGATTCCTTAGCAAGGGCCTCTCTCTGCTGCACAACTATTGCTCTGCTGCCAATGTGTTCATATACAGCTGCGGTGAGGTTTCGCAGCTACACAATATTTCAGAAATTTTCTGCCTTGGATCTTACATCATCTCCCGAATAACAGCAGCGTCTGCATTCTTGGAGTAGCAAATTACTGGCGCTCGCGTAAACTAGAGGTTTCTTTGACGCATTTTCGTTGCAAGGTTCCCCTTCTAAATTTCTACCTACACAGATCTGGCCCCGCCGTTTCCCTATTGTGCCCTTTTAGTGCCGAAACTGAGATAGTAGGTCACTTCCCGCTGTTCTTCCGCCGCTTCTCTCATTTCATTTGAGGAGGCGCCTGTTGCAAATTCTGTTTCACCAGCTGGGGTTTCCTGTGTCCTCTGCGGTTGTTCTTCCATTTGCGCTTCTTTTCTTGGACGAAGTGACAGGAGTGTGCGCTCTGCTGTGCAAAATTTCCTTCAAGAAACGCAGCGACATTACAAGCATTGTATAATATTACGCACATTAAGCCATTGTCTCGTCTAGGATCTCTAAGTGAACAGGACCACCGTCTTTGCGCATTCCAATCTGTCAGCGTATACACTATTACTGCTCCTTTTCCCGTCCAAACGTTCCTGTTTCCAGTAATTAACCACCAGTGTTTCGGCCACTACCCCGTAGTGGGTGTGTGCCAGCATTATTTAAGGTCAACCAACCACCCAACCAACCAACTGGAGGCGTGACAGGCGGCGGCGAGAGCCTAGTGCTCTCGTGCAGCAACCAGCGAAGCAATTCTGTCTGTCTCAGTCGCGGCAATGTTTCTATTCATTTACTTTATGGATCGGGATGATTATGTTTTTACTGATGCGAAAGCAGCCCTTGAGTGATAGAATAGGAACCGCACTCGATTCACGCGCTGCGTAGCTAAAGAGCTTACGACTGCGTTTCACGCTACATCATCAGATAAGAACATGTGACTCTAGACCAGTTCAATAGGTATAAAGCGAAAACATTTTTTTTAATGAAGGAAATTCTACCTTTCTCTTTCTGAAAGGAAAGAAATTGCTTAGCAGCGAATCTGACGGGTCATCGGTGCGCATACGCTAAGGCCATACGCTATGCCCCGGTAATGATCGCTTAGCAGCCAGCGCAACCCAGGGAGCAATAGAGAGAATATTGTAAGAATTTCTGCAGCGTAACTGGCGGGGCAGAGGAAGTACCATAGCGCGGAACTGAAAACGTTCGTAGGAAAAAAGAAACGAGCGGTCAAAAATTTACACAGCAAGACACGGCCAAGGAAATGATATCACAGCTGCCCCTTTTCCGCCGAAGAAATTTCAAAGCGGGGCGCACTTCCTTAGTGCACCACAGGAATAGAACGTGAAGGAGCTGTTGATGTCAGGTGCCACTATGAGGTCTTGGGAAACAGCACGCCACCAAAAAAAATGAAAGGGCGGCATACATTTTCCTAATAAATTCTTGTATTTTGTGTACTGGCAGATCTTTGTGCCTGTAAAGTGGGCTTACCACACTTGTGAAATTAATACGGAAATATGTTGTCATTACAAATGTTTGAATGCTTGCAGTTTGGCCGAACGGCCCTGCAAAAGGCGTTAATGTAGGGCTGCAAAATAATACCGGCTTATAGTGCTTCGCTTTAGACCGCAGCCGCGAAAGGCATGAAATGAATTTATTCTTGGGAGACTGCTTTTCTTTGAATGTCCATTTCGGGAAGTGAGATCACCCCTTCTTCCTGAGAGTTTCAACGCGCATTTGGCCATCAGTAAAAATTGGAAACAAAGTAAGTGTCAAATTTGGTGTAAATTGTCTGTTTTTGGTCAAGGCGGAGATATATCTCTTTACTACTGTCAGGAGGAGCCATACAGCTGGTAAATTGGACCCTCAGCTTTAGCCGAGGTGTTATCCAGTTTGGCAGTTTAGAGCAATGTCCAAGAACTTACTGCCAGTCGTGGCGGTTGCGTTTTCATAAAGATAAAAAGTAAAAACGCCTTTGTGTTTTAGAGATCCGAATGCATGATGAAGATCCTTTGGTGAAAAATTGAAAATTGGCAGTGCTTTAGCTCCGGTTAAACCTGAAGCGGCGCGATAGCTACAGCTGAGAGAGTGGAAATTACTCAGTTGAATAGCAAAGTCAGCCTTTCGCCGCTTCGTTTCGCTGGGCGTTCCTTCTTCATCTTCGTCCCACTTGACACGGAGCATGCGCAGAGCTGTGACCGCTCGGTTTCGCTAGTGCGACGCGCCGCCAGCTGCAGCTTCTGCTCCGCACCACGTGGCTGGTCCCGTGACAAACCCCGTGACCAACCACGTGATCAGCCACGGCACCGCGCCGCAGGCAGCTGCTCCGCACCACTTGACTAATCACGTCACAGCTTGGCTGCGCAGCCACAGGGTGGCGGCGCCGCCACGCTAAAGCCTCGAAATGCTACAATAATGTAGCTATCGCTACAAAAATTGAAAACTGGTTTTTGAGGAACTTAAGTGGCCCAGTAACTATCAGATCTCGATGGAGACCCGTACCATGTCGTAAGAGAAGGGATAAAGGAGCTTTGCAAAAAGAAAAGAAGAAAGAGGTGCCGCACTGAGGGCTGTAGAGTAATTTCGACCACCTGAGGATCTTTACGATGTTCTGATCGCAGAGCACACGGGCGCGTTTTCTTTTCGCCACCATCGAAACTCGGCAGGGTTCAAACCCAAAACGTCCAGCTCAGTAGCGGAGTGCCCTAACCACTGAGCCACCGCGGCGGGGAAACTCATGGTGAAAGTTGTGGTGAAAATAATCCGCAGCCATCCACTACAGCAAGGTGAAAAGTTTGACTGGTTGGTGCATGATCTTGTGGCAGGAACAGCGCAGCACGAGAGAAAGAAGGGACACGCGGGACACGACGCTGCGTCGTGTCCCGCCTGTCCCTTCTCTGTGTCGTGCTGCGCGGTACAGGTGGGCAATGCTGTTTATCAAAGTAGTCGACCCGCTATTGTGCCTGCTATTTGCCGTGGGCAAAGAACGAAGCAAAAAAAAAATCGAGCAGATAACTTAACGCTCTCAAGAACACCAAGGAAAAACTTTATTTTCTTCCCCAGGACAAAGTTCCTTGCATGCAATCATGGCTATGGGCAAAATGGGTGAGTGCTCCTTTTTACCAGGTGAAAATTACGCTAGCGATTCATAAACAATCTACTTTGTTTCCTTTAATGCGAAACTGCGTTTGTTGTCTAATTTTTCCTGACTTCATTGAAGAAATTATGTTTTTTTTTGCTCTGAAAGAGCCCACAGGGTATCCGAGGGAACAGGATGTGCGCGCTAAATAGTTCATTTCTACTTTTAGACCATGTGGCTTGCATGTACCACACATGTGCAGAACATCTGGCACAGGTTGCTGGTTAGCACTTTGGGTACAGACGCACAGGAAACCTTATTTCCGCATGTTAAATTGTTACATAATAAAATGTGGTACACGCATGCTTTGCACCAGCATGCTTATCTAGAGCACGGTGACTTGTTGCGCCATTCATTTTCGCCTTGCAAAGCTCGTGAAGCGCTCATGGACAGGTCAGTGGTTCTGTAACGTATATTTTGTCATTTACTTTATGTTCCTAATATTCCCAGGATAGCCCCACAGGTTGCGCTAAACTAGAGTATTTCGAATGTTAGTACATGAGGGCAAAATATTCGATGCCTGGAAAAAAATTTAACGACGATTACGCATCTGGCAATGCACCAGCACAGCGCCAGCTTGCATGCTATAAAGATTGAATGCGGAGAGATGTATCCCGTCCGGATTGCCATTACAGGGCTCTTGTGGTAGTCATATGCCCCTCTCCGGCACTCAATGTAGGTGCCCACCATGATGATTTACTGTGTTAGCAGTATTTCTCTTACTGGATGGAAACGACACAGGCTGTGTGTCCGAAGCCTTCACACCCTAGTTTTCTTGCGACACCTAGAGCACCACTTAACCTACAGGTCCTGAAGGTCCCTCCTCTGGATGACCTGCCTGTGGGTACACTTTCTCTCACGCACATCTTAAAATGTATATCCAACATACGAAGGTTCCCTTACTGCTTTACTGATGAAGCACCGCACGGTTGCACCTCGTACGAGATTTCCGCTCACCACACAACCATTGAGCGGCACTCTGCATAATCCTCCGCCTACCCGAAGTCCACATCAGAATCGTATTCTTCTAATGCAACCCTGTTCCAGGAGTGTAAAAGCGAAGTATACGACATATGCTGCTAACACAGAAACGCAGATTACCGCACGGAAGGCATGAACGTGTGGACTTATTTTGTGACGACAAAGAGAACCGCCCTTTGTGCATACACATTCGCCTTAGTATCTGACCTTGGTGGAAAAAGAACCTTGCCGGAAAAGTGCTTCAACTGTGGAAAGTTCCTATGCTAAAGCCTAACGCGAATCGTCCCCCTGAAACAAAATTTCGTGGCTACCAAACTTGTACACAAAAATGTCAATCGGCTGGCAATCTTAAGCTGAATTTTGAAGAGGAAAGAGATATCTTTGGAAGACATTTCGCATTATGTTTTTGCACAAAAAAAAATTCTTTTTTTTCCAGCTTGGTACAGGTGTGGTTCCCGTTGATCAGATGCGGATTATAGAGAAAGCTTGCGTGAGTGTTTCTTTTTCTCGATTATTTCGAATTGTTATTTTGGCAGAGACCACTAACATCCAAGGAATGTATGTGCTGAAGAGGGAAGACCTTTTAAATCATGTGACAACTCTTTTTCTGCGTTCATTTCAGCTATTTAATGAAGGGTATGCTGTAACTGCCACCGAAATCTACAAAAAGAAATATAGGACGATATATAACTGCCCAAATGAACGTTAGAAAGGTGTTGCCGTTCCTAATGCACATAACAGACTCTTAAGTTAAGGCCGGCTAGTCGAACGCAGAATGCACGGAAACTCATTTTGAAGTTTGTAGATCGGGTTGCAAACATAACAATATTGTCTTTTCGTTGCACTAAGTAACTTGCTTGGAAGATTTCGCTGAGCAGCGTGGTGACTAACGAAATAGAAAATATGAAAAACATTTAGCATGGCAATGTCCAACGAACGGGCGTGACAGCAAACTCGATTTCAAAACGTAGACAGCGCTGAATTTAGCAATCACTCGAGTTGCTGTTATTTTTACGTAAATGGGCGAAATTTTTTTTTTCAGGAGAAGAAAAAAATATTCTCATATGGTTTCCTCCTTTCAGATGAGTGCTGCATTTCATCATATGTATATCGCACTAGGGCTTTCGATTCCATAACCTGTCTCCTCAGGAGCCCAAGAAGGCCTTGGTTCTCGCAGTCCTGATTCTATTGAAACTCTCACAGCTGCAACATTTACCGATCGGTCATATTAAACATGGCACTTGCGGTATAATAGAAAGTGTGGTTTTAACCTTATGCTCGAAAGTGGCGGTCATGAACACCGTGACGGCCAGGCCACACACAACATAATGCAATCGAAAGCAGAGTTTTGAAAGACTGAGTTGGCAAAGGGCCGTACGCGACACCCGCTGGTTAAGAGTTCCGATTGCACAGGCTTCTTCGCCATCACCAGCCTGACTACGCCCACTGCGCGAAAAATGCTTCTGCCATTTCTCTCCAAATAACCCAGTCCTGTGCCAGCAAGCGAGCACCTTGTTGGCAGAATGTTCGTAACCTCAAAGCCCCCCCCCCCCCCCCCCCTAGCTTTACGGCGCACACGGCTACGCTATCCTCCATATAGAATCCAGTGTGTTACCCTTAATGACGATGTGTTTCATCTGATTATCTTTAAGCTTGCAATATAACCGCTAGTCTCTCTGGTTTAAAATTAAGGCACTATTTTTCATTTTTCAACGTCAAAAAGGAAAACTGTTTGTTCTGCTTTCCTTCGTTTCAATGACAACTGGCTTCATTCATAATTTAACGTAGTGATGACGGCAGTCCGGCTGTCAAAAGAGAGCTGAAATTATTTCATAAGTAGTGTATATTGGGCTCACTCGCCCCCACAAAAAACGCAATCACTAGGCGGCAGCTCCAGGTTGAAGAGCGTGCACGGTGCTTGTAAAAAAAAATACCTGCCGCTCTCGGCTGTATTCTATTAAAGCTGCCAAGGGACCATCACGTGAAGGCGCCACAGCAAACTCAAATTGTGGAATAACGTGTAAGCCTCGGGCTGGGCTGCGATTAAAAAAGTGATAAAACCGAGTGTCGATGGCTTTTAGCGTGAACAAACGCAGAGTAAAGAATTAGTGGCAAGTAAAAAAAAAGCATTTTATAGAGCTTGCAGAGAGCTTGCAGGGCAGTCACCGAATGCAAGAATCAAAACTACGTTAATATCAGATGCTACAAATAAGAACAACTGAAAGAGTGCCGAAAGCAACATGGAGCCACGAAGGCAGCGAAAAGCACAGAAGGCAAAGATTGTCTCCGGCTGGAGCCAGACTCCGCCCATTTCAAATCCAAATCCAAGAGAGAGGCTTTTGTAATAAAAACAAGAAGAAAGCAATAGGTTTAGAAAGTAGTCGCACGAGATGTGGTCACAATTTGCAGCTTTGCATCAGCTCAGCATTTTGTAAGAGCGATACCATTAAGAGGAGCTCAAGTTGGCAAAATTAATTCTGGCAGTGAGTGGTCATTCCCGTTTGATATCAACACTCTACGATCTGGAGAACAGATATCGGTAACTGTCAATTTTAAAGCATTTTGGACGCTTTCTTCTACTTGCCTGGCAGTCGCTAGGGTTCGTGATCGTACCGAGTACGTTAAAATGCTGCCACGTTGCAGTCTAGCAAACGCTGACAAAAAATAAGGCACACTTCGTCAAGGGTTCCAGAGGTAATTGAGCGTGTGTAGAGGCATAATCCTTTTGAATCCTCGCATTAAGCACCCGAACGAAGATAAATTGTGTTACCCACACTTAATTTCATAGGACATAAAATTGTTATACACGTTTGTCAGTTTTACAGGAAACCGTTCCAGAGTGCTTACGAGAAGAGGACACGCACCAAAGAAGAACCAGAAGTGCTACGCGCGTTGCCTTTGCCTTTTTGCTTTTCGTCGGCCTGTGTATCTTCGTAACTACATTGCTTCGCGCACACGTTTTCAGAATCGTATCACATTTAGTTGGAAACTTTGCATCTCATCATCAAAACACCACCGCAGCACAAAAACGTTTACTCACCCTCTATATCGCCTTAACGCATCATTTGTCCAGTCGCATATCTTTGATAGCGCCTCTAATTTCTGATCGTGTCGTTCTTCACTACAAGACATTCGTCATACTTGACTGCAACAGCAGTAACAGCAGCTCTTGGCGAAAACATTTGCGTGATCTTTGTGAAGCCTCGGCGAGTAGAGCCGCCACCCGCAACAAGTATCTCGTGCCAGCCCCTTCTCTACCGCTTCCTCTTTGTAGTTGTACGCCCATTGACACCCTCAATCCACATTTGAAACGCACCCCTACTCCCCGTCGGCCTTTATTCGAGGCATCGACCAGCCCACTTCACTGCCAAATCATACCCCCCGGTAGCGCCGCCCATCACTAATGCCTACTACATAGCCCACTTAACGGCTGGCACCCAATAGAAACCTCATGCAGCAGTGAAACAAAAAAGCAACGGTGAAATCGGATTAGACGACGCAGTGGCAAAGCCAGCTCGCCAGAGGTGCAGCCCACCAGCGCACTCCCAACTGCAAACCAATAGCTAGGACCAGGGAGCGAGGCGAGGAGAGTGCCTGTACAACCACCCGAACATCGCCACCATCGACTCACTTTCCACAATAGCTGCACCATTCTGATGCGCCCTCATGGTCCCTCTTCCCAGCGCTACTTTCAAGAAACGGCACCTATAATCAGTCCACCAGCCGTAACTTTCTTCAAGGCCTCTCGCGTCAAGAAGACCATGCATAAGGCGAACAAAACGCAACGCAGCTGCGAAACCGAATTCAAAACGTGGTGCGAAAGCCAGCTGCGCCGCAGAAGTACCAGCCACAGCCTCTCCTGAATCCCTGTGGAGCCTTGCTTCACCGTCAGGAAAAATTCTGTTGGGTGTGTAACACCTCGGCTTGAAGTAAAGCCATTCATTACACTCAAGGCACCAAATTATTCATGGAAGGTGAGTTGAAGTGCCAGCGCAGCTTTCTCGCATCAGGCTTCATCACCACAATTTTTTTTGCGAAGAAAAAAATACAAACAGTCGACGAAAGGAGTAAGTCAAATTGGAGAATCGCCACAATAGCGGGGTTCCCATAGTTTCCATCAGTCCTACAAAATAATCTGGTATTCTCGCCCTAAAAGAAAAACAATTACTTCCTCCAGTAAAAAATATGCAGCTACTCTCTTATATTTAATGTAGTCGCTAGCTTCTTTGAAATACCTAATTCCTGTATTGATAATTCCGCATTTCTTGCATTTCAGCGCCGCTTAACAAATAGCTCTCGTATTTACTTTTTTTTCAGCGAAGACTGTAAGCGCCCATATGTGGGGATAAGTGGTCACAGAACCGTTAGCTGGGCTCATTTCACATTCTTGAATATTCAGGGCCAACACCACCTTAACGCAAGTAACAGTTGTGTGAAAAACATCTATTCCTATGTTGTTATTATATAAACAAAAAGTTTTTTTTGGCGGAGAGGTAAACGTGCACATCAATTGTGTGAGTACAGGAGCACCGTCTCTTAACGTGCGCGTGATGCAGCTTCTTTTGTAAAATGTTGTGTAAACTTTTAAATTTTTTTTGTACCATTGTGCATTAGACGTGAAATAACTGGCGAGCGTCGCCTGTATTGCGTAAAAGCGTGTAGGTATTGCTGAAATTTAATAACATTACAAAACATGAGGTGATTGAATAAGCTCACACTGAGCAAAACATTTGGTTTTGCATTACTCCGAACGCAAAGCGCGAAAGGTGGTCATTAGAAAAGCGGTACGTGTGTTGGCGTCCTGGGTTCTCATGGGCTAAATGATTCATTCCAATTCACATTTTTTTGTTACTATCCGCAAACATATTGGTTCCTACAATCTACTTTCACTCACTTTGTCGTCTGAGTTGCACGATGCTCCCTTGTGATTTAGTGCCGAAAGTAAATGATAATTCATACTTTATAGCGTACGTGTGATTCAGGAATGTGCATTCACCTTCCTTGTTTCTTGCTACTGGGGGTGATGATTTGAGCTTTCCGTGTCAATACGTGTGTACTTGCAATCGCTTATACTTCAGACACTGTATGTTCATGGTCTTGTAGGCCGTTTTTATGAACCGACTTCCAACCTTCCTTAACTTATTTGTGATGCATTTTCACTTATTTCGAGGTTTGTCGGTATACCAATCTGTGAGGAATATTCTTACCACATTGAGTTTGCCGACCTTTCAAAGGGGCTAAGTTCACCTGCGATCTTCTCTGTTTGAAGTAACGGCCTTACAAGAGTTCTTGTTATTGCACCCATGAATATACTCATGAACCGCTTGAACATATATCGCAAGCATAACAACAGAAAACGAGACATTGGCTGCATATTTTGTACCGAAATTATTGCCTTGCTATTGTCGCTGTGCATTTCAATAAATAAAAAAAACAGAGGAAAATGACATCCGCATCACCGAAAGCGCAACAAAGCATCCGAAAAAAATGTAGAGTCTGCCAAATGTAGCGGTCAAAAGAAACATAATGCATCCATTTGTTCTTGTTTTTTACAGCTTTGCGCCATGGAAACCGCACCCTCAAGTCGTGTTGCGAAGCATGCATTCGCATATCTCCTGAAGATATCGGGCTGAAGAATGGCACTCGTCGTTAGGTTCCCGAAGCTCAATTGTGTGCGCTTCAAATAGAGCCTTTCGTTTCATAAAAACTAAAAATTTCAGGATTGAATTCTACGGTGTTCCATAATAGAAGAAATAAACATCGTCGCATTGAGCATACAGTACGGACGAATTATTGAGCAGAATTTAATTAAAAGAATTAAAATTTCCAGCTTGAGCTTCCGACAGCAACACATGGGATGGTCGGAGTAGTTGAGCGCCAAAGATGACTTGAGACCACTTGGTGCTCTTTAACACGACCTCAAGTCGCACAGCACATGAGTGTTTTTGTTTCATCTCCTTCATCGCTGGTATCTATTGTTCTAGCGCCCTGCCTGATTATGGGCTCGATATGGCGTCGCATACTGAGATGCATTATACCATGCGGGACTGGAAGCTAAGAGAAAAAAGTAAACTGGAATTGAAATTTAAAGCTATGAGAATGCTAGCACGAATACAAGAGCCAGGAAAAGGACAAAATCTACTATGGAAAAAAGTGTGAATAGTGATAGAAATTGGTGCAACGTGTATGCGACTAGAGTTCACGCCGGTTCCGATGCACACAGGTACAGTAGCGCTGAAGTGTCATACTTATTACTGATGATGCATGACTATGCGATACAGGAGCGCCACGTCGTTGTCACCTTTCGCGCACTTATTACCTGCAGTCCCAGACACCCTTAGAGCGTGTGGGAGTTGGAAGTTTCGGACTCAAGGTAGATATCCTACACTGCAAAGGAAAAACACCCAGATAGGAGTGAATGGCTCATCACCTAGTGCATTCCCGAAAAGGTGTTTCACTTACTCCTGAAGATAGGAGTATTTGGTGTACTCTCACGTATGAGAAGTATTTTTCGTGTTCCCCGAGGACTAAAACATTTACTCCTATCAGGTCGTGATTTCATTTTCGGAGTAAATGTTCTGATCATCAAGAAGTATTAGTGCTCCTTTTAGTACCTGCTTTACTCTCACATACGGAGAGGTATCTTTGATGTTCAAAGAAGTACAAATTGTACTCCTCTTTCGGACAGGGGTTCTTTCTGGAGTAAATGTTTTGATTATCAAAGAGTAATAATGATCCTTTTAGAACCTACTTTACTCTCACGTACGGACAGGTATCTTTCGGGCCCAGACGACTATATTTAATTTGATGAGGAAGACGATTTGAAATGTAGTATTCCTATGGAAACCTCATTGTATAGCTTCGTGTTACACAATAAATGTGACAATGAAGTTACAGTGACAGATTTCAAACAATTTTTTTACGGAGTACAGAACATTCGAGCCAAATGTCCCGGTGCTTGTTTTCGATGTTTACAGAGAACAAACTCCATGACCCCTATAAAGAATAAGGGGAATGCCTTGACCCACGCTCTCTTTGGGTATTCAATTTGAAATACAAAAAGGAATGAAATAGAGATGCCGCACTTTGAAGCAAGCAGATCCCGCCGAAATGCTTTGCTGTCAACATACAGGAATGTCGTGCTATATTTTGTTGAAAGCCAAGACGTCAAAGGAGGCTTCCTCTGAAAGAAAAATTCGAAGAAAAATAAGCTCGTTAAAGCAATTACGCTTCTAAGCTTGTAGTATGAGGTGCTTCAAGTGTAGTTTAAGTCAAGCTCACACAAGGAGTTCAGAGTACAAGTTAGGTATTTTTGATGTTTAAACTTTTTGACGGCAAAAGATGGGCTAGTAGGACGTATTAGCTAATCTAGCAGCTAGTACATATCTGTACCCTGTCGGATGTCAGCGCCTGAACACGGTTATCAGAATATCATGAGTTCCAGAGAGTAGCTTTCGTATCCGTTAAGGCAATGCGGCGAATGGAAAGCAGCTTCGATCGTGAACCCATTCCCCCAAACCATAAAACATAAAGAAATAAAACTTTTTGTAATGAGGCACTTGCGCATGCATTCCCTTTGCATTTGGCTGCTTTCCTACGCTGAAAGGGGAACTGTGATAGAATTTTTTTTCACTTGTTAGAAGGTTCCTCATGCGTTCCGCTTTGCATAAATGAAGTGGAAGCTACCATGCAGTTTTCTTGCAGACAGAACCTGCAGCCGCGCATTTTGAGGTCGTCGTCGTTTTCTGTGCAGATCAAAGGCAAGGCAAGGGTGACTAATGCAGCAGGAGGAGCGAAATTTTATTGCAATTTATTTCGAATTGTTAGGAATAGAAGACTACCATCAGAGCTCTCCCTTCCACCCCTATCTGGATTCTGTTCTGCTTTGACCTCAAGTCCATGGTCAGAGTTCAAAAAAAAGCATTCGACACAGATTTCTCTGTATGAGAAAGGAATTTGTGTCAAGAAAAATGTCACCAAAAAACGAAAAAAAAATCCAGCGTTTTGGAAACTACTCGGTTACTTCATCAGGTGTATCAGGTGTATCGACCAGTCGTTTACACTTCTGAAGAACTCCTCTAAGTATACCCGCCCGCGTGCTCTTCCATCAACTCCAGACCTTACATGGTGGCTGGATCCCGGCAAAACTCACTGGTCTTACGAAGCAGACACCTGGGGCAGTAACACTCCCTATTCTAATTGACTTTGCCTCAAGTACATTACGTAAAGTTCGCCGCAAAATCCATGTCCCTTCTTGGGACGGTTTTTGCATGGGTGGTCGCCTCGTCTAAATAACTCCTGCCTCAGCCCTTTCTACATTCATGCTTGTCTTAACTCAGAACACAATTTATTCCACTGTCAACGAAGGTCAACCAAATCCTGACTTCCACCTCCTTAATCTCTGGGCAAGGCGCAAGCAGCTGGGCGTATACGTCACTCAGCATCCGTCACATCAGAATGCACGAACGGAACTTCATGGAGTCACCACTAAAGCCCGTCGGTATTCTAAACGCCTTCTGCACAAGTGCTGGACAAAATGGTGTTCTCAACTTAGTACTCCTGTCGGCAGTCGCCACTTGTGGGGTGTGATTCTTTCCATAGAACACAAGCCATCCATCAAAGCCTACGCCGAGAGTATTCGCCTTTCCCTTCGTCTTTCTCCAGATGAATTCGCTTCGCAAACTGCCCTTCAGTTCCCTCCGAATTATGACTGCTCACCTGCACCTGTTCCAGTCAGTCCCAAAGCTGAGCCAGGGGATAAGATCACATGCTCGTTCATCATGGCTGAGCTTATAGCTGCCATTGGAGACATCCGCCCTAACACTGCACCTGGTCATGAAGGTGTGACTTATACCAGATTCCAGAATCTGAACGGTGAAGCATTGACTTCACTTCTCAGAATTTTTAACGAAATCTGGACATCCAGTGAAATGCCACCCGATTGGAAACATTCAGTGGTAGTTCCGATACCAAAGCCCAGAAAATCACCCACAACTCTTGGGGTCCTACAACCGATTTCTCTTACACTACCTATTTTGAGCTGTATGAAAAACCGCTTGCCACTGGACTATCTCGTGACTCCACCATCATCAGAAATATTCTTCCCAAATTGGTTTCCGACCAGGATACAGCGCGAAGGATGGTATTTACCGCTTGGCCAACGACGTGATACGTCGCTCACCTTACAGCCGTCTCGTTCGCACAGTGCTAGCAACAGATATCACGAAGGCCTACGAAAGCATTCTCCACGAAGCCATTCTCAACGCTATGCCATCAATTCGCACGCCCTTGCAGCTATGTCGAGGAATTCATGCTTTTCTTTCACAACGGACATTTGCTATCCGCGTTAATGGTAAACCCACAGGCATCTTCATTTCTAATGGCGGAGTACCGCAGTGCTCAGTTTTAGCCCAAACTCAAATTAACATCGCATTCATTCTTCAGGCACAGACTTTCCATCGTTCCCAATGTTCAATTTCTAGCATATGCAGACGACATCACTGTCTGGTCGGCAAACCGCTCAGCTCAGGTGCAGCACGACTCCCTACTAAATGTCCTCAATCTTCTTCACAACTTACTTGCCAACACTGGCCTCTCCCTCAAGCTCTCCAAATCCTGCTGTATCCATGTGGGCAATAAATCTGGCCGCCGTATTTTCAAATCCACTCCGTTCTTGCTCATCATTGGCAAGGCACCACTTCCTGAAGTGGAACATACCAATATTTTGGGCCTGCACGTTCATGCGTCCGGCAAAGACACGGCTTGGTTGTCGGCTATGCGCAAGAGTGCTATGAACACACTTGGCCTCATCGGCAGAATAGCCAATCGCTCAGGAGGTGCCCGCTCAGATACAGCTCGTCGACTTGTTCGTGCTGTCTTTTAACCTTGGCTCCTATTCAACAACTTACGAAACGACAGTTGTCTACACTTGAGGTAATCAACCACGAAGCCATGCGAGTCATTACTGGCCTACTACGAGCAACTTCTATTTGTCTGCGGCAGGAGTAGGCGCAGCTCAACACACAGGATGGTTTAATTACCCAGCATCAAACCAGTCGAGCACAGAAAGTTTCTCTTCGTCCGATGTTCGAGCCTCAACCACCCCCACGGGACTACTGTCGCATTACATCAAATTAGCCTGCTCGTCATAAGAAGTCCGAGTTCTCTCCGCCGTTACACCGGCTTTTTCTACGCAACATGGTGGCTGTATCCTTTACACAGATGTCGCCATAACCCCAAAGCGGGGATCAACTGCTTTTATAAGCACGACACACCCTCAACTCAACAGCCGCCAAACCCACTGTACTGACACTTCATCATCTCTTCCCTTGGAGCTGCAACATCTGTGTAAAAGACACAGCCATCAAGTTGCATAGAAAAAGCTGGTGTAACGGCGGAGAGAAGAACTCCGACTTCTTATGACGAGCAGGCTTATTTGATGTAATGTGACAGTTGTCCCATTGAGGTGGTTGAGGCTCGAACATCGGACGAAGAGAAACTTTCCGTGCTCTATTGGTCTGTCGCTGGGTAATTAAATCTTCCAATGTGTTGAGCAGCGCATACTCCTGCAGCAGACAAATAGGAGTTGCTCGGGGTATGCCAGTAATGACTCGCATGGCTTCGTGGTTGAGTGCTTCAAGTGCAGACAACTGTCGTTTCCTAAGTTAGTGCCACATTAAATGCCAAATCAGCTTTAACTGACGACCCTCCTTATAACCAGGTGCACCTATTTACTCATTAACAACAAGCTCTGAAGCATGTAAGGAATGTCCGTGGTACCCTTCGGGTTTCCCAGGCCATACATGCTGCTTGTAAATCTTACCCGGTGCTTAAACTCATCCACTAGGTTCAAGCGCGCACAGATGTCGATGGCATCGCACCTTACATGATATCTCATTTAACGGACGTTAAACAAACTCCCCAGGCCTCTTTGCCACCAGATCCACTACTGACACATTTAACATCCTCAGCCTCCCTCAGGAAACGTACATGGGCTCTTACTCCCCCGTGAACCTACCCCCTTCCGCCAACCTATCACGGGTGTAGGAGGTCTCTCTGAGTAGGCTGCGGGTCGGAGTGGCCCTTACGCCTGCAGCTCGCCACCAGTGGAGTAGTGAGAAGATTCCTACGCCGGAAAAATGCCCTCACTGCGAAACCCCCGCTTCTAACACCACTGTCCACCACCCATTGTGGACATGCGCAGGAACTTCGCCGGTGCGCGCTCGCGTTCTTCAAGAGGCAGGCCTGCCCTCAAACTATGACTCCGATTTCCACTTGTGGCTAACGAAAAATATTTACGCCCGAAGAGTATGCGACTTTTTATACACAACCGGACCTCATGCCTTTTTGTAACGCATCTTAACGTTCGGTTATGACATCATGTTTTATGGCGTGCGGCAAATTTAGCCTTCCAAATAAATAAATAACTATTACTATTGCAGTTAGACATTTTTGTTATTCAAAGGCCCGTATCACACCATAGAATATTATGCATATCAGTTTTTAGAAATTACAAACCGCAGTTACGTTCGGCGCTGGGGCTCAACAAATTTTTTTACATATCGTGCCAAAATATTTCCGTTCTCAAAAACCTTGCAGGCAAAGAAAACTGTCCAAAGCACGTAACTCTTCGAAATAGCCAAAATTCTTTCGGCCACAGTTTTGAGGGTAACTGCGTTTGATTGAATATAAAAGTGATAGGGAAATTTATTGCGTCGTACTACGCACCTCTCAGTAAATAACGAGTCTAAAGGTAATAGTTATAATTAGAGATTGGACATTTTGGTTTTGATTTTTAGGAAGTTCGGTCGCCTTTTATAGGTTTGTATTTCAGAATGCAAAATTCGGTTTTTATCACAGAACATTCTTTTCTCCTAATAAATTATGGACTTCAGTCGGGGATTTTATATGGCAATTTTGTGTGCTGAAAAGTATCTCAGAGTCAATCCCGGCATTTTTTTTAGCATGAGTGGTTCGTTAATTTAAGTAATTATTATAATATATCAGCAATTTTTCCACTTGGAGGCGCGCTTGTAAAAGTAATCATTTTTGTCACAAAAGTGTAAAGCAGGTTTATGAGGAATCCGGTAGACTAGAACGCAAGGGACAGCTTACTTCTAAGAATTCGGTTGACAAGTTCTCTTTGCGTTTTCGCGCTGGGTTGAAAAAGAGGTCCAATCATCACGTGATCTGCGCGTTGACTGCAGCGATGGAACTGCGGCTCAATTGTCGCAGTAGCCTGAACACAATACTGTCATGACGACCATGTACAGTTTCGCGTTAGCGTACTAGATGCAATCTATAAAAGTACTAAACGAATTAACTGCTCTAAGCGGGTGGTGACAGTGAACAAACAATGCTTAGCAAATGGCGGCAATAATATGGTGCTTTCCGGTCAGCAGAGGCTTGTAAACAAGCGGAATATAACCTCAAATCACATGACTGTGCAGCTTGCCCAAGATTACCACCCTCTTAACACAGTGGTTACTTCTCTACTTAGTTAATTTCAACATCCATCTGGCTATGCCTTTCATGACAAGATTACTGACCTTTCTCAGTCAAGTCCGAATTAAAAAACTCAATTCGGCATACTGTTATCGGTTTTTTTTTCTGTTTACACCAAAAAAAAAATAGAAACCCTAGGTAGAGAAAAAAGGTAACCATTCAATATTATTTAACCAGCTATTAGTTTGCAGGTCGTAGCTGTATTCTGATACGCAACCACGCTGAGAGTTGTATGCCGAACATAGCGGTCTTCTAAGTTAACAATGGTTTTTTTTAAATTGCAGAAAGCTGAGGTAGTGGATTTGGCACATATTGAACTCATTGTTTTTTCTGTTTGTTAAGAGTGAAAGCAGTTGCATGCTATGTTTCGCTAACCACTTTTTTTTTGGCTAATACGCAGTCATCTGCCCATTTTAGACGGTACCCATAAGTGGAGCCTATTTGCGGCCCGCCAAGGCAAAAAATCAATAGCCAAGAATGACGCACGAAATAATTTACCAGCCAGATCATTGCTGTGACCTTCTGCGAGTAACCAAGGAATTTGAAAGCATGTATCTTGCATGGAAGTCTAAATATGTATGTACACCAGCCTTATTTTACCTGAGGTAAATATTTTGAGAATAAACGCACCGAAGGCCGCGAGGGTGCTTCTATGGCCTATTTGGTTTAACGTGACCATGGGGACAGAGCAAATGCTGGACGAGGTAGAGACAGCACCTGTGCTGTTTTGTCTCTACCTCGTCCGGTGTTTGCGCTGTTCCCCCTTCATTGTAACGTCAGAGAATGACGCACGCAATAATTTACCAGTTAAGTCATTAAAGTCGTCTTCTTGAGGTAATCAAGGCATTTGAAAATATCATGTCATAAACATGTGTTTGATCCATGACCCACTCTGCCCTCTTCCTGTATGTTAACGTTACACCGAACATCTTTTTTTCATAGCTTCTTGCGCTATCCTTAAGTTGAACCCCTCTAGTTAACTTTCACGTTTCTACCCCATAAATGAGAAGAAGTAAAATACAGGTATTATGTACTTTTCTCTTGAGGGATATGGGTAAAATGCCTTTTGTGATCTGAGATAACCTGCTAAATGCGCTCGACCACGTTCTTAGTCTTGTAGTTTTTTCAGTCTCGTGATCGAGATCACGTTCGCTACCTGCACAAATTAGCCGTGTTTTCTTACCACTTTCATGACTTCGCTACAAACAATAAACTTCTGCTTCCTTCTGATACTGTAGAACACTACTTTTGTTTTCTGCATACTAATTTTTAGACCAGCAGTACTTCTCTGCCTGTCTACATCAATGATCATATTTTGCAGTTCGACTCCTGAGAGACTTAGCAAGACAATGTCATAAGTGTGTCGCAGATTACTAAGGTATTCTCCATTTACTCTTGCCCCAACTGTTCTTAACTAAGGTCTCTGAATGCCTCCTGTAAACAGGCAGTGAACAGCATTTGTGACATTGTGTCTCGCCGCCTGACACTTGTTCTGATTAGAATTTCATTGCTTACTTTATTTAGGACTATAGTAGCTGTGCACCCTCTATAGATATCTTCTGGTATTTTTACACACGGCTGTTCTACACCCAGATACCGCAATGCCTGCGTGAATGCTGAAGTTTAGGCGTTTAGAAAGACTATATATAATGGTTCGTTTTGCTCTGCGAATTTTTTATCACATGACTGATAGTGTGAATATTGTTTATTGTCGAATACCATTTACTAAAGCCAGCCTGATCATTTGGTTAGTTGAAGACTAAGGTTGCCCTGACTCTATTCGAAATCAAGTCGAAATTGTTGTCGAAATAACATAAAGAAATCGGCATGGGCATGGCATGTAATGCGAAGGGAAGGTAACCAATCTTTTGCTAGGGTAACAAATTTGAATAGCATGGAAGGAATGCGTAACAGGTGTGACAGAAAGCTGAATCGGTGGATGATATTATGAAGCTTGCGAGGATAGGGTGGATGCAGCTGGCTCAAGTCAGGGTAATTGGAAAGATATGGCAGATCCCTTTGTCCTGTAGCGGCCGTAGTGAGTCTTCTGATGATGAACATCCATGAGAGTGTCATTTTGCAGGCACACCAGCCTTCCTTTGCCTGAGGTAGAAATTTTGAGATTTACGTGCTCAATGAAACTAAAGTAAGTAAACAAGCAATTAATTGTTTAAACCCGCATAGTTAGCAAACATAGATATTGAATCATGAATTTTTATATCTCAGACGTGTGCATTCAGCTGGTTCTTAAAGTCTCAGGACATTTATCGTATTTACAGTTAACTACAAATGAACGAAATGTACAAGCGACATATGGTTACAACAATACTTGTTTAATTTTTTTCTATACCAGGTGCGGCAATTTGTTTTGTAATTCTCTTCGTGCACATCACCTGACCAGCATTAAAATACCTTTCTTGGTCCTTGGAAAATGCTGATGATTGTTTAGATTCCAGCAAACAAGTTGCCCACTGTGAATCTAGACGATACATAAACACGCTCAGTAGAGCATGCTCTCAGATACAGATATGATGTTAGTTCTCTTTTGACACCAATTGCTGGGCAAAGAATGGCGGCAGTAATTTATGAAATTCACTCTTTGTGACGTCATCTCGCGAATATTACCGAGCAACGAACTGTGTCTTCTTCCGGTCACTCTCCGCCTCTTTTTTTTACCGGTTCGCACTTGTGCAAAACATTGAAGACAACGAATTCATTTGCAGTAAACAAACCAATAGTGTTTTTGCTCCGCCTATTCAAGCATTTCAGGTTCTGCTGCTTTTAGACGATAGTGTGCATTATAAACCGGCCAATATATAAATGATGCCCAAGTGGCACCTTCTTAGTAAATAGTGTTATGTGTAAGATTTAACTTGCTCCTTTTGCACACGATCTGGCATTCCGCACCGTTTCAATGTGCACTATCAAGAAACATTTTGGCTGGCATGAGCTATAGCATCAACCGTATGCTGCTTGCTTACTCTTTCAGGGCTTATGTTTGTTGCCACAGCTGTTTCTTAAAAGGTAATTTTGCGTTTAAAAAGCATGTTCTGACATGTTTCGTTTGCAACAAACTTGACTGTTTTAGTATGTTTGCTCGTTTCGTAATGTGCAGATCCAAGGACGGCGGTCAAATATACCGGTTCGTACTGCTTCCCAGGTTTGTGACTTTTTCCTTTTTTTTTACTCTGGCGAGCTTGGTCTTACTTCGTGCAGCGTAAAAACGAGTGGCATGTAGGGAAAGGGCAAGATGATATAATAAGGGTCCGAGAGAAGGCTAAATAGTGCCTGTTTGAGCCACCACACCTCTATATCTCTAGTCAGATGGTCTCCTGAGGTGCGATGTTTAATGAGATTCTAGTGATTTTAGGAGTGGATAGTTTCATTCCCTCCTAACTGAAATCATGCTACTGTTTATTGAATGAATGGTCGTCTTTTTAAATGAACCATGCCTAATTGTCTCCAGGAGTCAAAGATCACCTTACTGCGCCACATAATATTACGGCACCCCTCCTGTTCTGAATCCATCAGCATGTGCTTCGCCGCACGTGGAACCCAGCTCCGTATGTAGCCTGCATTCCATTATACTGATTTATCGAACACACGGCAATTCCAAGGAAAACTGATTTTTAGTCCCGGTTAATGTAACCTTGAAAAGTCGAAGTTGCTCGTCCGGCTATTACGAGAGTTAGACAGTTGGATATAGTTCTAGTTTGTCATGCTATACTGATTGCATGGGTGAATATTGATGTAAAACGATTGCCCATTAATGTAGGTGAGTGAAATGCAACGCTCACAAATAAGCCCAACAATACTATAAAAACCAATGGAGCAAAACTGTCGTCAATGACCACTCTTGTTTGAAGCTTTGAAGTTTTCGAAGAAAACTTCTTACGCAGTCTGGCGCCCCTAAGCGAAAATTAAACCACGTCGCGGACCATCCGACACAGACTTCCGCTACGCAGGTGGAAAGCTTAAGCAAAAAGGAGCTCCAACGAAAAGCATGGCATGGACCAGAAAATAAGGTGGTTGTTTTTCTTTTGCACGTGGCGATTATTAACAGGTCACTTACAGCTGTCGAGGGAAATGTCGGGTTCGTGCTTCCGAAGATTTCTCAATGGTGGTTGCTGCGCTGGTGAATTAAGCGGCAGTCTTCGGTGGATTCCGGGTCAGTCCAATGAAAAATGCACTTTAGCTCCACGCATGAAAAGCTCCACCTTCTTCTCTTCCGTCATGACAGGACCGACACGCTGAAAGAGGCGCTTCGCGTGTTCTACGTACGCGGTCACTGTTTCATTCGGGTACTGAATGTGTGACTGTAGAAAAAGCTGAGATTTTTCTTTCCTGACATTGCTTGTGAATGCTTCAGGAAATCTCGCTTGAATGATTCCCACGTTCACAGAGAAGCTTTATGGTTTTCTAACTAGATTCCTGATGGTCGTTCCAGGGTGAAAAAAACGCGGCTCACTTTAATCTGGTCACCCCAACTGCTGATTACGGCGACACACTCTTCCAGCCATTCTTCAGGGTCCTAGCCCGGTGAACCGTTGAACATGAGCCGAAGTCGGGGTTGGTGAAAAATAATGGGGGCTGGTGTCGTAGCTATGGTCGACGCAGGCGTTAAGGAGTCCTTCGTTGCTCGCGGGCGGTCCGGTAGCAGTCGGTATTCAAGTGAACGCCGCTGGAGACGGCGGCGGCTTCGGACTTCATCTTCGGTTGGGAAGGCTTCTGCGGCTTTGTAGTAATCTGCTTCTTTAAAATGACTCGGGGCTGCTTTGGCGGCTCCCAGGGGGTGAGGGCGACAGGGACATTTGTTTGCACCTCCACCAGATGTCACGTGATGTCGACGGGAGTTCAGGTAGTCAGGAAGACAGCAAAAAGTGCTTCTAGAATAGACTGTTTATTGGGCTCAACTGCTCCCAAAACACGGAATCAATCGGCAGCGCTGAAAGCAGCAAGGTGCTCGGTGGTCGTAGAACAGAGTGCCCGCCGCTCTCGGCCGTGCTCAGTTTAAACCTGGTAGCGAACTTTGGAGATACGTGTGCAAAGTTAGTACAGGTTTCTGGAACAACTTACAATCGGCTCCGCCTGGATACAATCAATCGAGGTAAATTGGGTCAGGTCTTGCATCGCAAACAAAGCGATATAGCGGCGTTCCGGCGACTTTTTAGAATGAAGAAACACTACAAAGATTCGCGGCACTATTATGCCTAAAAAAACTCTGTCGTATAAGTATTCAACAGTGTCACCTTGTTGCGCACGCAAACAGCGGATAGAGGCAATCCGCTTGGGTCAGTGCACCATTTCTACAAACTTTTATTTTTCTTCCTCGAAACGCGTTTCCTCGCCCTTCAACATTGCAATTGCGCAGGTTTTCTTGCACCTTGCTGATTTTATTACCCCACTACACTTCTTTCTGATCTTCCATCAGTTCTTCTTTCCTCTCTCAGAAACATCGAGAGTGAGTACACAGCCGGCCGCGCCGCAATATTAGAGTGGAAAGTTATGATGTTGTTGCCCTTCGCATGCTTGAAATGAGTACGAAATGGCACTTGTGTCTTTGACTCCTCCTTTTTTTTTTGAGAAAAGATTGCCGATATGGCTTGTAATTTTTCACCCGCACAGACAAAAGGGCAGCAAAGAAAAAACTCAAATTTTGTCAGATTAATTGCGCGGACTGTCACCTTGAACCAGAAATGGGACGAAAGAAACGCTGCTGCGAGTTCACGTTGTGATTTAAAATATTGACCCAGCTTTCGCATATCGCACATGTTGGTTGCTGGGAGCTCGAATGTCGGCACATCTACAGGAGCTACCAATACCATGGCAGCTGCACAGAAATTCTGCTCATGGCTCGTTTTTTTCTTCGCCGTACCCGTCTTAGAATGTTGCGATTCTGACCCGAAGGATGGTAAGCTGCTGAGTGATCAGTCAGTTGAAAATATGCCGTTCATGTTCTTCAGTCCAGAATGGTTTTGAATAGTCCAAGCGTTCCGTATAGAATAAAGCAGCAAGATGCAATTAATTCATACTGATTTCGTCACACAGCTGTCTTCAGATTTGCACGATGCAGTAAGGGATATTTACGAGAAATGTAAAATTTTAGAAGAATGAAAGACATCGAAATGAGATCGGTAAGATGAGGTATGACATATGTATTTCAAGCCTGTATTAGGTTTTTCCACCATACAGCTTTTTTCACTAGGCATATTTTCCTTAACTGCATTGCGAGCATTCAGGACACAGACCATCTTCGATCCGGGCTTGCCAGTTACTTTATCCTGACGTGTGATTCGTTCGATGAAGATGGTGTAACATGTCTCCGCGTCTGTCTCGACTCTGTTGACAATTAAACCGGAGGCACAATTTCGTCAATCCTCGACAGGTCAGCGATGCAGTTTTTAAAACACAGGGTTTTAACAGAAAGTAGTGAAATGTATTCTTCTAGTTAAGCTGTTCATAATAAAATGTGCTCATGCCGGATCTTCAGCCATATTTAAACAGTAGTGTCGTCCCAATAAATATGAAATAGATAACTTCTTTAACATCATAACTTGATAGATTTTTTTGTAAAGTTTATTAAGTACTGTTTGCGCAACACAACATATTTAGAATCCACGTTATAGAACAATGTTAGTCAGCGGCTACAGATTAGAATGGAAGTGCCGAGATGGCTAGTTATTGCGAAGTTTCAAAGTATGCTATTCAATCGTAACAAACAGTTAAAACACGCTGTGTATGACAGCCCAAGAGCTAAATCGCAGTGTGCTAAGACAGCGTTGGTGCCAGCACTTGGCTTTACTGCGCGATCCTTACTCGGCTGATGCGATTAAGCCAAATACCTGTTAGTTGGAACTAAGGGAACTAATTTTTATTTTTCGCTGGCCCACACACGCGTCCTATTTTCGAAAATGAACCGGTGAACTGCAAACAGAGCTAACTGCGGCAGTGAACTTACCATAAGTATTGGGGCCACTAAGCTTTAAGTCAAGTGAATGAACATTTTTTTTAAAAGATGGCTTGCACGAAGGCCTGGTTATGGGAAAGGGGTAGGTGGTAGGGAGGATGTAATATGAGCTGAATGCCTGCCTGGCAGCCTGAGACAGGCCCAAGCTCGGTTGCTTGGTGTAGCCCATATACAGAATGTGATGACATGTGTCTTGAGGTAATTTTGCTGACCACGTAAGCCGGGGCATTCCCACAACATGTGTTCAACTAATGGCCGTGCAGCCGTGTTACAATTTGTAGTACACGAGGTTGTTGTTGTTGTTTACCTCAGCAAATATAACGCATACCAACGCGATGGAATTTGGCCAAGGTAAGGCGATGAATGCGAAGGAGAATCACATAGCTAATTACGAGGAAAAGGCAGGTACCACGTGGAGAAGTAGAATAGTGAAATAAGTGAAACTAGACAAACAGATATATTTGATGATTTATAAAAATAAAACAATATTATAGTTCCGGGAATACAAAGAAATAATATTTTAAGGCATGGCGAAGAGTTTTGAATACTGTTAACAAAGTAACCTTCGAGTTGAAGAATGTAGTCGGGAAGGTATCTGTAACCACACCTGACGCGAATCCCTTGGCTCTCACACTGGTTGTGGATTATTCGTGGGCGTATCTTTCAAGGGCATTGGAGGGCGAGGAGCTCGTCGCACATGCATTTATTAAGCGACTGTCATTCAACAATCACGCCTGCGTTGAGTGTGCATCATGTTTGAGTCTTATGGATTAAGGCTTGTGTTCCACTTAGAAACTCAAGGGGAAGGAGACTGCAGCTGTAGTCTGCACTTTGAGGGCACGCAGTATACCAAAAACATCAGAATAGCTTTACGAACCTGCGAACAGGAACTATGCATTTGATCATTCAAACAAAATCCGCAAAGGCAGGATAAAGGTCGCAAACTAATGATTAAATCGAGTGGTCCTTGATCAAGCAGGAGAAAACTTGCTTCTGCAAAACTCGGGTTCCCTTGAACAGAAGGGCAAAAAAACTGCCGGTGGTTGCCTCGTAGGAACACGCACTGCAGTGACTACACAGAGTAACAGTCATCAGCGGCGATGGCACTCAGCTTGAAAGTTTTTGTCGCCTAAAACAAGAACGACTACAAAATCACCGAGCATAATTACAAGTACATTAGCTATGCTATGAGCCGCATTGTGTATTTTTTACTTGGAACAACCCACTATGGAGTATAAGATACAAGGCTGAAACGCAAGTTCCTCCGTAAGAGTAACCTTGGTCTCACACGCCCCACCAGTGACAGCACCTGCCATCACAGGGAAGTGGCGCATCGTTAAACTGCTGCACACTGTGCCAGGAGCCGCATGAGGTCTATCATCGATATCTTAATGTAAACGCAGAGAATGTGCTGATGGGCAAGTTGGTTTGACATAGTTCAAGCGTCCGGCGCCGAGACAAAGAATGATGGGAATAACATATATGTAAGGGGGTAGACGCCGTACGTGTGTGTGTTCCCCATCATTCTTTATCGCCACGGCAGATACTTGAACTATCTGAATCTAAAATAGAGAACGGCCAATTCCTCACTTAGTGGCATTAACCTATTGCGTTACGGCGTTAAACCCTTAAGGCGTAGCTTAAAATTCCAATTCAGTTTAGTATGCTAGCACTAATGCCTCCACACACCGATTTAGCCGATCTTTGTTTGATGTCTCTGTGACCTTGAAACCCAAGGCTCGAAAAGAAACAAACTCAAGTAAAAACAAAGTGCCAGCACAAACAATTGGCACTTCACCTAACCACGCTAAATCGTCCGTCATTTCATTCTCATTAGGTTATTAAGGCCTACTGTTGTTAAATATTTTTGACAACTACATTTGTTCCAAATAGCCGGAAAAGTGTTTTGTTGCTCACGAATATGCGTAAATGTTCTCAAAACAACTCTAAAATGTTGCTCCGTCGAGGATCTAAACATAAAGAAGTTCCTTAAACTTTCCTGCTGGCAGTTCATTTTTCTCTGATGTCAAAGGGAAATGCTTGAACAATATTGAGGAAAAATGTGCGCATAAATAAAATGCTTATGTTTTTGCAAATTTGTTACCGAGGCCTTGTTTTGCACTTGTGTGTAAAATTGGAAGGGCTGTCATATGACAATATTTTTTTCTTAAACTTTACATCCGTCAAACCGACAGAGCTTTCTTTTTTGTAGAATATATCAACGTGGGCCATGCGCACATTTGGGTGCTGTTGGCATGTATTTACCAGATAATTTCTATTTTTATTTATTGACATTGTGTTCCTCTACACAACTATGCATTTAGCTCACCCTGACCATTTGCTGCTTAGTGCACTTTCCTAAACAATTCAAAAAGCACTTGTAAAAACACTACGAGTAGAAATTAATACTTTTTTCTCAATCTCCGACCTCACACGAGCCTCTAGAAGCAAGAGAATAAAAATAGAGAGGCAAGTCTTAACAATAGGCAGCATATAAGTTAATACTCTGGTGTAAATACCTTGGTCATAGCATGTTTTCTTTTCATACAGCTGCCGTTGTTCATACATGTGTGCCTTTTGGATACTGTATTTTCTGACCATGTGCACGCACTGACTGATTGTTTAAAATAAACTAATTCTAATTTAAGATACCTTCCTTATAGGACACGACGAGAAAGAGGCAGCGAAGTCATTTTTCATTCCATCTTTATGTTAGTTGTACATAAAAATTCTTACGGCATGCCCACATAAAAGCCAAAGTTGCTGCCTTATAGTCTCTTTTATCTCAACGGGCTCGTGCTAGTGTGCAAAGACAGCAGAGCGCATTTAAATAAATATTAATTGCACAGGTTCATTTTCCCAATCCTGTCTTGTAAATTTTTATTCATTTCTTAATCACTGCTTATTGTCTGTCTAATTCATGCGGTGGTGTCTGTGACACAAAATGCGTGATGGATAAATTCTTTCCCCTAGTTTCAATATTAATGCTTTGACTAGCTTAGCTGAACATTTACCATTGATATTTCGCATACCTAATGCATACTCATTTTCCAGCTGATCATTTGCATATTATAACTTAGGCCCGCCTTGCTTCAGTATTATACGGCAGCTACAGTCGTTTGCTATAGTATGAATATGATTGCTGCCGATAAGCCCAGTCTGGGAGTATTTCGTGTACAAACGGCTTAAAAGATTTTCATAAGGGCATAAACATCATCTTGCTGGTTTGGAAAGCCATCAAGGTGATGCCATAACTGCAACAAAATTGAGTTGCTTCTCAAAGCTTTCTTAGAGTTCCCTAGCGACATGTTAGGACATTACTTGAACCGTGTTCATCTTAGAATATTTTTATCCGGAGAAAGGGGATACTCAACCTTTAATATCTTGTTTTTACAAACGTAGCCAAATTGAAAATCCGCGTTGTTGTCATTGTGTTATTTGGTACGAATTTAATATCGTCAGTATACACTAATTTCTTGAAAGCAGCTTACTTTCTAACTCCAAGAGGCATCCACTGTGTGAAACCATCCCGAGATTTGGGACAGTAAATGAATACCTTCTTGCTAGTGTTGAATGTTAGTTCATTTTTTGCAGCACTTTTTGTATCAACACCGATTGGACGTCTAACAAACTACGTGGTGAAGACCTGCTTTCCCATTGTCCTGAAAATGAAGCCATTCCCATCCGGATCTCTAGTAACGGAGGTAACAGAACGCCAATACTAAACACGAAATGAACAGCAGTAAAGTACCAGTTCTTAGTGAACGGCTAGCGTCATTTGAATGAGCTTTTAGAAAGTTTTTCACCTTGAAGAGAAATATTTTTCAGAAAATCCATAGGCAGCATTGTTGCAAAAGGCTTCTTTTCCAATGAAAAGATTATTTCGACGAGGGCATTATGAATGCTCATGTGGCTGGCAATCCACAGATTCGTCATATTCTTAAATATGGTGGCGTGTTCGAGGAAAAAATAAAGAATTTTTACGGAAAAGCACCCCTTATGCAAAAATATATTTCCGGATTATAAAATTTTCCGAAGGTTGTGAAATGCACAGCGGAGGAAAGAATTAAAATAAATGGCACCACAAAAATTTACGTGCTGCTGGCAGTGAGACCTGCTTTTTGGTTTGACATTAAAATTGCCCTATTTAAGAAGGCTGAAAATATTCTACATACTCAATCTGCACACACACATTAGTCTTCAGACATATTTTGAATCAGTTTATTTATTATATCTATGAACAGCGGTGATGTGTCCTCTTTTTTTTATCACAGGTTGCGAAAACCTTTTTGTTGACAAGAGTTAAACATTTATCGAGATTATGGACACCGCGATCTCTTGATATACTCTGCTGCATTTTTAAATATGGAAATATCTATATTACGGACTACGTTCTTTAAGAATAAATCGAATGATCTACTAATATATGAAAGAATATGTAAAGCAGTTCTGCACATTCCTACACTACATAATTTCTGGAGATAAGATGGGCATTATTTGTACCCTTTGTATAACACACCTCTATTTTAGGGTTGTTAGAATTTTAGGGTTGCATTCTTCGCTTAGCCTGCGCTTGCTTTAATACTTCGAAACCAGCAGATAGTAAGCTAAAGACTTTGTATGACATGGTGCCTTTCACAACTCCTTTTGAAGATCATAGGATAACTCTGCCATTCGTCGCAGTCCTTTTAAGCTCGAAGTCTTGGGGTATTGCATAAAAGTTGCAACTTCTCTAGCGCGATTCATCCTCTGCCGTTCAGCAGTCACGTACTTAGCTCAATCTCACCAGAGAGTTTTGTCGGTCTGTCAGTTTAATCTTTAGCCATGCCTTCTAATGCCCTTCCTACTTCATGTTTTTTGGTCTATATTCCATAATTACCTTAATGGGACCCTGAAATGATTTCGATGCGCATATTCTTGGGCAGCTGATCTGCACAGGTGGTCTTTGCTTGTATTCGAGTCAAATTTGATAGGTCTGCATGGCCATATATGTTGGAAAGAATTTTAAAAAATCGCTCCTTTTAATAGCTCGCAACCGATTATTGCGACACCGCACCGCCACGTCCTTCATCCAGTTTACATCAGTGGGCAGTATAAGCGAGTCTGCAAGCTCGCTGCTAGCGGCCACCGCTAGTTTTTTCCCGGAAGATTGCCGCCGGCTTTGTGCCCCAGTGAGGGTTCTATGTTCTCCTTCTTTCGGCAGTTACTCGTGGTCGAATGGTCCCGTTTTTTTTCTATGAACGCCTATTCATCAGCTCAAAGGTGACCAAGGACTGAAATAATACTTCAGAATTTCCCATCTTGCAGGCATATCCTTTCCGTTCCGGCCTTCCTTGCTGAAGTCTGCTGCACTAAATAACTTTTGTTTCTGTTGCAGTTTGTAAAAAGCACTTGCGTAGCGATCGACATATGCGATAAGTGGATTCCTGGTGACAACTTCCAGGTGAGACACATACATAAGGCATATACATTAGTGAGGCGTATATAAATGAAACAAAAAACTTCAAGCTGAAACAAATACATACCACCGCCGTGGTTTCGAAACATAATCGCGGTATGAATTATTCAATTATTTAGATTCACAAGGTTAATTCAAGGCACGCTAATATTCTTCTACCGTGATTAGTGAGACTTAATTCCTAAAACGGCTTTTCCAGGTTTGGCCGTGAAGTAGAGTTTTTGCTGTAAAAGTGTGTTCTAACCATCATGACAATTGGCTGCACTTCCATCGCTGACATCAGCACGCAGATCACGTGATGCCCCGTCCACGCGCTCAGCCCAACAATATCATGTCAGTCGAATTCTTGGAAGAAAATTTTAAACTGCATTTTTGTCTGCCGGCTGTCTCGTTTAACTAGAGTTATTCTTCTATCGAAGATAGCAATTTTTTCTACAAACAAAGCTTCAAGTACTAAAGCTTGGCGCCAGTTATAGGTAAATGGCCGCCGCGGTGGCTCAGCGGTTATGTCGCTCGGCTGCTGACCCGAAAGACGCGGGTTCGATCTCAGCCACGGTGGTCTAATTTCGATGGAGGCGAAATTCTAGAGGCCAGCGTATTCTTGCAATGTCAGCGCACGGTAAAGAACTCCAGATAGTCGAAATTTCCCGAGACCTTCACTGCGCCGTTCTCAAAGTCTGAGACACTTTGGTAGGTAAAACCCTCATACATAAAAAAAGTGATAGGAAAATATAATTTTCATGATGGCAAAAACCAAGAAAACGAGATCAACACTAGTTCACTTTTTTTCCACACGGGATGGCAGCATTAAATCGCTGAAGACAGTGCTTCATTTGTCGAAAATAATATGAGTCGAAAAAACCCGAAACCTGGTTTCTGAATTAAAAACCAAAAGAGAGTGCGAAGTTTCAAGAAATAAATGCCGAAAAGTCCGAACCATATTTCAACGGCGTATGATTAGACATTGGTTAGTATGATTACATTAATATGCCTAAAGCTAATATATTAGTAGTGTTTTTGATATTCTAGTTAAGAGAGTGAGAGAAAATTGAGGTAACAATTGTTTGCATAAGGAAAGTGTATTCAATAAGCCGATGCCGCTGAATTTAGTAGTATGTCATTTGCACGCAGCAGTCTTCACTGCAGTCGTCATGTTTTCATAGAATTCATGCCAAATGTACAGGAAAGTCATCGACGCAAGCTTAGAAGAAATGTACGCCAGGTAGGAGAAATGATGTCGTCACTGCCTGCAAAACTTTTATATCTGTTTTCTCCACACGCTGGTTAAAACCCGCGGAAACTAAATGGTCGTCAACAAATTTATCCAGCGCGAAGTAACGACGACACGAAGTGGAACACACAGCACAGGACAGGCGCTGTCCTGTGTCCAGCATCGGGAAAGACTGAAATGCCTGGGTGGAAGACACGAGCGGATGGCCGATTCGTCCAGTACCTCCCACAGCAGGCGCGGCAACAATGGACGGGTGTTGTTTTCTGGGTGTGATTTCGCTTTGTCGAGCAGCAAGAGTGCATTGAAGGCAGTGATCTCTTGAAGTAACGCCTCGCTGCCACCAAATGTATATAAAGAAGTTGAAGTTTTCACACTTCTTTCCTTGGTAAGAAAATGAAGCAGATGACTTCCCCTGTGCAGTCAAGGAATGTCGGCTAGGTTGTTGGTGAATGGAGTTGTTCTGAATTTTGTCAAAAGAGGCCGAAGTGTGTTTCCATCCGACACCTCTTTCATTCCAAACATGGCACACAAGAATTTAGACCTCCTGAGACCACTGCATACCTGCTAGGTTGGTGATTACAAAAGCAATGGCTAAGGACAAGATGCCGTCACAATGCTTTTCGAAGTTTCGGACATTTCAGAGAAATATTATTTTTATTTTAAACTGCCCCATTCAGAACTTCCAAACACCTAGAGATGCAGTGTTTCAAGTGAATACTTGGGTCTGATCACTAACAATACATGCGTTGTGACCAGCTCAGTTTGTAGAAACACTCACTATTTAAGACAAGGCAATGACAAAACGTTTTTGTTGAAAAGGCGCACAGTAAAGCAATATAATATTTTTGACTGTGCGCTTGACCTAATGTGCTTCTATTGTCGGCCGGTCTTAGAAAAGTATATGATGGAACATCATGATGGGGTGTAAAAAATTTAGAGATGTCCCGAAACTGTAACAATTTGAATAAAAACAAAATATCTTTTTTATCTAGAAAAAAGTCCCCTGCATGCAGCAGTGGCTATGGGCGCATTGGGTATGTACACGTTTCGAATGCTAAATGTGCACTCCGAAAGGTGAACATGCAGTTACATATATTCTGCACAGGAAAGTTATATCCCTTCAATACTGCGAAAATTTTGAGGACACAACAAAAAATTTTAGCGCTGACAGTAGCCGACATGCTAGATTGTTAAGAGGACGCAAGGCCCAATCTAATATTTTAGACAACTTAAAAACAAATGATTGGCATTGAGAATGGCAGTAGCTTCGTGGTACCTTTCTCTCTTTTCTAATTCCAAGCAGTCCTATTCTCTGTCCATATGTTTGCATTTAACTCGCCCATCACTAAGCCATTGATAATTGGTACTTCAAATGAAGAAGTAAACACATTTTCATTCAGTGCGTTTTGTTTCATCTCACTGAACAATATTCTGAAATTCCTTCTAAAAGTTATATTTTAGTTATTTACGTGGATAAATTTTGTTGAATCTGCATTATTACACTGAAGAGTAGTGTAATGAATAATTAGGATGGATTTTTTCGAAGTAATGTGATTTTTAAATATTTTCGCAAAATCAACTGCTATGAAAGGTCTAGGGCTCATATCTAAGGAAAGCGTTTTGCCTTAAAATCGATTACGCACGGGTCACAAAATGTGTTTTCTTTATTTTCAGCTGGCGACAGAGGTTGTTCCTGTAGAGCAAATGCGCATTGTGGAGAAAACATGGGTAAGGCCACTTTTTGTAATGTTTTAAGGAGGTGAAAGAACCGTAATTGCAAATAAATTAGATAAGACGTTCACCGGACGGCAGTGTACTTGAAGCAGGCTTAGACACCACTATGTCAGTTTGGAAGATCATAAATAAGGCGAATATAATATTCGGTATTGGAAAAGCCAATCAGAATTCCTCCCACCTGAAGAGTCAAGTTGGCATCTATGCTCACGTGAGCAGGATTCAGCGAAGCGGACACCCATAGCGCTTCTGTTAGCAAGAAAAAAGCAGCGCTCCTATAGGTAATTTTGTGCGGCGAAGAAGTCAACATAATAATAATAATAATAATAATAATAATAATAATAATAATAATAATAATAATAATAATAATAATAATAATAATAATAATAATAATAATAATAATAATAATAATAATAATAATAATAATAATAATAATAATAATAATAATAATAATAATAATAATAATAATAATAATAATAATAATCAATCAATCAATCAATCAATCAATCAATCAATCAATCAATCAATCTTTATTTTCGGTGCCCAGGAACAACCCAAAGGTCTTGGTGCTGGTACACCATTCACACGCACAAAATGTAAATTTATTTCACTACAAAGGAAGACACTCAGGGGAGGTAATGCAGCAGTCAAGGCGTTAGAAAAAAAAAGACATATAAACTAGGCGTGACAGCAAGCATGAAGCAAAAAAGCGAAAACAAGAAAACAGCGAGAACAGCGGTAAATGAAAACAGCTAGAACAGGCAACAGACATATAAATAACTAATGAAACAATAAACAAAGAGAATGAACGACCGATAACAGCCAAGTACAGCATATAGCAAAATACAAACAAGAATAAAGCCAATACTAATATGAACGAATATGAAACCTCTGAAATACAAGCTAGAAATACAATCATACACAATAAGAAACGTAATTAGTGAACGCGTTACAGACAATCAGGCGTGAGTATACAGTATTAAAGAAATAATATTAATGAAAACAAGTACACGTGATGAACAATTAAGGAGAGAAAAAACAATATAATACCGGTGCAAACGCACAAGTGTAGTAAAGACAAAATGCATGAAAGGGGAAGTTATGTATGAGAAAAAGAGTGCTCAAAGTGGAACGTCACGGACATCCAATATAAAGGAAGGGAGAGAATTTTCGAATATATCTAGGTGAGGACAAAGAGAATTAAACAACTTTTGCATTCTGTCCAGAGGGGAGATGGAGTGCAGGAGCGCAGAAACTTGGAATGGTCTGAATTCCCTTATGCTCTTTCGCGGTACACGCAAAAGGATACGCGCTAGGAGCTGAGGGCATAGAATGTGACCATGAAGAAGTTTATACAAGAAAATTATATCTGCCCTCACGCGACGGCAGCTAAGAGAAGGAAGCTGCAGTGAGTTACTCCGTCTGGGACGAGAGCTGGAAGTTTTGCAAGAAAACCGATGTTGAAATATGCGTAAAAACTTTAGCTGAACTCTGTCGATTTTTTCACAGTTCGACTGGCAAGTGCCGTTCCAAACAACAGACGCATATTCCAAAAGCGGCAAGCATATGGAGAGGTAGAGCTTTAAGAAAGGAAGTGGGGATTGAAACTCTCTCGAAAGCCTGCAGATGAAGCCGAGTGTACGCATAGCCCGTAGAGCAATGCGTTTTGTATGAGAGGAGAAGCTGAGGCTACGGTCGAAAAGTACGCCGAGGTCATTAATTTCATCAACCCTGGGCAGCGGCCTACCATTCACAGAATAAGAGTAGAGAAGGCTGTGCGTTTTACGCGTAAATGAGACAACCTTGGTTTTAGATGAATTGAGAATGAGCCCATTCTTCAAGCACCAATCAGAGAAGGCGGATATGTCAGATTGCAATGACAAGCAATCGTGAAGAGTATGTATTGCCTTGAACATTTTTATATCGTCCGCATAAAGGAGAAATGAGGAGTTTTTGACCACGGAGGAAACGTCATTGATAAATAATAATAAATTGATAAATAAATAATAATTGATAAATAATAATAATAATAATAATAATAATAATAATAATAATAATAATAATAATAATAATAATAATAATAATAATAATAATAATAATAATAATAACTTCTTTATTTCCATCAGTGATGGAGGAGACGGCGAGTAAAAGTCGCTTTAGAGGCAAGCGACTTGGCTAGAGCCCGCAGCCTCCTTTACAAGGCAAACAGCGATTGAGCAGAAGATATACATAGCAATTGACCACATGTGAAATTTGCACAAAAAATAAACGTAAAAACACAAATTACCTGAAAAACGCTCTTCAATTATTTTAGAAAGATTGAGTGACAAAGTGTTGACGTAAAGCTCGTACATCAGTTATATAAATATCCAGACTTGATTTCAGAAACAAATTTAAAAGTTTTGGTAATGTGTATGATATCTTTTGTGTAGAATAATTGGCGCGCGGAGTGACTACCTTCCACTGTTCCGTACACTTTGGGATGTAAGAATGTGTGTTCCTGGTGAGATTAGATAACTCATGAAGGAACTGTAAATTCTCTTTTACCTCCCGTTTGAAAGCTTGACTTAACTTTAATGATAAAGGTTAAACACGGGTATTATATTAGCTTTCGGAATTAAGTCTGATGTGTGGGCATTGTAAGGCATGTTAAATAGTACTCGCAAAAACTTTTTCTGAAGTATATGTATCTTTTCTAGATTCGTACGTGATGTGGTACCCGACACGAGCAGACAGTAATAAAGTGTAGAGAAAAATAGGGTGTTATAAACAAGAACCTTGATTCTGTAAGGTAATAGTGGTCACAGCCGCACCATCATGCCAACTACACGAGATAATTTGCCCAATATCGATCCTATGTGCATGTTCCAAAGCATATTCTGTGTGAAATTAACTCCAAGTATTTAAAAACTATCTACAATTTCTATGTTTACATCGTCATAGGCAAGGTTGACGGAACTAATTATTTGTTTAGATTTGGGAAGATCAAGGGAAGATGAGCAGCTGAGGCCTTTTACGCGACCGTAGGCTCAGAATGTCTCGCATAACTTATAGAAGCAGATACGAAATTAGGAATCGACAGTGACTCAGTTGGCCTTTAATTAAAATGTCTTTGAAAAAATTACCCCTGTTAGCCTCAAGGTACGAAAAAACGCGGAACGATGCACTGAGAACAATTCGTTGCCTGGGCTTAAATGTTTCTAGGATCTGTTTCAGTTGTGACGTCTTCCAAACAGGCCAAAACTTGTGATGACGTCCATATGTTTAAGAAAGTACGGAGGTGCAAGATATCTAGAGAACCTTGCTACTCGTTGTTAAAAATGCCTTTGTGCATTTTCTACACCCTTGCTCAGCAAAAGGAAAGTGACAGCTCAATTGAGCGCATAAATAGAACGGTAAATTTTGAAAGCGTTAAAGAGTGTGTGGGAGGGACAGCACGAAATAGCCTGAATTTGGCACCAAAGATTTGGTTTCGCGCGTTTGGTTCTTATGAATTGTTTTAGCGTGCCATGCTACTTATGCAAGCATCCTAAAAGCTTCCCATTTTGTTGACATTTGCGTAAACTTTTTTGCATATGTGCTGCCTCCTTACTACTCTTGCACTCACTTTACCGGCTGTAATAAATCACTGCGGAACGACGAGCAAACAATTTCTTTTTTTCTTTCGTGCCTCCTTTCTCCGCTGTACCAAATGTCTACTCATGTCTTCAAGCAGCGTGATAGTTCGCTATGAACCGACACCAAGTCGGCCGCTACACGCGTACGTCCTTAAAGGAGTGAAAAAGAAAAGGCACCTTTCCAAGCAGCACAAGTTATTGGCCCAATATTTTGAATGAACGGTTTCACACTGGTCCTATGTAGGATGAGCCTTTGCAATACATTTCCAATATGGGGCCAATTACTTGTGCTTCCTGTGTTAGTGGAGGACTTCGGAATAATTTTCACCACATTGGTTTCTCTAACTGCAGCAACACCGTACAGGGCCCGGAGTGAGTGAGGGGGTAAACGTTTATTGAAGCGGACGTTCTTTGAGCTTAGCCTCTATCGCAAATCGAACGACGCACAAAAAGTTTGAGAGCACGTCATTGGCCTGAGCAGTCAAGCGCCCCACACAATGAGACACCGCTGCAGGAGACGCTTGAAAATTCTTATTGGGATCTCTGGCAGGGTTTATGTCTTGGTTATAAAGTGTTAACAGGAAAGGCGCGATAGCATTCCCAAAGTGAGCAGAATCCTGAACTGTGCCCTGAAGGAAAAGATTTGGATGGATGTTGAAAGAGCCCAGGTTAAAAAGAAACAGACCAAATCTTATTATTGGTTTGGGAAATATCGAGCTTTCACGCGAAAAATATCGCTTGACTGCATTTGTGAATCGATAGGCTGTAGCGCTGCGAAGACAGCTCTCCGTATCTTTTACACAGCTGATATGGGGCGGTGAATCTTTTAAAGCCGGGCTTTAGTGTGAACAGTACAAGTGCCCGAGCACCTCGAAATTATGGCTCGCTTCTGAAACACGCTTCATGGAAGATGGCACGGTGAGAAACTGGGCACAAGAAACGAGCAGAGATGCGATCGGTAGGATGTGCCTTGCGAAACTTGTGTTTTGGAGCAGAGACTCGCGCTGGGGACGACGGCAAGCCGTATCACAGTTATTTGAAGGCTAGAAAGATTTATTAGAAACATGATGCGCATCTTTTAAGTCAAATTTTTCAAAGAACTCAAGTCTTGAATATTGAAAGGACCTCTAAAAAGTTGCAGTCATTTTAAACAACCCAGCGTAATGCGTACGTTGGGTGGCTATCTATGTCTATGCAGGTACTTACAATCGTCCGCTTCTTTGAAAGGAAATAAAAATTAGGTGTGGTTCAACCTGGCCGAACCTAGTTTGTGTGCGTATTTGCCTCTTCGCCGTCCGGGCCTCGTTCGCGCAGATCTTTTTTCGCATTTTTGAGCTTAATAAGACGAGCGAAAGCTCTGTGAAGCATGGTTATCCAATCTGGCGTCTTTCGACATCGTAAAGATCATCACATTGCGTTTGACGGCGAAGATACATCGTCGAACCAATATTTCCGGCTCGTTGCTCATCCGTGGTTTTGTGTGAAGCTAAGCACACACCACGCGATTTCATATAGCGTACGGAGCTTCGCGGGATTTCTGGCAGTTGCGAGAGTGTAGTCGGCTCCTCATAAGCAGCTGTGGCCAGGCGCAGTGTGTCACGTTATTAATACATAAGCATTACTAGGCTATATCGACAAGGTCGTGTCCGCAAAACGTGTCCGGTACAGTTGTGAGGAACCTACAAAAGGTAGCGCCAAACTAATGGTTATAATCGAAAGAGGATGATGTGAGGTTGATGTCGAAAAAAGAATTATGTCGATAAGTTGATTAGTTAAATAATTAGAGCCAAAAATTTCCAAAAAGTGGGCGGAGCCATGGCAACGTATGGCGTGAAATTTCGAAAACCGGAAGTGTGGGCGGAGCCAACGTGTGGCGCCAAGTTTGAAAACTCAAAATGGACGATTGATGGAACTTGATTTAGCGAGACAAATATTTCTGGTAATTGGGAAATTGGATAAATATGCATCAGTGCTTAATCGAGTAAATGTGAGGAGATGAGACATGTGGAGCAAATAGAAGCGCCGACTGAAGCAAAGAGAGGCCAAGAGCGGCAAAGAGAAACGTGGAGGCGTCGATGCTTTTGTATTCCTCGAATGCAAGTTACCGCAGAAAAATTGAAAATTGGTTGTTGGGGAAAGGAAATGGCGCAATATCTGTCCCACAACTCGGCGGACACCCGCACACCACCGTAAGGGAAGGAATAAAGGAGAGACTGAGAGAAGAAAGGAAGAAATAGGTGCCGTAGTTGAGGGCTCCGGAAAAATTTCGAGCACCTGGGGATCTTTAACGTGCACTGACTTCGCACAGCACACGGGCGCCTTTGCGTTTCACCTCCATCGAAAGGCGGCCGCCACGGTCGGGCTCGAGCCCGGGTACTCGGGATCAGTAGCCGAGCGTCCCAACGAATGAGCCACCACGGCGGGTTTACTGCACTGACCTCAAACGTTGTTCAATAGTTTCGAGGTGAGCGAGTGCCGTTGGCTCAAAGCGCGCAACTGTGCCTAGGCGTAGCGATAGAGGTGGCATCATGTCAGCGCGAAGCCTCCGGTCCTCCTAATATTAAGGCCAACTTTCGTAGCCACTACCCTTCAGGTTTTTACGGAAGGAGTTCTGCTTCCGCGCTAAAATTCAAACCGAACCCACACTGCACGTCATCTCCTGCTACATAATCTCTGTTCTCAAGCTGGCGAAAACAAACGGGCATTAATGCTGCGATCCGTGCACTGAAAACTTCATTCGTCTACAACCCTGCTGGACAGGTGAAGGATTTCTATGGTGTCTGCTTGCGTGTGATATAAGACAGTACTATAACCTCCGCGGCTCGTGTTCAAGCCTTAAGAAGCGTTAACTGTTTTCTGCTTAACTTTAGCCAGTCGTGAAGTCGAAACTGCATGCTCGAGGCGACGGCTGGCAAGGGGTTTACGGTTAGCTGTGCGGCTTCCAAGGTGCTACTGTGCTTGGGCTGAGAATTTTCTGCTCGGGCAGATGATGCAGCAGTCACGAGGTGACCTCTTCTAAAGTGTTTGCGTGTGGTTCAGAAGGGCGCAAGAAAAGGTTGCTTCCACAGCCACCGCCTTCAACTTGTGGGCTTCCCATGACTCTGCTCCGAAAGACCCTGCTTTAATTCAACTCGGTAGCATAGCATCCACGTTTTCTTTCTGTGCACTTTTGTACTTAGGCGAGATTCGTCACGTCATCACCGTGCTCTTCTCCCTCCAATGCGTTGCTGTCACTGCATTGAGAGAATATTGTTAAACAAACGTCAAATTGTCTTTGATTCAAGATTTTCTCAAGGCCACATTATTTCGTGTTTTGTTCAGTTCCTGAGCACTACTGCTCTCTTTTTTCACATAGATTCAACGTTTTCGATCCCGGTGAGTGTTTATTCTCACTCTGCAGGGGCGTGCAACCGCACTTTATAAATGTGTTGCAGGGATGAAGTAATTTAGCACAGTAGTAATTCTTATCATCCGTTTTAAGACGGCAATTGTCTCAAAAAAAGAAACTTCAGTTGCGAAGGCTGGTCGCCACTGTATTTGGCGGATGGCGACTTAGCAGAGAGCGCTGCTGGGCTATCAGCGGCCAAATGCCTTGAATGCAGCGGATTCAATCCGCAAAATTAGGCGTGTTTGCAACAGTTGACCGTGTAGCTTTTCCTCGCTTCAGTAATTGTAAACAACGGAGCATATCAAATTTTGTAGAAAAGGCTCATGAAACGTGTTTTAGCGAGCTGAAGGAAAATTGCTGCTCTATGGCCAAATTGAAGGCGCTTTCTTGAAAACAGTCATTAACCAGAAAGCAGTCATCAGGGTGATGCAGTGAGAGAATCCGATCTGTTTAATAGCACGACCGGTATTGTAAGTATAAAAATTGTGGATATTATAAGTGCAGAAAAAAGAAGTCACAATATATGCTCAATTAAAGTTGTGTTCGCCTACACATGATTCCATATCTCACTTCAACCATGGCTCTTAAGAACAGCTTCTGATCACATCTACCCTGAGAGACCAGCCGTTAGAGGTCACAGGTCCGTCACAGGGTCGCAGGGTATGACTTCCAAAATTGATGCGCCGCTCTAAGAGCTCCAACCTGAAAGCGTTATTGTTGAAAGTAGCGTTTATTCTTCCGGCTAATAATTATCGTCCTCGGAGTCGTATAGGTGTTCCAGCAGTACAAATTTGTCTCCCGCCTTGAGTGAGGCAAGATAGATCTTTATGCTCTGAATACTCATGGCAGACCCTCTAGAGCATCGCACACGGGGTCCCTGTGGAGAATACAGTCCTAAAGGTGGCGAAGTAATGGAAGCTACTCTAGCGTTTTGCTTTCAAACGCATTCATTATTGCTCAGTCTTCTACTCTGCATTGCGCGAAGTGAAACTGTTATCAAGATTTGTTTTTGTATTTGTATAACTGTCACCAAACACTTGAAGAGGAGGCGACATTACATTTCTCTAGGGTAAGGGTGCGGGCTAGTTGGTAATCAATGATTAAGAATATATAGAGGGCAGCTTAAAAATGACAAGCACGAAGACGACAGCAGACACACGAGCGCTTAAAAAACGAAAAGATATTAGACATACGTGTCTTACCTCTTCAAAAATTTCAATTCAACTTCTGTCGGGGCAAATGAGGCCGCACGAATACAGGAATCTTGCAGCATGGCTATCTCAGCAGCCTCTACTGTATCCCGCACTATCGGGTCAGAGTGCCTATACAGCGCAGAACAGCTGGTTTTACCTTTTTGTTGTTGTTGTTAACCTATCAAAAGATGGCACATACCTACACTGGGAGATCTGGTTTTATCTTGTTGTTGTTGTTGTTGTTGACCTCACACAATGGCACATATTATACATATTATACATTTTATCTTGTTCGCACGCCCTTTCGATGCTGGTATCTTCGTCTTCCTCTTTGCACAACGACGATGCGGCGCCAGATTTCCGGTTCCTCGTGTAAGTGCTCTCGTCTTTGTGCTTGTCTGTTTTAAGTTGCACTATATATTTTTAGTTATGCGTTACGTTTCTTACAATTACCAACTGTCTCCTCCCATCGTATTTTGAGTTAATTATGTGCTTAGGGGCCAAAAGAAGATGACCTCAAGATTCAGAATTTGGTTGGATGTGTAACACTTTTAGAAACATTTTTCAGATGGGCGCGGAAATGGCGGTCAATTTCAAAGCTTTTCCACGCACCTGTCGCTGAAACAAAAATTAAAACCAGTACAGCGTGCTTCCTGGAGTTTGCACTGCGTTTAAATGCCAAGCCTGACTGCCACCGCTCAGTGCTCAGCATTATGTGAGCAGATGAACTGTATAACTCATTGTGCGTTGTTTCCAGCTAGCCACTTCACCGTGTCGGTCACTTCGGGCTCCTGCACATAAGTATGGATATTGACAGAGGGATAATAGCTACCACGCGAGTGCCTGCGACGATTAAGCGCAACTCTGATGCGCAGCGGGACGCAACTCTAAGCCTTACCCTATCCCAGATACTCTTTGTCTCTCTTCGTTTCTCTCTCGTTCCCCCTCTCCAGCACGCCCTATCGCACGATCAACTGTTTCCTCACACCTGCAACTTGAGCCGTATCATCAAAAAGCACCAGAACGAAAACTACAAAATTTTCCTGCGGCATCGGCTATGTCACAGCAAGGCGTGTTGTCGCTGAAGTTCGCATTATATCAGGAGCAAATGAGCGGTAAATTTTTGTGTCGCTAAATTTTCAGGCATGTCTTTTTCCTACTTGTTACCATGTTTCGTCCAACAGATCACTTTATCGTATCCCATTCGGTTTTTTTATTTGGTCTTCTTGCGCATTATTATGAGCTCATCGGCCCGAAAGTTTGACTTCTTGTATCTCCATCGAACCACCACCTGCATAGATTAAAGATACGCATCCATCTCTGTTATTAATGACGGAATTGCCCAGATACCTCTCACCGAATTCCTGTAAGGCATCAAGGGCGCATAGATGAATATGTGGTATTCCCTTCAACTGAAGCCTCGCTCTCTTGAACTTCCTCATTCATCAGATAGCCTGATATCTTAGTGCATTCATTAAACTACTTCGCAGGTTTCCTTTAAAACCGCATAGTAAGGGTTTAATTGCCTCTTCCTGCTTGTTTTCAGCTTTGCGCCTCGGCGGCTGCACCCTCCAGCAGAGTTGCCAAGCACGGACTGGCGTATCTTCTGAAGATCTCAGGCTAATGCAGTCTGTTTTCCTCTGGGTCATGAACTGTCAAATGCTTTATGATTGCTAACACTTCACTAAAATTACATTTCTGTTCGCATTGGTACTCAGTTTCCTGTATTATTATTTAGAAATCCTAGAAATCAAGTCGCCGCGAATAGAAACAACACATGCATTAGGCCTATAATGCTGCGAATCTTTGTACTGTTTGTTAGCTCAAGTTCAAAGGCACCGACATGTAAATTATCATTTTGTTTGCGACACAAGATGCGACCAGACTTATCTCGATTGGTGCGGCCGCCCGCAACTGCTTCTACATTGTTAAAAACTGTTATTTTGCTTTGGCTCCTTATATCGACGGTTCCTTGGCAGCTTTAAAAACAGCACGCTTGTGAGCGACGGGCATTCTCCTAGACAACCGCCGAGCACGATTCTTGCTACGGCAACGCCTTGTCATTGAGTTGTTTGTGGGCGCAGGCCTACCCAATAAATCATTTTCTTTGTCTTTCTAGTTCTCCCGCCACTACGTGACATCTGGAAACAAAGAGTACAAAGATTGGCTGCAGTATTAATGTGGAAGCTTTTCTAACCTCATGACTGGCTTGTACGGGACCTGTCAGCAGAGCGTGTCAGCAGAGCGTGTCATCAAAGCACGTCCGCACGGAAACAACCATTCGAAAAGGAATTCGCCGGCATTTCGGTTCGGACGGAGGCCCTCTGTGTGCCAGGCGGGCACGCAGCCCATACGCCACGAAGTGTGATGATTGAAGCATGTTAGCGGCACGAAGTGAATGCATTGTGGTGTGTACGACGGCAAAGCGTGTTGGGGATGTGCTCAGTCGCAAGCAAAAAAGATTAGCACTACTGACGTGTTACTGGAGCGCAAGATAGCTACGGTCACCACTGGCGATAGCTACAGCACACCGATAGCAAATGCGCTAGGTCAACTCGCAAAGCACGGCGCCGTGCCAGCCACACGGTTCAATATTCATCAATCGAGTTACGTCATTGTGCTAATGTTTCTGTTTTGTTACTGTGCTGATGTTAGACAACAGAGAAATTTTCTGATGTTTTTATGGATTAGAAGTGAAAAGTGGCTCCCTGAATTTTTTATGTATATCTTTACCCTCTGTTATGAACTTCACTAAAATAAAAAAATATTTCCCTTGCGACAGTCGCTAACAATGGCAAGTGGAATGGGTCCAAATGGCAAGGCATAAGTATTAAAACTTTCGCTACTAGAGAGTACAAATGCCACGTCTACTAAATAATTACTGCGGTTCACAAGTGTTTGATGTGTACTCGACATTATAGCATTATATTGTCATGAAAACCGACGCGAATCCGAACCTCCCGTGTGAACTCAAATGCTGCTTGGAGTGCATAATCGAAGATTCCGCATCTGTTTTGCCTCGAATTCCAAGGTTAGGCATACACCGCTCACAAAGCACCACATTATAGTTGATAGCTGGCGGCCGTTATGTCAGCCGCCTTATCGGAGCTCCTCGAAGGAACGTGATGGCATTCGCTGCCGAGTTCAAGAAATACTCCGGGGCGACGCGATTCGGCCTTCGACGAGCCTGTGGGCATAACCTGTTCTAGTGGCAAAGAAAGATTGAACACTACTCTTCAGTGTTGATTGCATACGTCTAAACACAGTCACCAGAAAAGACGTCTAGCCTTTGCCACGCAATGATGACTCCCTGGACGGGCTGCTCCACACCGCGTACTTGTCGTCGCGAGATTTACGTAGCTGCTTTTCGCAAAACAAGGTGGACGAACGCGACCCCGACGGTCTGTAGGAATTCCAGGTGCTCTCTTCCGGCCTGTGCTCGGCTCCTGCAACCCTTCAGTGGATGATGGACACCGTAGATGCCGATCTGAAACAGAAGTCCTGCCTCGTGCACCTGCATAATGCTGTCATATTCTGGGTCACGTTCAAAGTGAACCTGAGGCGCCTGCATGCTGTTTTCGAAGAAATTCGTTCCAACGGTATTTCGTTGAACCCTGAAAAGTGTCACACTTCGGTTTCCAAGGGTTGTTTCTGGGGCACATCGTGCGAGCTAAGGGAGTTAGCCCAGACTCCGATAAGACAGCCGCCGTTCCTTCTTTTCATGCGCCCACCAATAAGCGAAGTGCGCGCCGCTTTCTGGGTCTCTGCGCCAAGTATTGGTGTTTTGTGCAGAACTTCTTACAGATCGCTGGGCCCCTCACCCGCCTCACGAAAGAATCTGAACCGTTCTTGTGGGGCCTGGAGCAACAGAAGGCATTTGAAGACCTCCGAACTCGTCTCCAAAGTACGCCCATACTTGGACACTTCGACGAGTCCGCCGCCACTGAACTGCACACAAACGCCAGCAACATCGGCCTCGGTGCGGTCCTTGTGCAGTTGCAGGATGGTATCGAACGCGTAATCGCATACGCGAGCCATACCTTGGTCACGATCTGAGGCAAACTATTCCAACACCGAAAACGAATGCCTGGCCATTGTGTGGGCAGTGAGCAAATTTCGTCCGTACTTATACGGCCGCCCTTTCAGGGCCGTCAGTGACCACCACTCGCTGTGTTGGCTCGCGAACCTCAAAGATCCCTCGGGATGGCTTGCACGCTGAAGCCTTCGACTTCAGGAATTATATATCAACCCTTCAGTTCTGTAGGAAGCACAGTAATGCCGATTGTCTATCTCATGCTCCTATTGAGAACATAGCTGACTCCGAAGGCGATTCTGCTTTATTGGCACCATCTCAACGTCCATTCTCACTCCACACCAAAGGGACGACAGTAAACTACGGCCCCTCATTGAGTATCTGGAAAGAAGCGCTCAGTCTCCCCCTCCAATCTTCTGACGCGTACTGTCGTCGTTCTGTTCACGAGGCGGCGTTCTGTATATATATAAAAAACTACAGCCCAACGGAAGGAGCGTGCTTATTCGCCGTACCTACGGCCTTTCGCGACGAAGTCCTGCAGGCGTGCCATACTGACCAATCTTCTGGTCCTTTGGGGCTTTGCCGAACTTTGCATGAATCCGGTATAAGTACTACCGGCGCAGGGTTGCAGCCTATTGATTCGCCAGAAGTCGCCTTCCATCAATTCGTCATGCACTTACTCTGCCCATTTCAGGAGTCCTTCTTGCGTAGCCGCTACATTCCGGTCGCCACCGAATACCTCAGCCGATACGGTGAAACTAAAACTCTTCCCCGTGGTACCGCTGACGAAATTGCGAATTTATAATTTAAACATTGCGCTTCGTCACGGTGCACCCACCACCGTTTTAAATGACAGGGGAACAGCGTTCACCTACCCTCTTGCGCAGGAGGTTAAGCACCGCAAATCATGTACCGCAAATTATTTAATGTATCGAAAATCAACCACTTATCACCTTCAAACGAACGGCATAACCGAACGGCTCAAGAAGGTGACCGATGACATGATTGTCGTGTACATCGACGGGGCCACAGGAATTCGGACGCCATACTCCCTTACGTCGCATTTGCTTCTTATACTGCGATTCAAGAAAAGACGCGTTTCCCTCCATTTCGTTTAGTGCATGGTCGCGAAGCCACACACCATGCTGGAAGCATTGCTGCTTCCGGCTAGCGTTACCTCCTCTCCTGTAGGTGCTCGCCAATTCGTTAGTGACGCTGAGACCGCCCGCCAACTAGCTAGAGAGCGCATCCGGCCCCAGCAAGCCCACGACGCTCGGCGCTGAAACCTCCGCCACAGAGATGTACGCTGCCCGCCCGGAAAACAAGTCTGGCTGCGGATCCCCATTTGCATGCGATGACGCTCTGAAAAGCTTCTATGCCCACACTTGGACCCTTACGAGGTGATCCGTCAGCTAAGTGAGGTCAACTGCGTAGTTGTCCCCCAAGGAGCAGTTCGCTCCCCTATACGGCCGACCTCCGAAGTTGTCCACGCCACCCGGATGAGACCTTACTGCACCCGCGTGCGCCTCACGCTTGTCTACAACACACGCCAGATACATGCGACGTCCCTTCTAGTCCTGGTTTCCATTGCTGCCGCAGCGAGTCGGCGCCCTTCAAAGCGGTGGAGAATGCCACACTACTAACCTCTCTAATGGCGCCGTACCCCGGGGTAAATTCTATTACATGGAACTTGACAAACTTTGGGCATTCTAGGGGCTAAATATTTGCTCCCCTTTCTCTCTCGAGCTACCTGCTGTCTTTCGCGTCCCAGTACGTCTCAGTATACCTTCGCTGCGTACGCCAACCGCTTGCCGCTGACAATATTATGTTAACTTGGTCTCTATGCACGTCCCGCAGTCGCCTCTTCTTTTTCTCGTTGATGTGCTAATTGTGAAATAGGTGCTCACCTTAGCTGTACGCAGCTGAATGCTTTAGTCTAATTTTTTTGCTTGGCTCCAATTTCTTTTCAACTTTTATGCCCACACTCGATATTAAGAGCACAGCATCCCCAGCGCAAAGAGAAAAATGAAAGGAACCAAGGCTCAGGGTTTTTGTTTTCAAGACAATATTGATCAAAGCGCGTTATTTTTTATCACAGCCTTGGAAGGCCGGGGCAAAAAATTGTCGACCAAAGCAAGAGTATTTGCGAAGCAGCCCTAACTTGAGAGTATCGCAGAGGATCAAACCAGCTTGGTCTACTCCGCCATGTTGCTTACTCTCAACCTAAAGCTCTTAGCAGTTGTAGGACCTACCGATGGTATGGTACACGCACGCAGTTGCTTTGTGTGGTTTTTGCTTTGTTCTACCATAGCAGTGCTAGCATCCTCTCCGTCTGAGCCAACAGACGGTAAGTTGCTGGAAATTTTCAGCGAGTAAAAGTGCGACGTCGCTAAAAGGTTTCGGCCAGCAAATTTCACCATTAATAACTTTTCAACTATTTCCAAAAGTCTTGGCCATCGAGTGAGTATTCTATGCCAGGTAATGAAACCACGATAGCTTCTAACAGACCGAATAATAATTCTTGGACACTTCTGCATCCTTCTTCATCCTGCACAGAAGGAACCAAACTGTACATTTGCCGTGTTCTCGTTTTGTGAACTCAACATTCCTGTTACGTCTAGAAAAAGGAAGAATTACTTTATTCATTTGAAAACCATGATTTTATTAGGACTTGAGTCCACAGCGACAATATATCAACAATTACGAGTCTCTTTAGGAGATGTGGCATATGCCCTTTAACAAATTACTTACCTAGCGTTTATGCGCCTTGTGATTATGACTATGCTGAGACAGCATACAATGCTTAGCGTTGCATGTTGTCACTAGCGAGCGATTTCTCATCAATATATTAAACTGCACAGAAGAAAAGTTTGGCAAAAAAAAAGACTGCAAGAATGTCCGACTTCCAGTCAGCGTCAAACAAATCCTCTGCTTTCAATTGCAGACGACTGTTGAAGAAAAAATGGAAATGTATTAGCAGGATAAAGATTGTCAGCACTCAATGGGCCTGCGATCTGGATTGCAATATTTGCGCCCGAGTGCAAGTGAAACAAGAAGGCCGTGTAACTGGTTTCTCTGCTATCTCTAGATTACTTTTTTCCTTTTCTTTAACGTTAATTGCAACCTTGATTACATAGGCAAATAGTAGAAAAAATACAGAAACATAAACACTGGAAATCAAAGAAAATGCCACACTGTGCCACAAATGTGATGTTACTCTTACAATGACATATAAAAAAGCAGAAACGGCACGAAGCACAAACAAATCCACACTTGTGTATGATCATAAATTAATACAGGCACTATTAAAAACTGAGTGGTTAATAGCAAAAATAATCAAGTTCATCAATTAATCGGACGAATTATAGAAGGAAATGTCAGTACAGGAAAAATTAGAAATTACCAAAAATAAACATCACAAACACAAATATTATGGTAAGGTAAAACAGGTCACTGCAGAAAATATGATTTAATCACTTTTGAAAAAGTGACTGAGTGGCACGGAATAAATGAGACGCTGTTCTGATATCACAGTGGAGAGACAGGTGACGGTAAACAATTCAGGAAATAGATTCTGCTGGTACGTAGCTTTTCTTGCGCTTAGATAGTAAAATATAGGATATTATGCTGTAATGATTGTTATGTGGCTCTGTAACTTACGGTTAGGCAAGAAATGGAAGGAGGTGGGCCTTGGACTCCGGAATACTGGCGTACCGAAGCCCAAATGTAATTCTGCGACAGAATATAGTCCTGACAACGGCGGGGACGAAGCTAGCAAGTTCACCGAAATGGTTCTGCGCCTCTCTAGTGTTCGTAAAAGAGGCGTGCTGTCTCATCTGGCAATTATGGTATTAGGCGGTTACAGATATAGGCGCAGTCAAGCATCACGACTGAGGGCTGAAAATATTTTTGTATAGCAACTTACCAAAATATTCTGCTCCCTTTATTGACAGGTTCACTTGGCGCAGTGACGCGGCACGATTGCAACGGTTAGTCTCCTTCCCTTTCCTGCCTAACCTTGGATGGAGAGCGACAGTTTATCGCCGGCATAGAGACCATTACTTGAAACCCCGTCCCTCCCAGCCCAGAAAGATCCCAGAACTGTGAATATGTTGCATTAGACATACTCAAGCGTGTATTATGGGTCCTGGTTTCACATGGATTATAAGAGGCAGCAAAGCACTATAATAGAAGCCTTTTCCATGAGTATAAAGCGCAGGCATGTGCAGGGTGTTTCAAGTATCTGGACCCCAGGAAAAAAAAAATCGGCGCCCTGCACCTGGTTGACACAAACGACATATTGTTTACCGATGTGTCGCGCTCGTCCTGGTATTTTTTCATTCCGCCCAATTAGTTATAACTGAGAATAAATATGCAATTCCTAACCTCTTCATCATGAGACAGTGGTTTTCTTGCAGAGTGGGTTGAAAACAACTGATCCAGTTTTTCCTATCAAGCAATCTCCCATGTGGTTCTTTTGCTGCGTTCAAAAAATCTCGCGAAATTTTAAAGAAAAACTATGACTGCGCCATTTGGCTGCTATATTGCCGCTCTTCCAAACGCATTTTGAATGAACGAAGTGTGCGTGCTGATCGCGCGCTGGTGAGCGGCCTACTGCGGTGTCAGCACAGCCTTGAAAAGCCGTCAGCGCATTCGACGCTAACATAGAACGCGCTCGCTGTTATCTGCGATAAGTTGGCAGGACAGTGAAAACTAATTCTGACGCAGCATTTTTGAACCTTCACAGAGGCAAAATAAAAACGAAGGGAAAGCCACGAACTTGGGTACCTCAATGCAGCCTCGGTTTTCATTATTTTTATAATTGTGCAGCCCGCTCGCTTGTGCGCTGTCAGAATGCACGTTTCTTGCATTGAAAACTCGGTTGCGAGTGCTGCGATATGGGTTCGCATGAGCGCAGTCACGTGGCTATTTTATACTTCGCGAGTTTTCTTTGAAGGCTAAAAAGAATCACATAGGAAGTTCGTTGATATACAAAGACATGGATTAGTTGTTTGTGAACCCCTTCAACAACTTCGAAACGCACCTGGCGCTGACGTAAACTTCAAAGATACTGCATAATTTAACCTGAGTTAATTCATAAATTTAGCGGGATATAAGAAATTAAATTGATAAGCTCTGAAGGCGAGCAAAAAAAATTGGAGGAGGCACTATATCTCCGCGTTAAGGATATGACGTTTTAGCGTTAATGATTTAATGCCCACCCGCCGCGGTGGCTCAGTTGTTCCCGGGCCGGAGTTCCCGGGTTCGAACCCGACCGCGGCGGCTGCGTTTTTATGGAGGAAAAACGCTAATTCGCCCGTGTGCGTTGCGATGTCAGTGCACGTTAAAGATCTCCAGGTGGTCGAAATTATACCGGAGACCTCCACTACAGCACGTCTTCTTCCTTTCTTCTTTCACTCCCCCCTTTATCCCTTCCCTTACGGCGCGGTTCAGGTGTCCAACGATATATAAGACAGATACTGCGCCATTTCCTTTCCCCAGAAAACCAATTAATATTATCCGCCACTACGGCACCTCTTTCTTCCTTCACTCCCTCCTCTCTTCCCTTACGTAGCGGTTCGGGTGTCCACCAAGAAATGTGAGACAGTTACTGCGTCATATTTGTTTATTCAAAAACCAATTGATTGTTTATTATTTGATGCCGATACATACGCAATTACTTAAGTTCAAATTCACATTCATTTTCACTTCTTTTTGCGGCCTTCGATCTCGTTGCTGGGCTCTCCGCCAACGGTGGCACGGAGGGAGGACCCTGCAGCGCAACACCACGTGCACCAAGCGGCGGCTGCTTTCGAGAGCGTTCCATTGACCTCTTCTTTTACATGTTAGAAGGTTAGTTCTCTCAGCGAAAACTTATTTTCTGTCCGTCTGTCTGTCCGTATGTCTGTCCGTTGTCCCGCCTGCCTGCCTGCCTGTGTGGATGCCTGCCTGCCAGTTTGTCAGTCTGTCTTGTACCACATTCGTCGAAAAAAGCCAATTTTTCCGACATCTTCAGGAAGCTCTGATGCCATATCTTCTTCTGCTTATACAGCACATCACCGTTAGCCGGTTCCTGTAAAGGCTCTGGCGAGCTGCACTAGGCATGTCAATCAAGGATGCCAAGTACACCGTTACGTGCTGCGATTTCCTGAAATTGAGAGACCTTGCTCATAAAGATGAGGTGATGTACTTCCTCTTTATTGGCCACAAATCTTTTTCAGCGACAATGAGGTTGATAAAAAAGGAAGTCATTTGTCTTACGCTTCTTGACAAGGCCCTCTCTAAGCCCCCAAGACTTAGGGGGATCATAATATACCCAGCTTCCACTTACAACTCTGGAACTGCGGTAGTATTTATTCACTAAAATAAGCATACATTGACTTCTTGCTCTTCATCGTGATTTGCCTTCTGGCACTTGAGAAGATTTAGATTCAATAACGAAAAGGAAATCCTCCGGAATGTTTCCCCCGCAACAATAAAGGGAGAAGAAAATTGATATTAAAGGTTAAAAAAATCCAAATAAAATGAACAGGCCGAAATTTTTATTAATGTCCGTCAAAAACCATACCAAGAGGAAAAGAGATTAACAGGATATTTTACACCATGTTTTGAAACAGAAGTCATAAACTGTAATTTTGTGGAGTTGTCAAATTCTGAACAGCACAGGACGAATTAGAGTTCTTTTTTGGGCACACAGATATCTTTTCCCTCAGCACTAAAATGTATGCATTATTATGGGTGCCAATATCTGTCTGCATTTTGATTTTGTTACTGAGACAGGATCCACTTAGCGCACTGTTTTGCCTTCCAAGTTAGTACGACCGGTAGAGAATACGAAATCTGAACCTTTAAACAGGAATACATTCCTCTCATCCCAATATACCAATGATAGCAGTCGCACAATATCAGAAATGCTAATTGTCTCTGCGGACGTGGAACATGACACAGTTATAAAGAAAACTCGAGGCGCTCTCTAGCCATGACGGTAAAGCCTATCCCGCTAGCTGCATACAAGGTGCTCATCACTAAAATTTTTGTTTACGAAACAGCCAGAAAAGGAGGCGCGTGTCTAAGCTGGTAAAGCAGCCCACAAATCGAAACTGGTTACGCCGACATTCCAAGGCAAAGTGATTTTCACAGGAACTATTATGAAAATTCTTGTATTGTGACATTTTAGGATAAAATGAAAAGGCAACCCAGAAAACACATGCTTTCTAAAGATTTTTGCAAAACCTTTACTAGAACAAGGACCTCATCGCATTGTTCTGAAGAGATTTCATTCATTGTCGTTGAGGTAACACATCATGATACCCCAATAGCCTGGTTTTGATGCCACAGCTATGGTGGTAGTGGCTTTTAGTAAAATAATAGTAAAAAGGAAGGAAAAGATTTTTTCTAGCCCCGGCATCTGCCATCGATACTGAAGCACCTGAGCTGCGGTAGCGGAAATAAAGGATAGCAGGCAGAATGGAGAAATGAAATGAAGCTATGTCAAGACGACCGCACAGACAATGTGCACTAGCATTTTTTAGATTCGTTTTATCTTTACAAGACGAAACGGCGTACTTATGGCCTTTGTGGCAGCTGTGCGGTGATTATTCCAAGTCACAGAGTGTAAGCAAAATAAACGCGGCAGCTAAGCAGCTCCCTTAATTTTTGCTGAGTTCGCGATGCGGCAATCTAGCTGTGACATTTCTTATATCACAAGTACAGCGTCACAATTGAGGCTACCCAAAGAAAACTTTGACTTGCTAGGACAGCGTTAAAAGCTTATATGTTTGAGAGTTTTTTTGCATTGTTGGTACCTTGTTCATGCTTCCTTTTTAGAATATAATTGTTCGTGTTGAAAGCTAATTACCTCTGCAAAAAAATAAGCTACCGTGTCCAAAATGAAGTATTTTCTAACTTACCAAAGAAACAGAAGGTCCATGACCATCTTTATGCAAGGTACTGCCACATGCCGTCATCTTTTATGGAATGTTTTTTTCGACACCTCATGGGCGGCATTAAACAAAAAAGAAGAAACTGACCTTCTCTTCTGAGAAGCGCATCCAGTCGCCCATCTCTGGATAGACGATGCCGAAATATCCCCTTAGCAAGTTCCACCCTCGCGCTACTTTTTCAGCGTTTCTTTAGCACTTATGTAGAATTAACACACGTTTTTCCGAGTTTTATTGCTCAGCCTCTATCTGTATGAGTGAGCCGTTCCGTTAGACCACGTCCTCAAGCCAATTCTACTGACGTGTACCGTAGATGCAGTCCTCTTGTGTTTTTTGATCCGTACGTCCGCTTAATTAATGATTAATCCTTGTTTGACATCTCGAGACATAATGCTACATACACAAAAAATGCGGAATTGTTTCTTTATATTTGGCACGTACTGCACATGAATTACCTCTTATAACGTCGTAATTATAATTTTGACAATAGCAGTAAATCAAGCGTGTTACATTAGCAGACGCACGAAAAACGGAGGGAACAATGTGCCTCATAGTTTAAGACGCGCATGGAGCATTTCTGAAAACTGGAAATCGGTTTTTTGAGGAGAGAAAATGGCGTAGCATCTGTATTACATCTCAGTGGAGACCGCAACCGCGCCTTTAGGTAAGGGATGAGGGTGGAATAAATGAAGAAATCAATGCCGCAGTGAAGCCCCCGAAATAGTTTCAACCTACTGGTGATATTTAACGTGCACTGACATTGCGCAACAAACGGTCGCCTTTCAGAGTCTCCTCCATTTAAACGCGGCCGCTGCGGCCGGGTTGAAACACGGGAACTCCGGCTCAGTAGCCCAGTGCTCAAACCACTGAACCACCGTGGCGGCCCGAAGTGATAAAAAAAACTGGACCACCGGAGATGAAAGGCGCTGTAACTCTTTCTCGGTGTGCACTTCAGGTTCACTGTGAGAGAACGGGAAAGAAAGTCAAAGACGGAAACGAGAAAGGCGTACTCAGAGACTTGCGAATAATTTTAAGACGTGCACGAAACATGCAGAGGAAGCGTGTGTCGTTCTCAGTGTACGCCGCGCTGCAGCCGGGCACGCTGTTCTGAGGAGGCCAGATTCATTAAACAAATTTTTGGGTCCGTCATTTTTATTATACGAGGTTCCGTTTACACACAGTTTACTGGAGCACAGGCTACCGTGACAACAGTCAACCAGTGCCTAAAGCAGCACAAAACCAATTTCCAGGGCGGCAGTGGAGGATATGGCGGCGAACTACTTGTAGTATTGACATTTTCATCATCTTCACCACACCCAGGCAAACTACATGTACTAAGGCCTGCCGAAATCATATCCAGACACCTTTGTACTAAGCCACATTCTCGCGAACTATGAGATTTACAACGAGCACTAGCGTCCCTGCGATCGCTGAAATGTGACGTCAACGAAAGGAATCCGTTGACTCGGTGGCCAGCGGACCAGCTCTTTCCTTTTCGTTTCGTTCACCTACTGTTTTTATCCGCAGTGCGTATCGTGGAAAGAAGGTGGTAGCTTCTACTACAACAAAAAGTTGTTAAAAATCTCGTTAAGCCTGGGCAATTTAGTTAGGAATAGGAAAGAAACCGCCACTTTCTGGCAGCCATTGATGCCTGTGGCTGGCGATTCAAAGCAGATAATTTACTGTAACCAGGTTACAAATTCCCAGTTGAGCGCTATATAAACGAACGGTTGTTCGTTCTATTTTTAGCAAGCCTTTTGTTCCAACAATGCCAAGTAACAAGCATCGGAAGCTATTTCCACAACTTGCTGCATCTGTCAGCCTTATTGCGCGTCCAAGCGATCCGAGGCGATCGCATCTGAGATCGACGTGGCGGCGGCCTAACTACATCACATATTGGACCAGCATTTCTGTTCTTTGCGGCACGTCGATGATTGTTCCGTGATTTCATTTAATGCACCCGATGAGTCAGGAAAGGATCGTTTTCAACATTTTTTAAGGGTGCGCTCAACTATGTGGCCTGCATAACCCACGCCATCAGCGTGAATGAGGCGGTGACTTGTTTTCGCTGACGTCGAGGAGCAAAATAAATGACGATGAAAAACATAGAAAAGTAGGGGCACGTGCCTGGTTTTCTGTATCATCATCCTCAGTCTGATTACGCCCACGCAGGGAAAATACATCTCCCATGCCTCTCCAATTTACCCCGTCCTTTTCGAGCTGGGCCCACCGTATCCCCGCAAACTTCATCTCAACCGGCAACCCAACTTTCTGTTGTCCCCTGCCACGCTTTGCCTTCTGATGGAATCCAGTCCGTTACGCTTAGGGATCAGCAGTTATTTTGCACTCACATAACATGCCCTGCCCAAGCCCATTTGTTTTTCTTAATTTCGAGTAGGAAGACTGACTTTAAAGAAACAGGAGAGCTCTGCCTTGTTGTAGGCAGGAAAGAATCAGTCCCAAATTTTTTAAGGGAGCACTCAACTATGTGGCCTGCATAACCCACGCCAGCAGATCCGCAGGGACCTCCCCGCAACGGGATGGTGATGAACAGTGCGTCACCACGGACCTGAGCACCCGCGCCTAGCCGTGCGTGGCATCACCGTGTCCGGGGAAAAGGTGTTCCTAATGGTTGAGCCGATGCTGAGCGTTTGGACCTTTAAGGCCCCTCAGCGGAGGCAAAACACCACTTTGGCCCCAGTTTCCTGTAGACGGCACCTCCGGCCTCACTCACGCTGGGGGAAATCGGCAGTCGCCTTTTCCTATCCTCCCCTCCATCTTTCAATTTCCTACCTCTTTCTCAGAACTCTCCTATCTACTACTCACTGCTTGGTTTTTCTTTTTTTCCTGGCGGCGAAGGTTAACCTTGTGTGACCAACTACCCTGAGTGGTGTCATATTTGGTTATAGTTGAGGCGTGCAGCTGGCGTGGGCAGGACTTGCTTTCAAGTTCCTGTCCCGTCCCCTTGTTGGACTCCGTGGTGGGTGGCTAGCACCATGACCGAAAAACCAAATTTTTTATGGCTCCCAACTTTCAAAACCAGACCGCTTTCTTAAAAGAGGGCGGAAAGAAGCAACAGACTTTTTTTCCCAAAAAGAAAACACCCTTCCTAAAGTTTTATGTGATACAGAGTACAGCAAAAGGAAAGCAGGGAAGAATTCTATCACCCTTCCTGGAATAAAAGTGCCGAACTGATGCCTTGGGCCCCGTATATAAGCTATTGAAAATGGCCAGTGGAGACTTATTACAAGAAATCCATGACCATATCCAAAACTTCAAAATCTCAGATATTCTATCTATTGGAGACATACCAGTCTCCCTAACGGCACACAGATCCCTCAACACCGTTCATGGTGTCATCTCTGAAAATTATTTCATTCACCTAAACGAAAAAGAAATGCTAGAAGATCTCAGCGACCAAAATGTCACAGAAGTGGATCGAATTAAATTCCGCAAGGACAACAAAGAAGTAGATATTAAACACCTGGTTCTCACATTCAGCACAAGCACATTACCAGAAACCTTCTAAGTCGGATACCTTAAAGTAAACGTCAGGCACTACACATATTTCCCCAACAGCCCTACTGCAAACCGCACGACTTGAACACCTGGCCATGCGTCGTCATCGAGAAAAATTAAAGTTATTCTACTTGTATTATCACAATAAACTAACAACAGAGGAAGGAATTTTAGTTGGGCACACATCTCGACACCCTACACGCTCTTACCATACTAAGAAAGTTGCCGCGTTTTCATGCAAAACTAATGTATTTAAGTATTCGTTCTTTCCCCATACTATCATTAAGTGGAATGGTTTACCTGCTGATGTTGTCAATTGCGAATCGGTGAATTTATTTTTACAAGCTCTGAAGGATGTATAGGGCTCTTATGTATCCTTGTTTTGGGCCAAGTCCGATGCCTTCGTTTGCTGCCAGGATCGATGTCATCATATGTTCTATGTCTTTGTAACCGATTTTATGTTGTATGTACTGGTTTTTGCTTTGTTCGCTATCTGCTTCTTTTGCAATGTACTTGTCATTTTTATCAATATGTTTGTACCCACTCCTGCCTAAGGCCTGTAACACAGGCCGGCAGTATTTGCTAAATAAATAAATAAAAATCAGAGATTCGGGCACTGCTCACAGAGTTGCCGCGGCCGCAAAACCTGTGCGGAATGCGCGTCCAAAGACCACCATTCAGAGGAATGTGACGCAGCACTGCGCTGCGAAAATTGCGAAGGATACCACGCTGCGTTCTCCAGGGCGTTCTCCACCGTAAAGAGCAAAGAAAACATTTCTTCTAAAGAAGCGGGGAGGCGTTTAGAGCGTACCAACACTTCCCCTTCACAGCAAAACCAAACTTCGCTGATGTGGTGCGCAGGGGCGTAGCACCACACAGCACTCCGGCACCTGCCTAGGCCACCTCCACCGAGCCTATGGCAGGGGCATTCACGCCCCAGGCAGGGTCAGCGAAAGCTGCCCTGCCACTGAAAATGCAGGGAGCGCCGGTCCATGGGTGAGCTTCCCGCAGGACTTCCCCCCGACCGGGGAGGCCTGATGCTAACACAACCGCGGCTGCGCTGTCTTCCAGCGCCTCTGGCGAGGTGATGGATATAACTCCCAGTCCACACCCTTTTCAGTGGCGGAACAGCTCTCTTGAGCGAAAAAAAAGACGCCACCTCTGTAGCCGGAGTAGAAACAGTGAACGAGAACCTCTCAAACAGTATTATATACACAGACTTGCTAAGTGTACTTACAGCCCTTCACTCTAGACATGCAACCAAGCCGCCACTGGATGACATTATACACAACACAACAGCCATTGCTGAAGTACAAAACATAAAACTCTGCTGGGTACCTAGACATATCGGCATAAAAGGCAACGAAAGAGCGGACTTCTACGCTGATGAAGCTCGTGATAAGCAAATCAATAAAGTAAATATACCGTTCAAAGATTGCATTAACTTAATTCATCCTAACATAAGACAGAAATGACAGTGTGGGTGGACCAAAGAAGTAAATAACAAACTACACAGCGTATAACCAATTATAGGCGAATGGATTTCCTGCACCCACCAGGAACGTTCTAAGGATGAGATTATCTGCCGTCTTGGCATAGGACACACGCACCTTACACACAATTTCCTGCTGACAAAACAAGACAAACCTGTTTGCGAAGAATGCGGAGATGAAGTTACGGTTAACGAGGCTTTGTTCTCTTGTGCAAAACTAGAAGTAAGGAAAAAGTACTTTACTCAGTTTTATAACGAATAAATTCCTATTCATCTGCGCTGCTTTGAGGAGATAATGCAATTGTTGATATGTCGTGTGTTTTTAGTTTTCTTCGAGAAACGGGACTTCTCCAAAAACTAAATTTTTACCCACTAGTCTGTTGAATTTTAGTACACCTCAGCCACTTTCTCACCCCTGAAAAGAAGGGTGAGGCTATTGTTTGATCAGTTGGGAGCCTCGAGATCCTTTTTAGGGCAAGGATGGCCACCGAGGTTACCTGACGCCTTTTAAAACTTTTAATAGTGCAAATTTCTAAATTTTTTTCTTTGTCCTTATGAGGTAGTTCTAACTTTGCGAGCAGTCTAAATCACTGAAGATTTTTAACATTTTTATAAAACTGCCCAGGAAATTTCTTCATACCTCGCGCTTGGAGCATGATGGCTAAGTTGCCTATGTGCCATAATACCCAACAGACAACACACAACAACCGCGCCAGCAGCGTGAATGAGGCGGTGACTTGTTTTCGCTGACGTCGAGTCGTCACATTCATGAGGAAAAAATCATAGAAAAGTAGGGGAACGTGCCCCTACCTTCACCGCGTTTGTTAATTGACTCACTCTGCCCGCTTTCGGTCTCTTAACTTTACGTCTATCACTCTTCTTTCCATAGCTCCCTGCGTTGTTCTTAACTTAAGCTTAAACGTTTTCGTTCGCGTCCACGTTTCTGTCCTTAGATAAATACCGGTAAGATACAGCTGTTGTACACTTTTCACTTGAGGGATATTGGTAACCTGCTATTCATGATCAGAGAGAACCTGCCATATGTGATCCACTCCATTTTCATTTTTATAGTTATTTCCCTCTCATGATTCAGATCAGCAGCCACTACCTGTCCTAGGTCGACGCACTCCCTTACTACTACCAGTACCTCGCTACCAATTGAGAACTGCTCTTTCCTTACTACACTTTTGAGCATTACTTTTGTTTTCTACACGTTAATTTTACCCACCGCTCTGCTCTGCCTGTCTAGCTCATTGATAATCCATTGCAGTTCATCTCCTGAGTGACTTAGCAAGGCAATATCGGCACTGGATCGCAGATTACTTAATTATTCATTAACTCTTATCCCCAACTGTTCCCAATCCTGGTCTCGGAATGCCGCCTCTAAAGGAGTGGTGTACGGAATGGGCGGCATTGTGTCTTCTGCCTGACACCGTTCCTTATTGAAACTTGATTGCTGACTTTATTGAGGATGTTATTGATATCTTCAGGTACTTTTACATAAGACTCTTCTACACTTTGTTTACGGATAGCCTGCATCACTGTTGAGGTTTCCACTTAGTCAAGCGGTTTCTCGTAATCAATGAAGGCTTTTTTTATGTATTGGTTATAATCCCGGCATTTATGTGTCACCTGAATCAGTGTGTGAATATATTCTATGGTTTAGTACCCTTTACAAAACATTCCTAATCATTTGGTTGACTGAAGTGTAAGGCTGTCCTTATTCTATTGGCAATTACCTTAGAAAATACCTGTGGGCCTTGTAGGTCTGGTTTTACCTATTTCTTTAACGGCATCAATTTGCCTTGCGAAGTCAACATAACCAATCGCCAAGTAGACGGAATGAGGCTTCTTACTTCTTTCACACGCCCCACCCTCATAGGTTTTGAATCTTGTCAGTGGCAAAATGATTGCCAAGATAAACCACTGACTTGGCACTGTTATTATTGGAACATCACAGCTATTACTGCTGCGGCAGAGGAAACAGATATAAACGCAGTGAAGCACTTATATAGACCGGAAATATCCGTAACTCTTCCGGTCATCAGTAAGTGAAAATGATAAAGCATGCGTATTGGGTTCTTTAAATTTTCGGAGAATTACCAAATGCCTTTGTGGCACTCCTAAACAAGCGTGAGGCAAGATCAGTCTAACATCTTCAAACAAAAACCTTCCTTTTAATGCAAATTTAGGTATCTCGTTTGGCTGCGCCAAACGCACCTAAGGCTGAACACTGTCAGCAAAGGAATGTATAAATTGACGAGCTAAATCAGCCTAAAACAAACTTATGTAGGTGCGCCATCCTAACAAATTGGAGAAAAGGTAAGGAAAGCCAAAAGGGACATAAAAAAAACTGGCAGAATGGCATGCAAGCAACACTAATTTAGAAGCTCCATGCCACATCAGGCAACTACGCGAGCGCACTTGCGGTCACCGCGACGTGTTTATGTGCTTTGGGCTAAAAGTTTAAAACATAGAAATTTCATGTCATATTCTTTCTTTTATTCTTTCGTTCTTGTCTTTGCCATTCATAAATTACCAGTAAGTAATATCTGAGTGGAAGCAAATGCCAAACTACTCGGCGAGGCGAAAACAGCAGGGGCATTGAGCATGGGGTTGCTCTTCTGGAAGTCCCGTCGGTTGATTCCACAAGATGGTCATCTCAACTTTTCGTGGCTGATTCAGGCTAGCTTATTAACTCCTCCGCCCCCAAGCGAACACCCATCGCCCTGCTCTTTCTCGTCTCTCGGAATCAATACCAAAATCACTTTGATATTCAGTCATTGGCGCTATTTATTATTGTTTTCCTTTATAGTTGCGCCTGGGTTCCAAAAAAGAATTTCTTTATGTTGAGTTTTCTCGGAGAGCACCGTAAACACAATTTTAAATGGTGTTATATTCACCGCAGCGCAGGGTGTTTCAACCGTTCTGCCGCTGAAATGCGCGTAGCTCTCGTCACATACCTACTACGACTTGCTAGCAACAAGTTGTGCGCACTGCCGCACACTTAATTTGCGATTGTTGCGAACTGCCCAGTTCATTAACCGGAAGAACTCCGACGGCATGCACATGACAGAAAAGGATGAAGCAGAAATCATTTTTTTTCTAAAATGAAGCTCCTTGCTAATAAAATAAAATAAAATAAAGGCGTAATAAGATATTTCGTAGTTCTGTTCAGCTCTTTATTACCAAGGTATAACGAGCCACATTTTTGTAAAATTGACACGGTATTATATCTGCAATCCTAGAGATACTTTCACAAAAAGTTGCACTAAGGAAAAAAAAGAAGGTAGCTGAAATGTCTTTCCATAATTGGTACAATTCCAAAAAGTTGATTATAAAAACATGACGCAAGCCATTTCCCTTGACCTAACCTTGACACCCTGTACATTTCAAAAGTTATTTTCGTGAAAAGGTTGCCTCCGACATTTTCATGCCTATTATATTAGCCGGAATTCTGTTAGAGGCCGAAGCTAATTAAAAACCGAGACTCTGAATTTCTTGTTAAAGCTAATTTTTTTATTCATGCATCTCATTATTTCTACCTCCTTATTTTGGAATATAATGGAACGTCTTTTCGCCGTCAAGAGCGCATGTTCAACATTCACTAACCAGGCCTTGACTGGAAAACAACCGGTTCGTATTTCTGTTTCTTTCTAACCTTTTTTCTGTCTTCGCCATCAAAATGACCCTTCTTTGGGGTCACTTAGTGCTTCATTGGTAGCTAAACTTCAGTTCTTTTTGAAAATGTACACTAATTACTATCATGCCGATAACGAAATGGGTTGCTGAAGCGCATTGAGAGTTTGTTTGCGTTCGTCCACTACACCTATACATTTCTTAAACTGAGTGTGAACTGCCCGTTTGCATTACTGTTCTAACCATGTAGCTAACTGAACCAGATGAGCTAAAAATTATAAATACGATGTAATTTATTTCATCACTGAGTTACACAATCTAATGCAATTAACGTTCGTCTGCATTGCAAAAAATTCGAAGTTATGTCATGACAACCGATATATTTGTTTTCGACTCATCACAAATTCACCTTAACGCAAACCGTGAAAAACGCACAAGTTTGTTATCCCCACAAACCTTAGCCCCATCCAAGTAATTATAATATAATATATTGAGCCACATTACTGCATGATGTAATGAAAAACAAATTGATTTGTACTTATAAGCGAATGCATTTTGTATTTGATTCTTCGTTGCAGAAATTTTGATTTTCCTAGTTATCTTAGAATACAATTTTTACAGTTTCTTCCGACCATTAGCGAAACATAAGACATTTGAAATTTGCGGCGGCTTATTTATAATGACCCCGCCGCGGTGGCTCAGTGGTTAGGGCGCTCGACTACAGATCCGGAGTTCCCGGGTTTGAACCCGACCGCGGCGGCTGCGTTTTAATGGAGGAAAAACGCTAAGGCGCCCGTGTGCTGTGCGATGTCAGTCACGTTAAAGATCCCCAGGTGGTCGAAATTATTCCGGAGCCCTCCACTACGGCACCTCTCTCTTCCTTTCTCCTTTCACTCCCTCCTTTACCCTTCCGTTACGGCGCGGTTCAGGTGTCCAACGATATATGAGACAGATACTGCGCCATTTCCTTTCCCCCAAAAGCAAATATTGTTATTATTTGTAATGTATATTGAACATAGTTTGTATTCATGAATGCAGTAGAATTATGCCCGAAATAGGGTTCTATAAAATTTATGCTTGGTATAATAAATGTATTCTCAAAATTTTGCAAAAATGCGTCACCTAAAGTATTATTGGAGCCGTTTTCAAATGTGTGAAGAAATATTTATGAGGTCTTAGCATCTTGTGAATGCATCAAAAGTGCATTTTCGTAAATATGAAATTAATACGTCTGAAGTATGTTTAGAGCAATGTTAAAATACTGTATTTATGTGTATATATTTAGTATATCTTAATGTATTTAATGTATCTTTTTAGAATATTTTTAAAGTGTTTCTTGCACACTTTTAGTATATTTTTAATGTATAATAAATATACTAAGCGGACAGGAAATTTATACTTGCTGCAATTCTAAATGTTCAGAATATTATTCCTAGCATACTTAGAAAGCATTCGTATTGAAATTTAAGGGCAGGGACAAAAAATGCAACATTAACAGGAAATAACTATATGTGTTCGAAATGCATTTTTAGTAGTCTTTTTTCGCTAAGGGAAGCTTTGCTTATAACAGTATTAGAATAGAGCAGGAAGCACAACTAGAACATAAATTGCATGCACTCAGAGGCACAGCTGTGCTTCAGCAGAAGCAATTAAACGTGAATTGTAGGCTTCTGTGGCCAGTATTGACGTGACAGCCTCCTTTTCTGTTGTTAAGACTTTTGCACCGCGAAGTCAAATATAAATAGAATGGTTGGCATCAAGAATATATAGTACTGCACTATAGCATTCTAAATTCATGAGTTATAGTTCAATGTTAGACGCATCAAGACTCAAAACGACATGACAACGTGTGGACAACAAACGGTATTTTCATTTTCTGTGTGCCTCTGCTATTTTACTTGGAACAATGAATCGGGAAAGCCATTGCGGTTAGGCCAACTAATTACCTCTATGTTCCCTATAACAGAGGCGTATTCTTGCTTAATCGGCTACGGGTCTAATTATGTCATCACTATTTTCGTTTTCTGGGTTGAGATCTTCAGCTGATCTCTTCATATCTATCGCAGTAGATAAGAAAGAACACCTGGGGAAGCAATCCAAGTGTCACGGCGCATGCCGAATTTTTCTTGGATGACTCTCACTAACCTGCCAGGGGCGCTCTCATCTTTAAGCACAATTCTTTAAATTTGTAGTCGCCAGTATAGCTGCAGATCGTTGGTAATAACCAGGCGTTTTAAGGCAGCAACTTGTGGGATTAGGGGATAGCGATTGTTTGAAATGGGCTTATAGAAGAGTATCTGGACAAATTTGCAACACATACTGCAGATTTCACTGATACTTCCACCAAAAGGAAATGGCACCTATTGGAATTTACACTAGGGCTGTTTCTTGGAGCTATTTCTTTCGGGCCCCTGATTATACGCCTATATCCGCCGCTGAATTTCTATCGTTTCATTTTGCCTTAGAAACGGCACCTTGAAACGTTTGTGAGGTCATTATACTTGATGACAGCCTCGTCCTAACTTCGCTCCAAGGTTTGAGGGACTCTCTTCACGGTCGGTTCCTATGATTTTTTTATTACAACATGCGTTAAAAAATTTCGATTTCATCGGATACCTGTACACTACGCCATTGATGCTAATGAGGTGGCTGATTTTTTATAAACACTTCCCTCTGCGGACCTGCAGGACCGTTTACTCCAAACACTGTGCAATTGATAACAGCCCTCTTATAATGGTTCCTGCGACTGCATTCCTTGAGCCATGAGCCTCTCGTTGCTGCAGCTGGATTTTTTTTTCATTTGGCATTCCTTTGGAGTGCGCGCTTATGCAGTTCTTGGCAACGGGAGATGTCTATGACTCTCTTGTGGTGCAGAATTGCACAACTAAATATTTATTTGTTGCGATCGGGTTTTCTCTCTGCCGAAGCTTTGTGAACCCTGCGTTGAAGTTCACTCTTTGTTCCTCATTCCGAAACTCTCGGGAGTCTGGCGCTAAAGTCGTACTATAGATGAGTCTGTCTTCGCATAGCAAGTTCCGTATATAGACTGAAAGCTACGTGTTTGAAGCCGATGCTCAAGGTCGTAGATAAATCCATCTTGTAAACTGCATTTTTTGGCCTTTGCGCATTCAATTGTAATACATTTCTTCTGTTTTGCAGAAAGTCTTGACTGGAAAGAACACAACATGTTGGGGCTTCTTGTTGCAGCTTTGATGCTTGGTGCACATGTAGTCGCTACTGCTGGAGAAGAGGATTGTTCATTGCGTATTGAAGATGGTAAGCAATATACTCACCATTTGTAGATATTTCAAATCTTGAGACATGACAGAAAGAGCCATGAGAAATAAGAGACCTGTGTTTGTGCGCCTTGTCGCTTTTTCGACAGACAATAAAGAATCTAAGAACATACCACCTACAAATAAATCAACATGCGTTAATAATATGCATTGCATCCCTTGTTAGCTCGTAGCCTAATATAGGAAAGGAAACCCATCGCGCCCTAAACAATGTGAGGATATTGTCGGCTTTCTTGGTGCATATTGATTAACACCACTTAACAGCTTTAACAGACGGGAAGGAAAAGAAGAACACAGGTGATTATGCTACCTCTGTGTTTTTTTGTGTTTAGTCTGTTAGCTCTGTTCCGTCTGAAACCGTCCAGTTAAATTTTGTTAGATCCACAACGTCAAAGTTTTCAGCTTCTTTGTATACAACAAAAGTTTGACCCTGCTGTGTAGTTTTGAAAAACGAGCAACCACTAAAGATTGCCTTAATACTACTTATTTGCACTTAGATAGCAATCCTAGGAATAACGTCGAGGTGTTTGGCGTGAATTCTAATACAGATTAGACTCATGCCGTGGACACTTTTCCCGCACTGAAGCCCTTTATGAACAGCCTCCGCTTAGGAGGGCTTAAATCCCAACTTCGAGACTTGGAAAAAGATTTTTCCGACACCAAGCCTGCTTTGAGCCAAAACATAAATACGTATTTCGCGGTGAGCGTAATACTTGGTGTTTATCTTACGACATTCTGTAATTTTTAACACATATTTTTTGAATAAGAAGGCGCTGTGTTTACGCGAAACATTGTTAGCGATGTAGCACATGAGCATGCAGCTATTATGTGCTCACTAGGAGGGTAGTTAACTAATCTTCAATAGTAAAATTTTACTGTTACTGGTAGCTTCGTAGTACCTTGATAGTGGTGCAGTTCATCGTAAGTAAAAATCATATCATCTACTAGAATCTCGGAAACGATGTTGCCCACGCCGCTGTGGCCCAAAATATTTTCTCAGTTTCGTTGAGTTATGCGCACTGGATGGGCCGCTTTTCCCCCACGATTTTGGAAAGCGCTGTATTTTGGCATGATGTAGTCAAAATTTCTTGGTTCACAGCACTGACGGTAACTACGTTTGCAAAAGATCCAAACTAACATGCACACTATTAGCGGCGGGCTGCATATATAGGGGGGCTAAGAGTAATATCTCAAAAGTAAACTACTAATACTTTGCTAAGCAGCCTGTTAGTTAGCGCGTCTAAGCTGCATTTTGACGCTCAGCGCCACTGACAATCCTGTGCCTAAAAAAGTGGTCACTTATTTTAAAAATTCTATTTTGAAAAGTTCTATACATCTCAGGTCAAACGTCCCATACATGCGACGTGACAAGGTGAATGTGTCCAGAGAAGTTAATGGGCCCGTTGCAGTGTGCAATTGTGCAGACGAAAATTGTTTCTCGTCACACAGCAATCGATCAGTTATTAATGTGAATCGGGCCTGCTGGCTCGGTTAAAAAGCGGGAGCTATTACTGTGACACCTTTCGTAGCTGACCACACGCAGCTTCTCGCCGCGGTCTATTCAATGGGGCGCGCACGATGCGCGTGTCTTGAACGCCTAGCAGCCTTGGTCGTCATCGTAGAAGGGGATTGGAAACGATCTCTGCACTGCAATTCACAGAATGTTCAACAAAATATTAATAGAATATAATCTGTAGCGACTAAAGATAAATATTACTTGTCAATACCTCAGTTATAAGCTATTTGCTTGTGACATTGCACACCTAAAATTATTCGGCGATTAATTACGGCGCTTGATAATACGATTTTTGAGCGTTCTGCTGTGGTACTCTAACAGTACTGAGAGCATACGGCACTCTCAGAGCCGAACGGAGGAGGCTGTAGGTTTGAACATGGGCAGCGCGCACGGCGTTCCTCCGTCGATGAGCCTCGACTCACGCGAACCACCAGCGCGCTTCTCTACTCTTGACACTGCCGCTGTTACTTCCTTCTTCGCTTTCCTCCTCGCGCTCTTTCCGCTATTGCCGTAGTACGAGAAAGCCTGGACACTCTGCACAAGATGCGTACTTGCCAACCATCCTGTAGAGGTGTCCTCTTTACCGAGCAATGCATACCTTGACTATGACGTCGTCGGCAAGCAGATGAAGGCGAGCGCTACTGTGCTGTTCACGTTGACACCGCTCCCTCTTTCTTCCTGTCCACTGTGATCCGCGCTCGGTTACGCCGAGGCCGGACGCTGCTCAGAACAGGAACGGGTTCCTTAAAGCTGCACTCTGAGACCTCTGGCACCAAATGGAGAAGGCAGCAGAAGATTCAAACAAAACAGGCGAAGCATAACATTCCGTATTTATAACTTAGTGGAAATAATGAAAAAGGATTGGGAATGTGGTGAGCGTCTAATACGAAGGCGATATAACACATGATGCGTAAGGTTAACACCTTGGCGTAAACAGAAGGCAAGCGTATCGGGGGGGGGGGGGGGGGGGGGCGGCCGTATGTGAGGCCGGGGGATCATATAAAGAAATTTGCAACGATAACACTGTAGCCTCTGGCATAAGAAGGCGGAAATGAAGTTGACTGGAGGTGCGTTGGTCCAGCAGCAGACATTGTTATGTGGGCCATAATTATGAAGAAAGGGCTGCGGATGCTACGGTAGCAAGGACGTGTATAAAATTAATTGTATATCTTTAGTAGGTATCCATACTTTGCCCACCATAAAATATTTGCGAGATGGATAACAACAATGTCATCAAAGGTTATACGCATAAAAGACGACACAAAGACAGAGACACGACACGTCGAGCGCAATGTTTTGCGCATACCTTTTGATGCCATTTGGAGTATCAAGCCAACCAGCGCGACCACTACTCTGGCTGAAAACAAAATAGTCTGCATCAGCAAAGGCACACTGCTATCAAAAATGTTTGCTCTTGAATATTTGTGCTTCGCTGTAGACACATTGTGGAAAACAAAGTCAGTGAAGCTCCATAAGAGAGAAGGTAAAGGTGAGTCAATATCCACCACATATTAAAAGGCAATCATATGACTACTGTCCTCGTCTGATTTACTGAAAAGCTAGAAGAAATACGTGGGCAAGCGTTGGTCGTATATTTTGAGCGTATAGCTAGGTGTTGAAGCGGTGTCTTAAACAAAATGTATGGTGGAGCTGCCATAAAAAAAACGTAAACCAATAAGCTCCTGCCTGTGCCACTAAGTATAACAGGCTTAACCCAATCGTAATATAAATGAAAAGGCCCGAAGGCAATGTTGTACTTTGCCACCCGTAGGTGGGAAAATAAAAAAATGGGGTAATGCTACTAAGCGACCCACAGCCGGGGGAGCGGGCCCGGGGAGACTCCCCTGATCTCCCCTGGGACGTAGCGGAGGGGGTGGGACATAGGTTTTGGGAATGGGACTGAGGGAAGGGTTATGGGTAATGTGATGGGAATGGGGACAGCGAGATATTGACCCTCATTTTATCATCGCTCGACTCCTGTCTGGCCAGGACAGGGAGGGCGTCGATGTTGTCCAATGGTGCGGCTCCACTCACGGGATGCCCGACCACCCAACGACGCAATAGCTCCGACTCGGAGACAGGAAATCCTAACCCGGGGCAGCTGCCTCGGGCTCCTCCACGACTTTCAGGGGTCCGGTTCGGACTTGCATATCGCTGCCCAGCTACTAATTGTCAAGTGTTTTTCGCGGTTTTTCAGACTCCGGAATTATGTGTGGTGGATCCAGCCAATGGAATTAGACTCCCGGGGACCCACCTGTGCTTCCAACCAACCAACCTTGCACTTATTTCCTCCCTGGCTTGCTCCACACCTACTGAGGAGGGAGTGTTCAGGGCCGGGCTGACCGGGCCACAAACCAAGAACCTGGCCGACGGTGAGATAACCCGGGCCTACTCCACCGCTACTCCACAACATCGACGGTTTTCGCATCGGTCGTACTAAGGTCCCCCTTACCTCGGCGTCCCGCGCTCTAGCCTCACGGCCCCGCGGTCAGCCATTCCTGGCTGCTTCCCCGAGGACATCGCTCCCAAGGAGCCCTTCTGCTGGAAACCCCCGCGCGGACCTGGCCTCTCCGTGGCCAGAAACCGACGCGCCAGCCGGTAGCCACGCACGTCCCCGCGTGCAGAGGCCTTTTGATTTTCGAGCACTTTTTGAGCCCAATTCCGTGAGTCCAACCTGATTATGAAACCAGGCCTGCCTCCGCACAGTCATCGGACCTCACGTGCGCGACTGGTCCACTCAGTCGCTTGGGAGTCGCTGCCATTCCCATGGGGTTTTGCATCCCCAGAGGACGGGCCCCGGCCAGCCCATCCCCACCGCTGGCGTTGCACCGGAACAAAGCCTAGTAGCCGAAACTACACCGGCCCGTATCCGGTGGCAGGGGGGGCCACGGTGTCTTAAACAGTAAGTGGGAAACCTAAAGGTTCGTGCAAGACAGGACGATGGATAACAAAACATGAATGATGTTACTGCACTATTTGTAGCGTTAGCGTAATATGTTATGCGGGTTAAAATCACGTAGAGGAAAGGCATGCTTTAAACTATAGACATTATTATTAGGACAATTTCAGGAGTCCCGTGATTAAAAATACCTCTGACTAACAATTGTAATGAATAAAGGAATCTAGGCTTCACGAAAACTGATGGGAAATACCTCATAACCAATGGAGTACACAACGCATGATCACGGTTGTTGCTTGTGGACTGAGTGAATGGTTTTCGTCAAGAAAACGCTGAGAAGTAACAGTGGATTAAAATGCCGCCAAAGTCATCTTGCGCGCTGTTACTACCCCTTAGAATAGCCATTCACCATAAATTGCGTCCTCTCCATCATTACTTATCAAGGAAACGAATTTCTAGAAATCACGAAGACAAGCCGCGGTGGCTCAGTGGTTAGGGCGCTCGGCTACTGATCCGGAGTTCCCGGGTTCGAACCCTACCGCGGCGGCTGCGTTATTATGGAGACAAAACGCTAAGGTGCCCGTGTGCTGTGCTATGCCAGTGCACGTAAAAGATCCCCAGGTGGTCGAATTTATTTCGGAGCCCTCCACTACGGCATCTATTTCTTCCTTTCTTCTTTCACTCCCTCCTTTATTCCTTCTTTTACGGTGCGGTTCAGGTGTCCAACGATATATTAGACAGACACTGCGCCATTTCCTTTCCCAAAAACCAATTAATGTTATTAGAAATCACGAACACGAGTGCGATGCTGCTTTAAAAAGTTTTACTCAGCAATAACCGCATCTGTCATAGTTGAAAATTTTGTAAATGAGGAACGGCTGTCTTTTATAACAGTTGCGCATGGATACTACGAGTTTCATCAAGTCATTGGTAAAATATGTCTTTAGAAATAGCTACACATCGTTAGAAAAGACATCTTCAAGAGCTCGGCGTAATGGCAGCATGACAGCTCTGTCCACAACAGTATTTACGAAGTGTGCGCACAGGACCACCCTTTAGAAGTAACCACCTGTCTACAGTGCGACGGTGCTTTTGGACTGTAACTTAGCCGACAAGAAAGATACCCGCGCTGGCGGTTACAATAGGAAGAACGCCCTTTCAGCACCCGGCAGTCGCCGTCCAAGAAGAATGTCGCTTATCACAAGGGCTGCTCTAGATTTGGCACGCGCGACATCATCATTGGTTAATATCCATCTTGCCTTCACAGAAAAAAAAATGCCCAATGAAATATTTTATTGGGCAGCGCTTAAAATATCTGCCCATCCACTGATGCAGATATTTGAGTTCAAAACTTCATTCCTTGTGTTCATATATGATTCATATCCACGCAGCACAGCAGAATATTTCATTCACTTGAAAATGTTATCAGCTTGCGAAACATGTTTTCACCGAACTTCCCGAAAGTTCTTAATTTCATCCACTGTTCTGTTTTAAGCAGCAGACAGACGCTTCAGTGGCAGCAACGCGAAAAGCTCTTTATTCGAGGCAGCAGCGTGCTTTTATAGATAACGCTGCATGCCGGTCAGCCACACGTCATTGCTGCTACAATCTGATCAGACCGCCTGACCGATACAGAACATCCACCTACTTTTTTTGTTTAACTCGATTGTTCTGAAGGGGCATCGGTAACCACTTCTCAGTAATGGGAACTTTTTTCAATCCGATTCCCTCTGACTATAACAAATGGCGGTTCTTTTCTAACCTCCTCCACTGTAATATCATTCCTGGTAGTTTTTTTTTACCAATTTATCATGTTCTTCATAATTTATTTCTAGGAGCTTCGTTAGCTACAAAATTCCTGCCTTTTTGTCACCCGCCGCGTAGGCTCAGTGGTTAAGCCGCTCGTCTACTGAGGCGGAGTACCCGGGTGCGAACCCGACCTCTGCGGCCGCGTTTCGGTGGAGGCTAAACGCAAAAGGCGCCGTGTGCTGTGCAATGTGAGTACAAGTTAAAGATCTCCAGGTGGTCGAAATTATTCCGGAGACCTGAACCGTGGCACATTTTTCTTCCTTTCTTCTTCACTCCCTCCTTTATCGCTTCCCTTTGGGCTCGGTTCGGGTGTCTACCGAGATATATGAGACAGTTACTGTGTCATTTCTTTTCGTCAGAACCAATTTTGAATGTTCAATTTTTTGTGGAACACTGCCAATATGGAGCTTTTAAATATCTTCCTCTCGACAACTACTGGTAAGCTCCTATGCATGGCATCAGAGGCCACCTAAATACACTCCATGTGCAAAAATATTCTGCTAACCGCTATCTCTTACGTGTTCTCTTTCTTTCACGCTTTCATGCCCGAGATGCATTCTACTGCTACTTCTATTTCGAGGTGAATATAGGAAATTCCCCGGGAATAGACATATTGCAGGAAGTGTGATACTCCGTTGAGAATTATGGAGAGCTGGTTCAGTGATGCACCGTTTTTGTCAAACTTTAGAAATATATCATAGCCCTGTTATGCAGCATGTGAAATAATTACACAAGATTATCTTGTACATGTGTTAAGCCATCTGTAGTTGAGGCTATGAAATCTCGGAAGTTGTTACTGCGCATTAGAGGCGAATTGATACTAACCTGGTGGGTGATGTTGTCACGCGGGTATCCCGATAAAAAAAATGCACAGCTCTCACTGGCAGTGGAGATTTCAAAAAGAAATGACGCTTGTTTGCGAGCGGCTAAACCATCACACACATTTCATATCTACATATTTTTCACTGTAACGAAGGTGGCAGTGTATCCAATGTGGCAAATTGATATTGTTGTGGTTGTATTTCGGTTTTGGACATCTGAAAGAAAACTGTATAGTGTTGATATCTGCGAAAGAAATTTGTGCTCAAGAAACGCCTCACGGTGCCAAATGAAGGAAGTTTGCCAAAAGAATAATCATCGGATCAATTGATTGTGTGTCTGCTACAGTCGTTAAAAAAAAACTAATCACTCGTGCTCTCTACAGGGAAATGCTACTTTCTTGAAATGGACTTGGATCCTGGTCAATTTGGGTACTCCAACACACCGTGCATAAAATTTGAGTGCCTGCAATCGCAGCAAATATTAATCACGGGGTGAGTGTTTGCAAACATTTATCTAGGTTTTTTTTTTGCCCTCAGGTTAAGGATTACCCGAAAAATATAAACTGAGGTTCTTGTGCAGACTAAGTTCCAAAAAATCTCTTCTTCAAACAACATACCACGACACGAGTATATGGATTCGGTAATTTTTGCTTAGTTTTTATATATAAATAAAGAATATCACAGTATATATTATATGAGGATTACTAAACGTTAATGTATCAACTTGGCCTGTATAGAACACTGTATAGCTTTGCAAATACTCGAAAATGACAGTTAGATTTTCGGCTAAGAATTTACGCTTTGGCCTCATGTACAAGACAAAGACCTACTGTCTTTGGACAATTCTCTCTGTCCTGCTTGGCATTTCCGTGGCAACAAAATGACTTCGAAAGCACCCTTTCAAAGATATTAAAAATATTAATAGGCGTTATAAATGACGGCGAAAATTTCAGACATATTTAAAGTGACTCAGCCTGATCTTTTCCGTTTGATTTTCGGAATCTGGACGTTTTCGATATAGATAATGGAAATGTCATCTGAAGGAAGTTTTAAAATTTGTGCACTGCTAATTTCTTTGCCTTGCCTTCAGAAAACAATGACAGAGCTGCCTGCAATGTTTTCGGTAAAGGGAAACCGTGATGATTGATGCTTTCTTTCTTTGTGCGACCTGTATCGCATTCAGCGCTTCGGAAGCAGGGTCAAGAAGGAAAACATTTGTTGAGCAATGTCTTTTATAGCACAGCTATGATACGCACGTACCAGGACCACCCTCGCGTGCCCCCTTTCCTTAATCACGTGAGCACTCTTTCCATACACTGGAGCTCTCATGCTTGGAAAAGCTACGAGATGACCCATCTGAGATGCATAATTTATCAAAAATCAAAGACCCTTCATGCCGAGACTATCCAGTTTACCCAACCATTTTTGTCCACGTAGTGCTTTACATCCACGTATTTGCAACAACGTTGGCTGAAATAATTGAAAATTGTTTTTTGGGCCGTAAGGAAGAGCCGTAAGCGAAGGGATAAAGGAGGGAGTGAAAGATAAAAGAGGTGCCGTAGTGGAGGGCTCCGGGACAATTTCGTCCACCTGGGGATCTTTAACGTGCACTCACCTCGCACAGCCCACGGGCGCTTTTGCGTTTCGCCCCCATCGAAACGCGGCCGCCGCTGTCGGGCTCGAACCCGGGTACTCCGGATCAGTAGCCGAGCGCCCTAGCCTCTCAGGGACAAGCGGTGGGTGTGGGCTGACAGCGTTTCCAAAACTCTTCTGCTAGCAGATCTCGAGCGTTGAAGCTCATATTGAGCGTGGCAGTACATCGCGCTGCTTTCGTCGCCTCCCATTGGGGTGCGCGCAACGGGGCAGAGGAGACGTGTAACTGCTCGATGCACGCAGCTCTTATCTCGCTTTGTGCAATCTTTGTCGTCATCGGGTAGACGAGTGGTTGCGAAGACGGCCGAAACGCTAGTAAACACATTTTAGGCGCAACACGCAGCCTTGAGGAGGAGCCTGTAGACCAGCAGCGGGTTGAATATATGCAGCATATGCTTTCGACGATTCCCATGTGCGCACCGCCAGATAATACCGGCAAATATGCAGCCACGTGTTTGATAGAGATAATGGGACACCGTTTGTGCCAGGTGAGACAATCGGAGGGGGAGGGGACTTTTGGATAACACTACATTTCGCCTTTCAATTTTGATACTTCCACACACACAAGTTCTGAAAAAACGAAAAACAGCATAAAAAAAACGCGGGCAGTTAGACTGACATGCTTTATTTCACTTTTTTCACGCGATCGCCAGCTATTATTCACCAGAACTGTTCTTGTTTTCTTTATTACAAAAATTTTGTTTGTTGCGAAAATGCTCCACAAGCACTGGACTATGTCAAGGGCCAGAATAATTTCTTTTACCAAGAATATTTATATGCCCTTAAATAATTCGATCATAAATTATACAGTTGCAATGCTTTCCACAATCATTACAGAGTAGACGAAAAGAAATATTTGCAATAAATATTTGCTTCCAACGAAAATATAAAAATGACTTTTTATATTTTCCGATTTTGAAACATTCGCGAGTAAAAAGTTCAGTGAAAAGATTGTAGAAAACTACTTTGCTGATAACCGAATATTCGGCAGCGGGTAACAATTATTCAGTGCCGTCTTTCTCAGAAACGAGTAGAAAAATGGATCACAGGTGGACCTCAATAGGTGAATTAAATATTATCTAGACCTTTAAAGGTGCTATCGGAGGAGAATAATATCAGAATCAATTTGCATTTGTTTATACATTTCATAAGTACACCATATCAAGCAGAAGGAGGTGCTTAGAGTAATAGAGTAATCTTAGAATTGGGTTCTTCTAGACCACATAATCGTGAAAGAAAATTTTTAGATATGCTAAAAGAATATTGATATACGTGTCCGCAATAAGGAGATACAGAAAATTGCAAATTTTTTGTCAAGAGATAAACTGATAAATACAAAAAAGTGCAGCAATGCGCCCATTTTATCATAAGAACCATTCAAGTAGAGGTACGTTGAGCGCATTTCAATATGTGTTAGGTTGAGCGGCCTGTGTGATGGTTAGCTTCAGCATATTCCAAGCACTGCAACAATGCTTAAATATTTTAAAGATTAAGTGTAATTTCTACGTTTAAACTAAAAGATTAAGGCGAACTAGGCAAGTACAAATTCAAAATGATGAAGAAAGCACTAGAGCTGACAGAACTATTCAAAGCGCCTGAAACAAAAAATACATAGGCGAATAGATTTGGACATAGATAACAGCGGTATCATGTGAAATTCCTTTCAGAAAAATGAAGCAGCGGGTGGACATTATTCTTTATCGGAGTGCTTGCTATACCTACACTAAATTATCATTTCAAATAGTTTTTCTTCAGAAGGGAAATATACACCTGTTAAGAACTTTAAGGGAACTATAAAAAGCGTACAGAGTATAACTCATGAAGGAGCCCGAAAGGTACAATTAACTGCGTATGCACTAAAAAAGTAGGGGCACGTTGATACCTGAACACTCGCTATTATGTTTTTAGTAAGCCTGCATCACCGAACAAAATTCTATTTTCGCATTCAGGGTCCTTTGTTTGGCATTTATTGGCGTACGCCTCACTTTCGAAGTAGTAGTTTGGATACACATGCCTATTCCAGGCTGCCTCAATAAGCGGGGATGACTGCTACCTTTTTCGTCAACATTGCCAACATTTAAAGTTTTTCTTTCCGTAATTGTAGGTTCTATATGGAATATAGCGGCGGGTATTAACCACGATGAACAAAAAAAATTATGCTCAGAATGGACAGCAAATTAACTGTTCTCACTCCGTGGTTAGCTGCGGGCTGTTGAAAGAAATTATATTTACTAGCGTCCAATGTTGAGCGGTGCTGGAGGTATCGCAGTAGACTAAAGTTGGATTTTAACGCACTGGGCATGAACTGAGATTTTAAGGCGAAAGCCTTTGATGGCTCATACTACCGGTCGAGATCCTCTTCATCTGTTACATCGCCAACCGGAAGTCACGACAACAGAAGTGACGTCATACGGTCCGTCCGACCGTTACGCTCTTAAACTCGATAAGAAAAAAAAAATATTTTTGCGCAATTGCATTCGAAACACCATCCTTTCGTTCCGCAGCTGAGCGTGCTAACTACTACGCTACTTTCTGCGAAGGCATTAGTTGTTCTCCTTGTCTAAGACGGTGTAGAGTGTTTGCGGAAAGGCGTCGGATACGGCAGATGCCTCCCAATCGCCCTCCAGTCTCTCGAATATTCACAAACAACTGTGTACTTAATAAACATCTTAACCAAACATTAGTGACACAAGCAGCAACACCACGCTAAAGGCTTTCGCCTCACCGCACTTTAGGTCAAAAAAGTGCGTACCTAAATTTTTATCAACAGGAGCTGACAGCTGTGCATAAAAAACAACTGAAATAGTTATATACGGTCTAGTTAATGAACCCGTTAGAGATTTGGGATTTGCAAGATGTTTTCATCTTCGAAGCCTTTTGAGTAAAGAAAAACTGATATGCAGTTTTGCACATCATGCGTTGGTTCTCGAAGTTCCTGTTGTTCCCCCCTAGAATTATGTTCTCAGCATTCACTGCATCGGACGATGTGCGAAGTATGCACAGCTAGTACAAACGCCCGTTGCAGGGCCGGGTGAGAGCGCAGAAGTATCTGCTGTATTGAAATGGCAGAGTTCTGCTATGCACATTTTAAATCGCATGTGCTCAATGTCTGCAATTGACATAGTTGTTTTGAAGCCATATTTTTACCAGAAATTCCGAACGGAGAGAGAAATGCTTGAATACTCGCCTTTACAATGCAATTATATTTGCTCATGAATAATTATACTCATGATTATCAGCCTGACTATACCCACTGGAGGGCAAAGGCCTCTCCCTTATCTCTTTAATCATAGATGGACTTATTAAAACTAAAAATACAATAAAACCGAGATCTACGCTACTTTGCTTCGAGCTCTTTTAAATTAAAGTACAAGGAAGAAAGAACGTTCATTATAATTATACGTATAATGTCTAAAATGACAGCTCAAACAGCAACACAAAATGATCCAGGAAAACGTATATTGTACTGAGCAGGCTAAATAATTGGAACTATTTAAATCTTTAAATATAATGGAAAACTTTACTGACGAAGCTTCTTTTCACTTGTCTCGCAGCTGCCCTCCTCCGAGCAAAAGGAAAGAAAAATTAATATCACCACGAAGTTACGTCCCGGTATGGCCACATTGTTGTAAAGAATAGTGATAAACATGACCCTTTGTGCGGAATCCGCTCAGGAGCCATGCCAAGAGGCGTGTGCAGTTTAACGGCTGTAGCACTCCTTTGAAAACGTTACCGAAAGCAAGAAACACCAGCGAAGGGAAATAAAAAAGCATAGCTAAAAAAAACTGGCACCTGTTTTTCGCTTCCTTTAATTTCAACCGTTACGACGGCTTTTGCAGAAAAATCACTGCAGAAAACTACACTGCATATAATTGTCCGCACAAAATGAAAACGCCGTGGGAACAACAATGTCAGACGAACTCCGCCCTTAACACCAAGGGAAACACAATGAACTGTTAAAGAATCCAGGGCCCATACCGCAAGGGCGACAGCTAGAATTTGGAACACAGAGGTATGGGCACTTCTACAGCAGCATCAAGGGCTAAATAAAAAACTTGCTCTTTCTTTTACTTCCAAAAAGTACCTTACGTATCAAGGCTAACACTTTCGACATGAAAGTGTGAAAGTTGGAGCGGGCGAAAAGTTAGAACATAACGGTGCATGTGCTTCCAGCACTTCAGTAGCGCTCTTGCAGTTATGTTCGGAGCTCCCATTAACTTTTTCGCTTTAGAAACAGCTCGCGGGTGCAACAAAATTCCCTACAGGAACACAGTTCAATTTCTCTGTAGTATGCAAGGCCTCATTATGCTTTCGAACAAGACATTTAAGTCCCTGGAATAACTTCGCAGCTAAGACATGCTAAATTTTGAGCCTAAAGTTTTTTGGGTGCAAGGAAGCCCATGTGATTGGTGTAGAAACTGCGCAGCTAAATCATCTATATTTTGTTATAACGACACCATGCGCAGGCATGAGCGCGTATAATACTAATATAAAGAAAGAGTCGTGAGCTTGTCTTTTTTCGTGTTTCCGTCCTTTGGATTTAACGACGCAGCTCTAATACACCTTATAACAGTAACTACGAAAGCGTGCATAATTACGGGCTTTAATTCTATAATAGAGAACGTTTCTGCCCTGTAACATCAATGAAACATGAAATTAATTACAAAAAAGCGCCACTGATATTTATACCGGTCATAGATGCGGTTGCTCCACTCGGGTGTAGGTGGGGTACTCTGTGAGCTAAGCTGCCCAACTTGCCTACGCCCCCTTCTGATCTATGAGCTACACAAGGTGATTGTTTTCACTTCTTGCTTTTCTAATGAATGAACAGCAGTTTTTCTTACAAAATGGGCTCGCTTGCCTCGTCACTTATGAAAATTTACGCATCCCAGCATTCAGAAACCGTCTTTTTCAAACTGCGCAGTACGCTCTGCGTTCCTCTCCGCATTTGATGGTTGAAACGTCACGGCGGTAACCCGCACTTCTTCGTACTATGCGACGCTTTCAATTGATATGCAACTGATTTCAGTTGATAAATGAGCCTCTATCCACTGGGGTCCCAGACAAGTTCAGCATATTCCAGTACTGTACAAACTAACGATCTCTAAAGAAGTAATTTTGCCGAAGAAGAATACAGATAAAAATTGAGGCATATGTAGCCCAGCGTGTGATTAGCCTTGTTATATAATCTGCGCGCGTCTTCCAAGAAAGAGCAGAGGAACTAAATATGCTTAGGTATATTTAACAGGGCACAGATTCGATGTTGCTATTATTATTAAGATATGAGGGCAATGTAGTATTACGACGAGAAACACGCTTGTCGTTGCCTTTTCTAGGGTTTAGTTCCATGTTCACGGTTAGCCTAGTCAACAACAAGGACAATTTCGGACTGAAGAAGACTGACATCGAGTCGCTGTTAATTTTGTGACTCATGACGCCGTCATCTGAAAAATGTTAATTAATGAATTACGTTATAAGGCAAACTGTCGATATATACGAGGATAATAAAGGTCCCAGCACAGAGCCTTGTAGCATGCGGATCTCAACAAATCAAGTAAAAGAAACGAGTGTTATTTACTGTGACAAATTGTATGCAGCCATGCAAGAACTTTAGTAGTATCAGGATTAAGTTTACACAGCTTTAAAGAAAGCTGTTCATTTGAATCCTTATCAAACGGTTTTGAAAAGTCTAGGACTGTACTATCAAGAATAGGGCGCCAGTCAAGGATGAAATTCAGATCGTGCGAAAACGATAAGAGCTGATTTTCACATTAAAATGACTTAGGAAGTCCAAGCTGATAAACTGTGAAACAGGCATTTGCCTGTGGAATGACGCAAAGGGATAGTAAATGACATGCTTCATGATTGTACATGGAACGCTCCTAAGTGAAATGAGTTGTAATTAAGTGGGTAATGTTTACCTTCAGACTGGTGGAAGGAATAACTTTACTGTTTGCAGTCTCCTGGAATGCAGGCTGTCTTAAGAGATCGATAGAATAGCTCAGAAAATATTATAGCGCTTATACTTTATTCGTGATGAGATACTTGGAATTTATGTTATCAACCCCACAGCATGAATAATTTTCTTATTTTTCTATTATTTTTCCACGCTAGCAACATAAAAGACAATTGTACACTGGCAAAAAGTCAGCAACTGGATAGGTAGATGGCATAGAACAATAGTTTTGGAAAGAGCAGAAACACAGAGCTCAGAACATTTGCGCAGCCTTCAGGCTGGATTAGTTCGTCGCTTGAGTCTTTAAGTAGCAGCGGCAATCAACACTAGTGCGACGCTCTTCACTTGGAAACCCAGGTCTTCGCGGAAATCAGAGTTCATCTGGGCCGCATCCTGACAGCACGTCCCGTCGCATGGTTGCTCTGCGTCAAGGCTGTACTGCATCACCCCTTTGCCGCACGTGTGTCGCCCACTTGGTCCCTGAAGTGGCCTTGTTGTGACGTCCGCAGCATTGAACTTTGATTGACTGCTTGCTCGGCCCGTCAACTCTTGAAAGCGCAACCAGCCTACATCTTGCTTTATTTTGGTAGAGGAAGCGGAGGCGGCGGCAATCGACACAACTGCGACAGTCTTCACTTTCAACTCAGGTTAGAGAATACGTCTTTTGTTGCCACGGTCAACTGTAGTATGCGGTTCTGCTGCTGCCAAGCGCGCGTGTCCTTTGCTGCAATGTCAAATGAAATAGCAAACGCATTAAAGGATTTTAAGGAAGAAATGAGCGAAATGAAGAGCACAATAGAGAAAAAACTCAGAAAGCAGTTCAAAGAACTGAATTCGCCCTTTGAATCTTTAAGTCAGCATATTGATGCAATGGCAACGCGCTGTTGAAAGATTGAGAAGGAAAACGTGACACTGAAAAAAAACCTTGCGTTGTCTCCAGAATTCAATAAGATAAATACCTTAAGACAGATTCCGAGCACAGTATTACGACTCTAGAAAAATACTAGAGAAGCGCAACCTTGGGCTGAATGAAAGCAAATGACTGGAGTGACTAGATGAAGCGAATCCCTCACGGCTGTGGTAAAGCAGTTGGGCGAGGTCATCGAAGAGCCTATTCGTGAGGAAGACATACACATTTGCCACCGTGTGGCAAGAAGGACAGTGGCTGTTTAATGTTTTGCAATTTCGAAACACGTGGGAAGCGCAACGCTGTCCGTGAACAGGCATTAAAGAAGCGAGTCATCCGGTCAGATCTCGGGTTCATCGTAAGTCTGTGGTCTTTGCCAACGAGCCCTTATGCATGGCGCTGAAAGAACTGCTCAGCAAGACTGTCGCTCTAAAGAACGTGGAACGGTGGAAACTTTCCTAGAAAAATGACGCGAAAATGCTTGCTATAAAGACTGCTTTATCGCCTGTGCATTGTGTAGCTTGTTACGTCGATTTAGAAAAAATGCAATGAGAGTGTAAGACCCTCTTCACCAGTGATTATTTTTAAACAGTCATTTACTGCTATTTGCTAACACCAAAAGACGTAACAAAACTGCATCGTGAAAAGTAATCCAATAATCGCATATCATTCTTTCACGTTAACAATCAGTTTGCTCGCAATAAGGAGGACGGTATCTCTGGATGCTTTGTTTTTGTCAAACGGTTCTTTTTCTGGTTTCGTCATGCTTTCTGAGACCTGGTACCAGTAAGAACACGAAGTGTCGAGACCTGTCAGCACATAATATTCACTATCTAAACCGTCCCTCTAAGAGACGTGGCTACTGCTACTGACAAAAAGGCCTTATAGTCATATGTAGTTGAAAAGTACACACAAACCACTCCTGATTTCGTAATCTTCACAGTCATTTCGCACACAAATATCCGACATATGCCGCCCACCAAGTGGTAGTATACCGAACTTTTTTTTTTCGTTTTTGGATAACTTCTTGGAATAGATGGACCAGAACATGTAAAATGTTGTTTTAGATGGTGATATTATTAGTATATGCTATGTTTTCTAGGAGCTCAAACCAATCTCATCGCCATACTTGATAACACCAGCCATAACACCATTAACATGCTCACCCGGCTTCAGAATTATTCTGAAACATTGCTAGATGTCCTTATTACTAATGTGGAAACTAAAAATTGTCATTCAAGCGTTATCGGCGTCAGCAACAGGTATTATTTTTCAATATTTTTTATCACTGAATAAAAATGAATAAATCGCACAAGGCAAGGCGCGACATAACATACCAGTAGATTAATTCATTAGCTTTGGTACAGTTTCACACTGAACTGTCACTTTCGAACAGTTCATATTTGGGTGGGAACAAGCCTGCCACGAATGGCACCATGACACAGCTTACGACATCTTTGTCTTTATTTAGGGTAGCTTATAACAAACATATTTTGCTGTCAAACAATTTAGGATATATACGGTTCAACCATACATCACAAAACAATTCTTTAAAAGTAATTAAAGCAAAGGACGCTCTATTTAGACGTTTTACGGAAACGAAAAACCCTGATTACTTTCGCGCTTTTAAAACTTTGAGAAATAACGCAAGTAGTTTTACCCCCAACAGAAACTTTACGCTGCCCTTCCCGAAGCTACAAGTGATATGCTTTGAGCAACATTCTTAGCGCGCTTGCTCTTGAAGTGACCATTTCCGGCACTTGGGTGTTGCGTGTTTCTCTGTTTGTCTGAAGCTGGTTTTGTGGCAGGCGGCAGCCGTATTTAATCGTGAGAGGCTGCTCGGAAAGAGCAACCGGGATTGTAATCCTACCCAAGCAAATCCATGTCCCACCCATGACAACACCTGCCATAACACCGGCATTGTGCCACTGCGCACATGTCCACCTAGTGCCATACTTAACAGGGTGATGTAGCCGGTGTTAACCAGGCGAAAACCTGGGGTGCTAATTAGGCGGAACCGCCCTTAAGCGCACCCAGCTAAGCTGAATGAGCAGCAGCGACTAGGAGGAGAACGTGATTCGAATTTGAAAGATGTTTCCACAGTAGCCAAATGGAGCAAATTGGGGTGGTAATCCGACTTTTTCACAAGGAATCTCTGCGCATGTGCGCCCATTTTCCTCCTCCAATTTCACTGGCTAGGTGGTTGCCTGGAACCAACTTGTAGCTCGTAGCTCGAAACGACAATGGACGTCATGCTACAGCACAGAGCGCGTATAGCGCACATATTATATGCCCTAATTGCTCAAATCAACTGGCAGTTTTTCCGTAACACAGAAATCATTTACCTCAATTGTTTTCTTCACTTACGATATGCCTGGTTCATGTACAGAACTGAAAATGTCGTATTTGTTTCATAATGTTTGTTTGTAATCACGTTTATATTAGCAGGTACTTGTAAAAATAAATTAACAGTATATAAAGGTTCATATCTAACCAACAGTTAGGTATTTATAAAAGTACGTTAACGCGATAGTGTTAAAAGCCCTGGTACCCAGAAAATCCTGCATTGGTGTTCTCGGCGTTGTGAGCACGAAATAGGGTGGCACAGGTGGCCACCCGCCTGAGAAGCAATCTAGGTGGGCCACGTCACGAGACCTTGTGGATCAGTACATCCTGCCCATTAGGTTGTGAGAAAACTGACCACCGCAAGTGGCTGTTAAGTCAATAATTTCTCATGAGTGTTGCACAGGAAGAACAACATGGTTCTCTCAATCACTACCGGTGGCAGTGCCTGTCAGAGCGGGGCAGTGGTGCCACCCTTAACGGCTGCACCATTGCGGCCGCACTGGTGTGTGGACTCCTAGAGACCTACGAATGTAAAGTTGAGAATGTCCAATTCCACTTATATGTGTTTTAATTCATTAACGATATAATTGCATATTCTTAAGGCTGAACTCAAGTGCCTCCTTCAATTTTTATTTTGTAAACTACCTCGAACAGGTACAGCCGTGGCGATGAAATGGCTTAAACATGTTCCGTAATTAAACTAACTCGTTATTTTTGCTTTGAAATAACAACAAAATGCATCAGTGCTTTTAAATTTAACTCAGTTGTTGCGTCATTATTATATAGACCCAATGACGTGCAAAATAAAAACATTCATGCTTGAATGGAAACGGAAATATTGCAAAAAGAGTTTGTCTGTTGTACCCCTGCATCCCGCAGTTGTACTTGGTGTTCTCAACTACCAACAGGAAGCTGCCGGGGTGGCTGAGTGGTTATGTAACTCAGCTGCCGACCCGAAAGACGCGGGTTCAATTCCAGCCGCGTCGGTCGAATTTCGATAGAGGCGAAATTCTAAAGGCCCGTGTACTGTGCGATGTGAGTGCACGTTAAAGAAACACAGGTTGTCGAAATTTTCACAGTGTTTCTCTACGGCGTCCCTCATAGCCTGAGCCACTTTCGGACGGTAAACCTCTCTAAACTTAAAAAAAATTGACTACCAACAGGGAACGATCACACATTTAGTCTGGTCAGTTTCTGATTAGGTGCGCGTTGAACACGACTAAACTGAATAACTGCAAAAAATTACATTTCATTTACATTTTGAAAAAAAAAAACAATCTCGTACCTCGTTTAAATTTTCGAACTAAACATTGAATAAAGAGTAATCATAGGGCAATAGCAAGCATTATTAGTTTTAAAAAAATTTTGAAAATGAATACCTAATGCAGGAAATGCCCTGTCCGATAACGAAAACAAGTTGCCTGTTAAGAGAGGCAAATTCTGTAGTAGGGCATGGCCCGGACCGCACGTGTTGGCTTGCACATCGACAAAACATTAGAGCTCTAGAGGCTCGATTTATATATTCCCAAGAATGTTTCTACTCATTGTTCGTTCACGCCCAAAGTCGCCGACACGCGGCTTCATTACCAATATTATTTCTTTGGAGTGAGATGCGAACCGACTTATCTCAATTGGTTCCGGCCGCAAGCAACTGCTTCCAGATTTTTTCCGAATGTTATAGTTGCTTTTGCTTGTTTATCCCGAACAATATTTGCCAATTTTAAATTGAGCGCGGTTAATAACTGCGGCATTCTGTTCCACGACTCCACAGGTCGCTGGTGGCAATCACCGCCGTCAAGCTTTCAGTTCGTTGTTGGTGCGAGTAAGCCGCATAAGCAGTCTCTTTTGGAAGTCTTTCCGTTGTCTTCTGGCTGCGGGAATGCCGTCACGTTTACGTGACACCTGAAGGAGGTTCTAATGGATGATCTTGTCGCGCTCATCCCTTGGGAGCCGCTGAAAGCAGCCGAAGCCATTCTCAACTGCAGCCAGACAAGCCACCAGCCAACTTCTGCGTACCATCCGCAGGTCAACGGCCTTAAGGAGCGTCTGAAAAGAGCTATCGCTGACATGCTCGCCATATATGGATGCCGAACACGCGTCCTGGAGTACCATCCTCCTCTACGACGTCTTTGCGTGCAACACTGCGATGCAGGATGTGACCCAAATGGCACCGTTCAGGCTTGTCTACTGCAAGGAGGCAATCGCCACGCTCTCAAATGTCACCGATGAAGACAACAACGAAGTCACCGCCGACATTCAGCACAAGACTAAGCACGACGACTTTCCCGGCTATGCATCCAGGACCAACAGGGCATAGATGCCCGATGTTACAATCTACGCCGACGACACACGGCGTATGATCCCGGTGAGCGTGTATCCGTGTGCACGCCCATTCGCACCGCGGAATCAGTGAGAAGCTATTGCGCCGCTACATCGTCCCGTACAAGTTTCTTCGACGAATCGGAGAACTTGACTACCTGGTTGCCACGCTGATGGAGTTAAAGCATCCCAGCGGGGCAGTTCGAACCTACAAGTTGTGCGTGTCGTGTGCCTGAAGCCTTTTAAACGCTTGGTATTTCCAGTCTCAGTGTTCTTCACTTTAGGTTTAACTTCAGGTTTAAATTCTTGATTTTTTTATTCCTTTCTTTTTGCTGTAAATAATCAAGCCGATGCTTCTCTTGGAGGGGTGTAATGCCGCGAAACTTTGTACTGTTTGTTCGTTCATTCTCAAAGCCGCCACTACGTCGCTATGTGATTTTGTGACGAAATGTGATCAGTATATTCTAGACTGACCGCAGCCACGCGCAACTGCTTCGACTCTGTTCCAGATTCTTGTAGGTGCTTGGGGCGCCTTATCGTGTTGGTTCCATGCCCGCTTTCAAATGCCCACGCCCAAGAGCATCAGAGAATCGGTTCGACGACCGCCGAGGAAGCTTGCTGCTACGCCGCTGGCGAGGATTCAATATTTTTTTTTTGGGGGGGGGGAGATGGGGGGGGGGGGGCGAGACGACCCGATGAACAGCCTCTTTTTGTAGCGTTTTCGTTGTTTTCCAGGTTATCGGACTGCTGTCACCTTTAGGTGAAAATATTTAGCTTTATTGAGTCAAGACAACAATGGGCCCTGCTTAGCGTACGTCCAGTAAGGTTGCCAGCCTTCAGCTTCAGTTTTGTTGTATTTTGTGTTTGTTTAGTTTGATTCATCTTAAAATTGTTGCCATAAATGCTTGAGTGTAACTTTTTTGCCTTTTTGACTAACAGTGCCGCTTTCATAAATCTCAAATGAAGCCTTAGCAAACTCTCTGCTTACTGTTATGATCGTGGACAGTAGAGTGGGGAGGCCGATTCTCGTCTTTTCATATTGGCTGCCAAAAAGGGTTAACCGGTTGATCTGCAGGACTGAAAAAAAGGCGAGATGAGCAGAAAGCAATCCGGGGATGTTATGTGGATAGATAGCGAACGTTGGCTTGAAAGGTTGTGTGTCGGATAAAAGAATTATGCACCACGCCAGAAATAGATACTCGCGGATAAGACAGGAATTGGAAAGAAAGAAACTGAAGGGAAAAAAATGAACACGGGTTTGAGTAAGTGCGAAAAGAAGAGGCTGAACGAGTACGGAGGCCAAGGGTTCTTGATGATAGCACAAGTTTCAGGCCATAAGGCAAAATTCTGAAGGATAAATTAAAACAAGAAAGAAAAAAGGATGGAGGGCAAAAGTAGATTCCGGAACAAGAGAATGCATAGAAGGTATTTAGCGAAGGATGAGGAGAATGCTTAAAAAAATGAAAAAGAACCTCAGTGTCAACAGAAAAGACCGTTCCCTTCCTAGTACAACCTTTGTCCGCAAAGTTTCGAGATTTATTTTCTTCTCTACAAATAGTTCTCCAAAACAAATGTTGGTGCGTGTGAGTAGCGCCATCTTTTCGTGTTAACCTGAGCTATTTATTTTAATGGCTGTGGTAGCCGCTAGATAGCGCTACATGTATGAAGAAATACGTTGTCACTAGTCGTTTGCGCATTCTACTGTGAGTGAATTTGGAGAGGTGGACGTCCACCTCGAACAGCGTGTAAACATAAAATTCTTTGTGAAGCTTGGCAAGACAGCCAAACAGACGTATTATCTTCTTCGTGACGTCTACGGAAACAAGAAATTATCGCAGGCGCGATTTTTCAAGTGGCACAAGAGGTTCGTTTTGGGGAGAACGTCGGTGAAAGACGACACAAGGCAGAGGCGGCCTTCAACCTCACGGAATGAAAACAACGTGGCTCAGATCAAGGAAATCGTACAGCAAGACCGCACTATTACACTCCGCATGCTATCAGATGATCTGGACAACATGCCACCAAATTTTGCGTGAGAACTTGGGGAAAGGAAAACTGAATGCCAGACTTGTGCCTCACTTCGTCACACCGGACCAGAAGGACACGTGGGAATCAGTGAGCGCTGATTTGCTCTCCGAGGCAAAGAAGGATACTGCATTCGTCGCTAGCATCATTACTGAAGACGAAACATGGTGTTTTCAAAACGATCCTCAAACAAAGGGGCAGAGCATCGAATGGCGGTCCACAAGCTCTCCGGCGTCGATAAAGGTGCGGCGACAAAAGACCAAAACAAAGACGATGCTAATATTTATTTCCGATGCCTGAGATGTCTTGCACCATGAGTTCGTCCCACAAGGGCAGACGGTGAATCATGAGTTCTATATCCGCGTGCTCCAACACATGCGTGATGCACTGCGACGTCGTCGCCCTGACTTATGGACATCTGGACAATGGAGCCTTCTACATGATAACACAAGGCCGTACACTGCTCTCAGCGCGACCAAATTTTTCGGCACGCACGGCATTACTGTACTTATCCATCCGCCAAACTCGCCTGAACTCTCCCCACGCGATTTTTTCCTGTTTAGTCGCGTGAAGAAAGCCCTAAAATGTCGCTGGATGGGGAGTGTGCAGGACATTCAACAAGCCACGACAAAGGAGTTCACAGCCCTGCCAAAAGAAGCATTTTCCAGTTGTTTCCAAGACCTCAAAAAGCGTTGGAAGCTGTGTATAGACTGCAAGTGAGACTATTTCGAAGCGGGGCTGCACAAATGCTTTCAGAGTTGAACGCATTTTTTTAATGAACTCAGTCTCAGAACATTAGGGACAAAGGTTGTATTTTTGCATGTGTTATTTGGGCACACATAGTCTGAAAGGCGTTGAAGTAATGAGTGTTAGCCATTTGCTTGCGCAATTTATCGTACATGCGATGCATTACCACGTGATTAGGCTACTTTTCCATGCTTCACGGCGAGCGGGCGCCTACCGCCTTGTGAGCTGCCGAGTCATGACGTCACGGCGGCCACGTTAAGCCTAACCATACTAAATATTAACCTAATTCTGCGATATATATGTCTGACGTGTTGTACTCATGGAGCCCGTTACGAATTTGTCATCAGTTAGATAATGACATCATGGGTTAATTAAATATAAGCCATAAAAATTAAGTATAACCATAACGAAATAATAACTTCATGAGCTAGAATTGGTGTCCAGCGTCTTCTACTCATCTAGAGGATTCCAAATATCTAATTCATTTTATGATGAACTCATTAAATAAAGAGTTAAAAGCGATTGAACATAGTCACGGGACTAGTTAACTATGGTGTCACAAAATCGTTCCCACCAAAGAATCATCAATTCGATATACTAATAACGTCAGCAATATAACCAATTGGGTTGCTGTATCGACCTAATATGGGGGCCACAGTCTTGAATTCTTCGGCCTCGAAAATTCCACGCCGAAGGGAGGTGGTAGTAGACCCTAAGAAATGCAGAAACGTTAAGAGCTAACACTCTTAAAAATCCTCGCTCATCTAATGTATTCGAGGAGTCAACGATGATACGGCCCCTGCGTCTAAGCTGTATATGAATCAGGATTGTTCGGCGTGAGGCCCGCTGCCGCCAGGTGCAGAATAATCGCAGGACACATATGAGTAAAGATAGGCCGCATATGAGCACATACGTTATCTATGCTATTCAGGTAAGCTAGAGAGATTACCAAGATCAAAATGAAGCAGCAGGCATTAAAGAAGGCAGCCTCTGTAGAAAAAATGCGAAGGGCAATAGGTGTTAATTCATTTCTGCGGCAGTGGCACTAACCGTTGTGTGTGTATATCTGCTGTTAATTCTGGTTAATGTTGCCTAATGTGGCCACTTTTTCGAGTTTATTCTGAACCAGTGATGAATTTGGGGTTGTACTTGAGGCGCAGAATTATTGTTTTAGCCTGTCAAGGCAGTCTTGGTCCCGGTTAAGCGCAGTCTGTTTTGAAAGTAATATATCCTAGTATCAGGTACACAGTTCACAGACTGTAGATGCTTCAATATTTAGCGTTTCCACTTTACAGGAAGTTTATGGTGTGAAATATGAAGTAGTTTGGATCTGAGCATCGCATAATGTAACATGTTTTGCCCAAGGAAAGTCTCACTCCTACGTAGCTTTTGTGGTCCTACTTACAGTGTTCCCGTTTGTTGGCCTCGCGCAGGTTCCTGCCTTCATGCGTGCTATTGGCGGCAGTAGTTTAGCCACCAATTTCAAAAGCAATTGCATGTGTTCCGCTTGCACTTATGAGTAAAAATAAAATCTGTTGTAGATCATCGGTGCCCTAAAGAAAACTAACTTAAAGAACCTAAAGAGCTTAGCACTGCCGGCCTGGTTCCTCAACCGGTCATCACTCTGTGCTGTTGTTTTTAACCTGGCAGGAACGAAAACTATGAATTCCTTGCTACATCCTTGTTCGAACAACCTGAGTATTGAAGATCCTTGAGGCTTCATTTATTTCCTTTTCATTCAACACCTCCATCCTTTGTAGATCCACGCAGGAGCACCAGAACTATGTAAAATAAAGCAGAATGAATTTCTTCGAGTAAAGAAAAAGACGGGCTACTTATATAGAATTCTAACACAATATCGGCTGGCCGAATGCAGCAAAACGCTTTTCGTAAGCTTTTCAGAGTTAAAATGCAAAACGGTCGCAAAAAAATGGCCAATGCACTCTGTGATGTTTACCAAACGAATAGAGAGTCTGTTCTATTACGTTTTTGTTGCTAAGGAAAGTGACCATTTAAGCACGCTATTTTTTACACAATAAAGGTACGATTGTGCATGACTATATCTTGGTAACTGCATGACTTTCGGGTTTATATATTGTTCCGTACTGATCGATAACTGGATATTAATGTGAAAGCACTATTCCGAAAAGTAAACCTCGAACAAGATCTTCCAATGCTTGAGGATTTATGCCAAGTGAAAGAAGCAACTAATATAAATGAAATAAATATCCACGACTGGAATTCGAAGCCATGATGGCGCGACAGATCGCGACAGTTGGGGCGACAGAGAGCAATAGGCTATCGCCGCAGCATAAAACGCCTCGTTTTAAACTGCAACATACTCTCGCGCCTTCCATTGCACATCGCCGTCTTCATCAACTTGCAGCTGTGGCAAAAGATAGAGAGTGTTCTCTGTTTCATCTTCATCGCTATCGTTCATGAAAATTTGTTTCTGCACGTTTATAAAATTTAGGCACAAGTTTTCTGTCATGTTTTGTCCATCAGAAAGAAAATTGAGTGGAAGAGAGTTTTTTTTCAGTGTCTGGATGCCACAATCGTTTATTAAAGTTGTTCAGAAAGATGTCGAGTTTAGAAAAAATTAAGAAAGTTTAGAGAAGCATGCCTCCCATCAGTCACAATTAATCGACGGATGCTGGTCTTAAATAATGCGTCGCTCAACGTAGTGACGTATTCTTATGAGAAATCGCACTTTTTGTAACAAAACATATATATAAAAAGGAACGTACACTCACTTAGTGAAAGAAGAAATAAGTGACGTTCGGCTTCCTTGGAGATGCGGAGTCTATAAACTCCCCACCAAACCCTGGCCAATCCCTCACCGTGGGTATGTGCCATCGCTTCTGATGCAACTATAACTACTGTAAACGTGGTCCTTGCAGACTACTCATTGGGTGCGGAAAAGGAAAATCCAATGCGGAAAGAGAAATGAGTCGAATGCACTCTAGAGAACGTGCGGGCTACACTTCTGAAATACGCTACTTCAAAGATAATCACGCGGCCATTTTACTATTACAATGATTTTAGTTTTGTGCACTGAAAACATAGATGCGAAACAATTGTCTGTTTTAAGGGGACATGTTTATTCTGAAGCTCAAGTACTACTCTATTTTCAGTGACAACCTGGAGGAAAAAAGTGCTTGCGTTAACAACAGCATCAACTAGGAACTATTTCGCCTGGATAATATACTGGCTATTTTGCTGCTGATGAGTTCCCAAGATCTAGAGTTTTTCTTCGAAAAATTGCACTGCGAAATGAGGAAGAGTTGCTAGCCGCAAGAACACAGCCTGCGGCTGCAATCATGATATAATTTAACCGAAATATCGTCGCGTTTTTCTGCTGCTGTAATATAACCAATTTACTTCGGAAAATGTTTTTTCTTACGCATTTTTAAAAGCTTAACACATATATAGTATATTAAGAGCCGGAAAAAGAAGGTGCAGAAGCCCTGTTTGATGCAAACATTTTTAATATTTCGTGGGGCCCTGGCCCCCCATGGCTCACCGGAATAGGTTGTGCGCGCCATGCCCAAGCCATTCTGCGTTTTTTGAATGCTAGCGGGTGCATCCGCGTGGAGCACCACCGGGCATATCCGGAAAGTTCTTCGCTGCCGGCGCGGTCAGAATGAGCCATCTGGCCAGCGACTAGATAAAAGCTGAGCGAGCAGCGCGCGCGGGAGTTCAGCGAAGGAGTGTTGCCTTGCAGTTCGTAGTTCCAGGGGCGACGATCAGCCGCCGGCAATATATTCACGGTTCGCATTCGGTGGGAGCGCCGTCCTTCCCGGTTTCTTCACCACCGGCCATCGACAGCGATACCTGTCGTGAGCGGCTGGGACACCTGCGGCCGTGTCTTGTGTGTATATAGTGGAGGCTCGACTCTCGTCGCATAGTTTTAGCGTCTCGTTTCTACCCAGCGTAGCTTTCAGAATAGACCCTCAGTTACGGAGCTCAGGCGCCCCTAAGTTGTTCGCTATTTTAAACGCTGCCCCTTTGCTAGGCATCGGCGCGAGTGAATTTATTCTCTTGTTTATTTGTGTTGTTCCGTTAGCCCGTAATAAACGGTGTTTGTCTATGCTTGTGATGTGTAATTCGTCAGGCAATACCTTGGCTCGCAAACCCAATGAAGGGGGAGGCTCCCTCAGTTTCTACGGAAAATATTAATGCGAGTCATGTATCAAAGGCGAGCAGCTTGATCAAAGGTCCTATCTTAAGGGTTCTGCTTATTTCATTGGTATATTTTGCACTGAACTTGTTCCGGATCTTTTTCATCCGAGCTACAGTCTAACCGGCTCTTGCTCATGGTACTCACTGCTTGCTGGAGTCATTGAACGTATTTGCAGCTACCTTTTCTTTCCAGTAGCAACGCGAGCTTCAGGAGTGTTGCGTGCTGTACTCCCCGCAGCGTTGAGACCGTCCAAAATGCGGAAAAAACTGCGCAAGAACCCTGCTGGAACCGTGGAATATGATTTCACAAAACCACAGAAAAAAATTCAGAACTCTAAAGCGTAATTCCGCATGGTATGCCTCTCGGTGCGAAGGCAGCGCCAGCCACACGCTTCACGCTAGTTTCCCATTCCGAAAAGGTGGGTTCCTCGTACGGCTTTGCTGCAGGGCGATCAAGAACAAGTGCTGAGGTACCAAATCTGATCTGGTTTCGGCGAAAAGGTACTGCCCTAATAGCCGTGCCAGGGAAGCAGTATGGAAGGAAATTCCACGAATTGCAAGTGGTGCTCTCCAATTCACGGCTAACAGTTCCGTTTGCAAATGTATAGCTCCCTTAAATGTGCACTCTGATGGGTGTTGCCAGTGTTTTATATATCTCTATGATGAGGCTGCAGGCCTGTTATACCTAGCCACTGAGGCGAGGCAATATTTGTTTGCTCATCTTAAAGCCTCAATTAGGACAATTGTTTATCTCATGGCCAGTGCTCAAATATATTGTAATAACACTGCAAAAAAGCAGTGCTTTGTTGCGATGCTTGATATGTGGTGTAATTAATCAGATTGTAGAAATTAACCAGCATTACTAAGGTCGGTATGAAACTTCTATGCCTTAGTAGTAACACTGTTTTGCAGCTTGCTGATGTTCAGAAGTACCGTTCTAATTTTTGTTTAGTAGATTGCAAAGAGCCCTTCGGCCGTGACAATATTTTGACAGAAGCTCAGGTTCCTACAGCGAACCTTTCAGCTATATTTATTATATATTCCAAGAGGAACGTAAGAACGACAAAGCACAGTCACGACGCCTTCATCGCGCAGCTGAGGTATTTGCCCCGCCATTGTAGAGTTGTGAATAATAATAATAATAATAATAATAATAATAATAATAATAATAATAATAATAATAATAATAATAATAATAATAATAATAATAATAATAATAATAATAATAATAATAATAATAATAATAATAAATTGGTTTTTGGGCAAAGGAAATGGCGCAGTATCTGTCTCATATATCGTTGGATACCAGAACCGCGCCGTAAGGGAAGAGATAAAGGAGGGATTGAAAGAAGAAAGGAAGAGAGAGGTGCCGTAGTGGAGGGCCCCGGAATAATTTCGACCATCTGGGGATCTTTAACGTGCACTGACAACGCACAGCACACGGGCGCCTTGGCGTTTTGCCTCCATAAAAACGCAGCCTCTGTGCTAGTCAAGCTTTTCTGCTCACTACCAGGATTTCAGCATATTAGAAGAAGTGCCGGGTGCATACTTAATAGATCTTTTTTTTTTACTACGTTTATCAAATGCATGTGAAAACAGCCACTACTTCTTTATGTTCATGCGTCTTGCATTAGAAACATAAGCAGACATGTGCTAAATGCCAAGGTTTTCATATAGTTGAATATTTAAACCCGTAGAGCTGAGTCAAACTAATAGTCTATCAGCGCGGATAGAAAACCTATACAACACTCAGACACCTAGTATACGCTATTTTAGGGTATTATTGCGTCTAATCTAAAAAAATTGGTTTTGTCTAGCTTTGGTTAAACCTGGGGTGACGCGGTAGCTACAGCTAGACGAGTGGAACTCGCTCAGCCGAATTGCAGTCTTTCGCCTCTCCGTTTGTCTGGGTGTTCCTTCTTCATCTTCGTCCCTGGACGTAGATTCACTCTCTACCCCCCTCTTCTCTCTCCACTCCTCCACTGGGTTTCGCCTGCGCGCCGCGCCGCCGGCAGCTGCTCCGCACCACGTGACCAAACACGCGACCAGCAACGGAGCCGCCACGGTGGCCACGGCGCCGCCACGCTGAAGGCTCGAAATGCTAGCGTAATGTAGGCGCGCGGCGCGCACGCCAACTGCGTGCTCTGACGTCACTCTGCTCATGCGCACAACTGACGAGACGGCTGGCGTCTGCTCCGCCGTCGGCGCAGCGGCGAGGCACACGGCGCGCATGCCAGCTCCGGGCTATGATGTCACTGCGCGCATGCACACAGATGGCGGAGCGGTGGTGCCACGGCTCAACACGCCGCCACACTTACCTCGACAAGCGGCCGGCGTAGTGTAGCTCTCGCTACAAGACTTGCTACATTTATCCAAGTGCAAACTGCATGAGTGCTTCCTCATCAAATCATGCAGAGAATGTTTTCGCGAGATTAGGACCTGACAAATGTGTTAGCGAGGCTTCCATACAATTGTACCGCAAAGAGTTGGAGTTTCTTGTATTGACGAGATGATTATGGCTTTTGCCGTTGTGGTTGGTGCGCATGCGCTCTGTTGTTGAAGGAAGTAGGCGTTGGTGCAATAAGTCAGTTGTTAGTCCGCGCTCATGTCGTGTGGTTCTTGTCTCTTGTCCCGTCCTTTTTTTTTAGTTATTCATTGTTCCCGTAGGGTTTTCTTGCGTGCATTCGGAACTGATGGCGACCAAGGGGGTACAAAAATGCTATACTGCCTTTTTTCCAAATTGGAGATGGGACGCAGTCTATTTCTCATGTCCGCAGAAAATTTATTGGCCGCAAAGCGGAAATTCCCTTTCAGGACCAGTTTTCTATCTAGTTGCTACACTAAATTACAGACCGAGAAAACACAGGAAGATGGAAACAAGAACGCACCACAAGCACTGCAGTTCTCGGTGTTTTTTGGTGCTCTCGCAGATATGCGTAGACGATATTTCCTAGGCGTGAAAGGCATGTTACCTAATCCGATCACCACAAACTGCAGCTCACACAGGTCTGAAGACCTGGGACACTGCGCTTTATTAAGCTGCCTTGAATACTAGCATTTTTTACAAGTTTCAGTAGAGGTCATTTGTTACTCTTTAGCGCTTCGGTTTGTGTTTCATCTTTCTGGTTGTGCGTGTCTGTTTGGCAGACATGATTTACAAGATCGATATACACCAACTCCGCTTACATATTTGTTGATCTGCAAAACATAGCCCCCTAGCCCCCAAATTTTCACCTGGCCATCAGGTCCTGCAAGTTTTGGGTGAAGACAATTACTGATGCAGCTTGTAATTTCTGCAAAGCTTGCTAAAACTCCGTGAACTTCGTGTGCAATGAAGCGCAAGACGGAAAGGAAATAATTGTACGAGGTGTTTGAAAGATGACCATTTTTTTAATTAGAATTTTTGGGGTAAAAAGATTACTTTTGTGCCATAGTATTACCAGTGTTGGCGTACACCGGAAAACTGGTGAATTGCTTTAAGTAGTAAGCTGAAGCTGGTAAATAATTTTTATAGTTAACTTTATAACTAATACAGTCAGGCACTTAGTTGCAATAAGAGGTTTGTAGGTGGTCTCCAGTAAAAGTCATATCAGTTTTCAGATTTGAAAACGCGTTTATCCTCGGCGCTGTGGCTCGACAAACTTTGGCTACATCGCGCCAAAATATACGCGCTTTCGTGAAGCATGCAGGCAAAGCAACCTTTGCAGTGCACGTAACTAGTCAAAAAGCCCAATTTTTTGGGCGACAGCGCAAAGCGTAATCGCGTTTTCCAAATTATAGGTGGAATAGCAAAATATAGGTGGAATAGGTGCCAAGCTGCCCCCGGAGTGAGCAACCTTCCTGTGAGTGGCGGCAAGAAATTTAATTGAAACGAATTCAGTGCAACTGCAGCCTGCCCACTTTTCTATACGCATGAGTCTTGCGGGAGCTCAAGAAGAACAGCGCAGGTCTCACAAGACGCACCGGTAGCTGCGTTTAAAACAGCCACATCTCGGGGAAGTGGCGCGGCGTCTGAATACCTAATCACTTCGCCAGTATTGATTCGAGGACTCCCCGCGATTTACGAATGTAAAGCAGACATTGACCAATTCCATATGCACCTTCATGTGGGGAGAAACGAGGCGAAAGAGAAGAATTACTTGCGCTGGAAGGAGGAGCGCTAAAGCGATATCTGATGTTGAAAGAAAGAACCGTGCACGTTCCCGCGTTGTGATACACAAAGTTGGCCTGTTAATAAGCGCCGTGTTATATCCTAAAGTAGGAGTTTAAGTGTACACTGATGTTTTTATTTTATAGCACTTATTGTGTAGCAAAAAAATGGCCAAAGTGCTCTCCAGCGCATCGGCGAAATTATTGCGTCGGTGAATAAATATTAGCTGGGTATTCAAATGGCTGGTACAAGTTCACACGCAAACGGGCCGGTCTTGCAGACGTTCTTCCTGTCGGTGCTGTGCTGATACGGAACAGCGCATGCAGATTGGTTGGCCGTTTGAGTAGGGTTCCTTGCCACAAAGGGCGCTGAAGTTAACGATCATAGACCCCGCTATTAATGCAGCATGTATCACGACAGCGGATTTCCAGCTCTCCGAAAACCAGGAAAGCCTCCGACGGACCTTGCCAAATTGCGACTTACCTCCTTAACTCCTACGCTGTGCAAGCTGGCGGAGAAAATGCTAGCCACACGATTGTCATGGTGGCTAGAGCAGCACGGTTTTTATCACCCAGCACAAATCGGCTTTCGTCCATATATTGGTACAGAGGATGGGTTGGCTGTCTTAGCATCTGCGGTTTTGTTATCTACTCGCAGCCGCAATGCGCGTGCTGTTTTAGCAATGGACTTTGAAAAGGCATATGACAACATCAGTCATGCAGCCATTCTGAACTCCATTGACATGCGTCTTCTCCCTCTTAGAGTGCGTAGTTTTATCCAATCATTTTTGGAAAGCAGAAAATTTGCAGCGGCAAAGCGGTCGGATAATTTCTTCCTCTCTGCGGCATGCCCTACGGATCAGTATTGTAACCGACGTTATTTATTATTGCTTTCATCCCGCTGGCTTGCCGCTTACATGACATCAGTGACATAAAATTTCTTCAGTACGCTGACGGCATCACGATGTGGAGCACTCACCAAGATCTCCGTACTCAGGAGGCTGCCCTTCAATCTGCCTTGGGTGTTACCTCTAATTACGCGTCATCCATCAGACTTCAGCTATCCGTGCATAAAGCAACATACACGTCAGTAGCCCACCGCTGGGGACGCCGTAAACTTGCTGCAAGTCCAATCCGTCTTTGTCTATCAGGCTCCTCACTACAGGAAAGTCTGAGTTTAAAAATCCTTGGCTTAATGATTCACCAATCAGGATCAGCGACTGCAGGGCTTTCTCAAGCAAAAAGGCAAGCTATTCAGACTTTGGGTTTTATTAGAAGAATTGCCCCTAAAACTGGTGGCGCTGGCTCGTTCTTTGCACGGCAATTGGTGAGGGCAGTTCTGTAGCCACGTATTGTTTATCAAGCCCAGTTTCACATCTTGCAAGAGCCCAATGGGATCGCCTTGAAGCCGTGAACCGAGAGGCTATGAGGACCATTACGTGCCTTCCACGCATCACACCGATCATACCTTTACAAGAGAATGCTCAGGTCAATACCATTAATGAGCTGGTGCAGCAGCGCCGTGAAGCGCGCAGCCTTAAGGCCAGTCTATCGCACTCCACGCATGCACTGAGTACTTATGCAATGTCACCCTCCATTCTTCAGCCGCCAACGCCAGTGCTTCCTCCATGGAAGTTTGTACAGCTCAGCGACAACAAGCCAACAGATAATCGCCGGCCAACATCTGCTCATTCGGCATCGTTGCTTCGCCAGAAATTTGAGGAACAAGATGCTTGCCTGCTTAAAGGATTCATTGTTGTCTACGTAGACGCAAGCATGCAAGACTGCAAAGCAACAACAGCTATCTACTGCCCGTGCAGAGTTGCCCTGAATCAAACCTCTTGGTTCAAGCTTACGGAACCCCCTTCGTCTTTTTGTGCTGTGCTCGTTGCAGTTCAAGAAGCACTCTGCTCCGTGGCCGACATAATTATGCTTCCTGCGGCCCGCGTTGTCATCCGCACTGACGGCCTTCACGTTGTCCGGTTTCTACGACGTGTTAGCCGCTGTCCAACGATATGTCAGGACATCCACCGTCTCGCGGCACGCATCCCGCAGCCAGTACGTATTAAGTGGGTCCCACGGGATCTGCTGACCTATCAAAGCCAGACAGATTTAGCGACCCGCCTTGCGAATACAAACTCGTCACCGCCTCGGCTCCTTCACTTGGACAATTTTACCCTCCTTTCATCAAGAAAGGAACTCCTCCGGTGCCGCACACATGCTCTCATCCCTCCGTGTGCGGCAACCCTCCCTCCCGCGGTCTCACCCGTGCAGAGGAGGTTGCGCTTAGGAGGATCCAGGTCGGGGTTGCCCTCACACCAGCCATCACTCGAAAGTGGCCTCAGTACCGTGAATTGTTTCCTCGGCCAGGGTGTCCGATATGTAAACACGAGGACATTGAGGCCGACATTCATCACTTACGGTGGGTCTGCCCAGCTCTCAAGCCTACAAGGATCCGGCATCTGATGGTAGCAGGTCTTTCACCAAGCAACCCTGCTTCATACATTGCCTGGACGCAGAGACCGTACCATCGTTGTCTACTGGACTTGATCAAATCAGCTAACCTTTTTCCAATAATTTAATCTCTACTTCATCATTCATCACACCTTCACCCATCATTGATGCCCTGAGGCAATAAATTTTGCTTAAAAAAATTCAGCATGACACATAAATAACAGCGCGACAGACAGGACAATAAGAAATAGATACAAACACAAACAGAACTAGTGTTTGTGCCTCTTCCTTATTGTTCCGTCTGCCGCGCTGTTTTTTATTCGTCATGAACCAACTGGCCCGGCTAATTCCACTCTTAATAAAGCATCGTTCCCCCAATGCTTCATCTTCTTCATCTTGAAAGATGAGGGAAGGTTCTCATTTATTGTCTCTGCGTATTGCATACTTTTGCAGGAATGGTATCATATGGCTGAGCTGCATTCCTTGTTCTTTTCTCTACGCCATTATTCACGACTGGGAGAACGATTTCAAAGAAAAAGAAAGTAGTTTATTCTCTTCCGCTCTCCAGCTCTGTCTTAAGTGTTGTAACGTTCCCCTATACGTTTGCCTACCTGTGCCATGTATGTAAATCTACACCTTATAATTTGTAGTAGGGATGTCTTTAAATCATATAGATTATGAGAGTATGACACCAAGACTGGAGTTGAAAATAGTAATATGCCGAATAGTGTAGCAGAGTTTGAAAAAACTCGCGTTATAAGCATCATAAAACACGAAATAATGAAAGCTACTGGAGGTGGACGCCTAACAGACAAAAAAGTACTGCGATTCCTGTTTCGATTACCCGTCAGTGCTTCTATCAGCGAAAGAGTTGGCAAACGATTTGCCCAGCGGATTAGCAGAAGAGAAACAGATGACTCAAAGAACAATAATTCCTATTTTCTGACCATCTTGCATTTGGTGTCCTAAATGCGGCTGTGCAAGATTTGTGGATGTTTAGAATGCCTTACACTGCACTATTAGGCCGTATACTGTCTTAAACTGGAAGCTCTTTCTGCTTAAATAAACCTGACGATATCAAAAGTTTCCACTTCACAAGATCTTACTGGTGCAAAAATAGATCAAACTTTATAGGCCCTCAGCCCTTGGTGTTTTTATCATTCTGTTTTCTCTATTGCGCCTTAGCCTACAAAAAAATTAACGCAGCAAACTTGGCTCTATCATTAGTTCTTTGATATGAACCCTTCATCGCTGGTTGTGTTCGCTGCCTTTATTGCCCATCTAAAGTACGTGCTTCATCAGCGCCTCAAACTCTAATCTTTTGCTGTTTAATAATCCCTACAGATTAAAAACGCTGCTTCCGCCTTTGCGACAATTTTTTGATGCCAACCTAAAACATAGAGTCCCTAGGGAATCAATGCTATCAATGATGTGACCGCATCGCATAGCGTATAATATGAGCTGGTATCACCTGCTCAGGAAAACATATTTAATGCCTATATTTTTATACCCCTCACTCTAAAGCCTCAGGATCAATAGCTTGCTTTCCTTTTACTTTTCGAAGCAATACTCGTACATTTATCTTCTTCTATAGTTACAATTTCATGCATTAAAACGCTGTCGGTTTGTAACATTCTTTGGGCTAAATGTGAGAGCGAACACAACACTGCCCAGAAAGAAGAGACAAACACAACAGCTACTCTATGTTGTTGGTTGTTTTTAGTTTGCACAAACCTTTCTCCTTAAATAAACCGTGCACCAACTGGGCCCCATTCAAGTTTTATTTACGGTTCTAACGTCCTCACGGTTTTCCTTAATGCAAAGATGATTACATCTTACTATACCAAGTATCTTTTCACATTCGCTTGTTTAAACAAACTCATAATTTAGCCGCAAGCGATGCGTTATTTTTATATCCTGAAGGAGAGATATGAACGTTAAAATGTTTTGGATATCAGTTGCTGAAATAATCCCTAGATTTTCAGTCCCGTGAAAACAAGCAGTCGCGGAAAGTTGAAATCAATGCTGGGGCACATAAGCCGCAACGTTTGGCGGCGTTTAATTTAACCAAGATTTTCGCTTGCACAATAACACATCTAATTAGGGAAAACAGAGCTTAACGCACTAGGTGACAGGGTGTGTGATGTGGATAAACCAAGTCATGTTAATAAACCTAATAAAAAAGCCTGTTTGTATTTGGTGCCGTCCTCTTTCTTTCCATATCGTTTTCTATTATTTTTTGCATTGTTTTGCACTCTAGAGAGACGCAAGAACTAAAAGCTGGTAAAAGTCAGCTTGACTGGGCCCAAGCACCTCTGAATGGTAGTACACGACAAATGCCCTTTAATTAGAGAAGAGTCAAACAGAAAAAAATGTTTACAAATATATATATATATATATATATATATATATATATATATATATATATATATATATAAGTTCTATCAAACACGAAGACAAAGAAGCAAGTGACATATCGATTCAATGCAATAGAAATAATGAACATGTATGTTCACTAACAACAGTTTACAGACACATGGAAACAACGAGAGGACGCGAGAAAAGTAAAGAGAAATATAACACTTAATATGCATACATGACACCGGCAGACAACAGAGGCAGATAAAATGCAACCTGGCTATATATTAACAAAATACATTTTTAACTCACTTCGTGTAACAGTCGCCAAAACTTTGTACTTATTAAGAGTGGTCGGTAACTTGTGTTCAAGCGTTTGTAGTATAGAATTTTTCCAAAATGGCGAATATACCAGAGATTGGCAGATTCGATGTAGATTCGATTCGTAGCGGTTCTTAGATGTGCAGTACGCATTAGGAAATCTCTATAAGCAGGAGAATAATGGTAGAAAAACCTCAAATTGCGCAAAACATGTATATGTTCGAAACGAATTATGTTATAATTTCTAAAAGCAGTTTGCATTGGAGAGAGATAAGGAAGGTTTGTAATGTTGCGGATCATTTTCTTTTGCAGAACATGTATTTTTATCACATTTGTTATTGTGGGGGTTGCCCAGACGAAGTTACAACAACTGAAAACGTAACCGAAAAGAGCATGATGAATTTGAATTTTCACGTGAGTGGGAAGAAGCCAGTGACATCGTGATATAACACCTACTACTGAAGAAAACTTTTTACAAATATTTTTCACATGCCGATCCCAGCTTTGATGCGACGAGAAAGTAACTGTAAGGATTTTGTTGTTGTCGACAGTTTGAATTTCTTGACCTGCGTATTCAGGAGCGTGTTGTAGTTCGACTGCATTGTTCTTTGCACGGAAAATTATGACCTTAGTTTTTGTAAGGTTGATTTTGAGGCAGTTAGAAGAGGACCAGTTTTCTAGTTTCGTAAGGATTACGTTGTACTCTTCTATTAACTTCTTTATGCCGTGGCCAGGGATAAGTATACTGCTATCGTCGGCGTATATAATAAATTTCGCTTGATCATGAATATGCACAATGTCATTTATATAGATGCTGAAAAACAAAGGGCCCAGAATGCTGCCCTGAGGCACACCATTTCCTACAGCCAGAAAAGAAGACTGATGTATAGACAGATTGTTTGCGATTTAGCAGGTATGATATGACCTGGTCTAAAGGTTTTCCCCGAACTCCGTTTCGAGAAAGTTTGAGTTAAAATTTTATGGTTTAGGGAATTGAAAGCCTTAATAAAATCAATGAAGAGTTCGAAAGTGAGAATACCTGATTCAGTGTTTTGAAGAATACATTGCTTAAGTGATAACAAAGCTGTTTCCGTCGACTTGCCCTTTCAGAATCAAATTGAGCATCAGACGGGATTATTTTGCATTAAAAAAGTTCAATTCACGAGAAAAGATTACTTTTCCAAGCCCTTTGAAAACACTGGAATCACATATATTGGTATATAATTGGACACAATATCTTTATTTGCCCTTTTTAAACATAACTCTCACTTTTGCTTTTTTCCTTTCCTCCGGATAAAATCCCGTTTCAATTATCAAATTGAAGATGTATGCAAGCACGGGTAAAATAACGATAGTATATATTTGACTGGTTTTATCTGAATATTGTCAACATCTAAGGATTTGCTATAATTTAAATTCAAAGAGGTTGTACATACTTCGGTCTCATTGGTGCCTCAAGGAAAAGACTTTCGAAAGGGCTACAAGATGAACGAACGTCAGGTAGATGCATCATAGGTAAATGGGTAGTTAAAAAATTGCTGTTAAAATGCAAGAGCCTGACCGGAAAATCCAGAACCCTTGTAGATTATTCGATGAGTTGGCGCATTTATCGTATTGTGACGTAACAACACTGTCGAAGTATAGACGGGCAAGTGTATTTAATTGTGTTTAATATGTTTTTCCCAAAAAGTGGAAAACCAGTCTACAGTTGTGTGTCTCACAATACGCGAAACATAGGGGAAGTGTGGGCCATATCGTCGCACTTTTCCTTGTCTTCTGTGTCTTTTATTGGCTAATTTGTCACATCGCGCTCCAAACCATACACCTGGGTGTTTGTTACAGAGGGCCAAATAGCAAATCCAATTTTACCCGGAAACCTAACCACGTTATCGGCCAATAAAACAGAAAATACCAAAAATCACATATCGTTCTGCTAAAATACTTATTTTTCCAAAATCAAGGCAAAAGTCCTGGCTGCAATACGCAGAAGTTAAGTTCGACGTATGTGTGGATTTTAACCTAAATTGGTTTCCGAACCTAGCCGCGTTACAGGAGCTTGCGTAACATCCAAGACATAATCGAAACTACTTACCGGGAAATCTGTATCTTATTTACGTGAAATAAAGAACCATACAGTTATCCATACCACAAAACACAAAAACAAATGAAAGCCATTAGTCTATGCAGCCAAGGAAACTATGAAGTATTTATCACGAATTCAGCCAATATCGCGCAGCATTTTCGATGTACTTTCACGCTCAGACAGTAAGTGATAACTGGTGCCTCTTCTCCCCAAAATATGTTTCCACTCTAAACTCCATAATGCGTGGTATAAAGAAACACAAACAGAATAGACAACTGGAGCATATGCCTTTTCCGATCTGCAAAAATGAACAAAGACGACGCCTGCGCGTGCGATGATACATTGCAGCAGAACTTGAGGAGAAGAAGAAGAAGGAGAAGAAGAAGAAGAACACGAATACCTAACTCTAATCCGGAACACAAAACGCTCTTTCGTTCATGCTGACCTACCAGAAATCTTCACAGCTAATCGCAGAAAATGAAGGAAGTAATACCATAGGAACACCCAGCACATAGCATCGCTTTTGTTAAAGAGTGCGGAGAAAACGCTGAAGATGTTGAGTGCGTAGAGAATTTTCACACCGCCTTTCATCTGTTTTCACTTACGAAATTCGTCCACTGACTGCTGCATCTGCCACTACCGCAAAGTCTACTATTCCTGTTGTCACAGTTTTTAAAACGAGAATTTCTCGCTGAAAAAAATTTAAATTTAACTTCAGCCGGAGAATATTCAGTTGGCTCCAAATTATTGCTGAATACTGACGACTTTTCTGTTGGGCACATATGTTTATTTTTCTCACAGTTGATTTCGGCAGGGACCACACCGGATAACTGGAACGGTGACAAATCTTGTTCCTTTCTATGAATCAGGTTACAATTATATGGAACTTAATAACGGCAGACATTATTTACGAGCGTACTTTGCAATATTATGAAACACGCCATCTATTCTCGAATTGTGAGCTTTCTCGACACGAACTACACATTTCATCACTCGCAGCAGGGGTTTCGCAAAAGTTTTTCATGCGAAATACAACTGGTCATCTTTCTTCATAGAGAAGAGAGAGAAATAGAAGGACGCAGATACACGTAGGCTAACTGGGCTTTGCCCAGTAGGCGTTGCCCAGTGGTAGGGGAGCATGAGAAAAAGGAAAGATAGACCGGCAACGAAATTTGCTTCGAGCTTGTCATAATGGTCAATCAAATATTATGACAAGGGGACAGAGGGCGCACTTAAAGGTAAAAGTTTATAGTCGGGAACTCAACCCCGATTTTTTTAAGAACTTCAGGAGCGCCTTCACCGCTGTCACCTTTTCGAGCACTTTTGCATGCACTTTCATACATCCTTAAAGCGTGTGGGGGTAGCTTTCTCGATCACAAAGGAGATGCCCTCGACTCAGCGTGGCAAGCTCAGCCAGAGACCAGCTACCAAGTGACAAGGGGGTCGGTCGTTTGGCGCCCAGCTTTCGCCGCTCGCAAGCCAAAGTATGGGCAGGAGTCAAATGTTCACAACCAAAACAAAGTTTATACAGCAAAGATACGATGCCGAGGATTTAAGAATCAGTCGTACGAGCCCATACAGAGTAATTTACTATACAATGCAACTCGTGCAAAGTAACACTCACGAGAGGTTACAACAAAAGCTTTAGCAAAATGGTGGTTTGAGCTAGTTGGTACATATTCACAATTTCACCAGCGCTGCGACTAGGAACAAGAACAGAGAAGGAAGACAAGGACAAGCGCTTGTCCTTGTCTTCCTTCTCTGTTCTTGTTCCTAGTCGCAGCGCTGGTGAAATTGTGAACAAAAGCTTTGAACCTAAAGTGCCCCAACACAGGAGAGAGAGAGACAAACAAAGAAAACTCAATTTGTTCACTGGGTACTGCGACAGTCCGACGATCTGAGGAACACTATCGATCCGTCCCGCAGATTGACGCAGGCCGCCTCTCTGATCCGTGGCTGGGCTAGTGGTGTTGTCCCGGAAATCGAGCGGGCGCGCTTCCCTGAAGCTTAAACTGCGGCTAGGGCTGACAGACAGGGGCCAACGCCCCCTATTTACAGGCACAGTCCGCGTTTGTTCGTTCTTCGCGCCAAGGCAGGCGCGCACATACACAGAGTATCAATTGTACAATGTCCCTCTCCTTCTCGTGCCGGGAGCGCAACTTCATGAGCCTAGAGTGGAACCGGTTTCGAGAACATTCCAGGGCCTTCTCGCGCTGCGCCGCAGCCGGCGCAAGAGCGAAGAAAAGAGGTCATCACTTAGCACGGTCAAGGCTGCGCCCTCTCCATCGACAATGAGTAGAAATTTATTAGAAGTTCTCGAACAATCGAGGGCTCGCACGGCTATGTTCCCTTTGGTGCCGCGCCGTCGAGCAAAATGCAAAGGGCAGCAGCACACACAATGTTATGCGCTCTCCGGGTTTCTTCTCCGCGGTTCGCTTTCTCTACGCTGCGCGCGGGCGCTATTGCTTCCGCGCTGCACCGGCTTTTTTTTTCGAATATGCGCCGAATTTTGTGACAACCGCTTTACTTTGATGAATGTTTAGCCCAAGTCACCAGAATCTTGGTTTCTGTAAGAGGACGAGAGTCCAAGCGGCGGTGTGTAGCAGCCAGGAAGGCACGCTCTCACCCAAAACGAGGGCACTCACAGAGTAGGTGTCCGATGGTTTCATCTCATCTGCATTGCCATTGAGATGAGATGAGAATAGACATTAGTGAAAGCCACTCCCAGTTACAGGCGGCACAACAGCGTTGTATCACAGCGGGGGAGGCCGAATGGTATTTGAAGCTGAAGTAAGGGATGAAAGTGCGAGCGGGGTGTCCAGCCTCCAGGAGTAGACCAGGACTGTACAGTGACGTTTCGGGCGAGCAGTTTAAGGTGCCTTGCTGCGTCAGCTCTTGTTAGTGGTATGCGGACAATGTTGGTTGTATCGTGAGCCGATGTGGAACCTAAATTCACAGACTAACGCTGTTTTCCTAGGATTTGCAAACGCCCTTGATGAAGTGCCGCACAGGCGTTTGCTGCTAAAACTAGTCATGTTAAAACTACGTCTGAACGTTTTATTACGGACTGGAGAATTTTCGTATAATCACTCCAATTTGTTCTCGTTAATGCCAACAGCTCCAGCCCTCTCCCCGCAACATCAGGCGTTCCCATGGGTTCTGTACTGGATCCCATCTTATTGTTAGTCTATACAAAGGACGTTGTTAAAACGGGCTCGTAATGTACAACTACTTTAGAATGACTGCACAAACTATTGCAATATTTCTAACACCTCTTTTCAATTGCAACTCCAAAATGATCTTCACAATCTGAATAATTCTCTGCAGGCGCTTAATTGCTATAAATGTGAGCTTCTATCTTTTCACCGCTTATGTGTTCACGTACTGAATTTCTAACCTTCCGCTATAATTTGTACACTCATTGAAGTATCCAGGAGTCATCTTGGGCAGGATCTCTCCACGCCCAGACGCGCAACAAACATCTTCGCGTCTGATAACGGATCAATGGTTTCTGAAGAGTCCCGTACGGCACACCTAACAAGTACAAAGCTTTTCGACAATCAATGGCTTAAAAAACCGAAACAAGAATACGTATTTGCTCTCTGGAATCAGTAGCAAGTGTATATCAACAAGCTAAGTTCCGAATCGCGCCACGAAACTAATTCATTCTGCCTATAGAGACGACATCAGTTTATTATCACTTGCAAAACAATAAGGTGTCAGAACTCTCAGCCATTGTTTCGGAATTGCTTCTCTTTGTCTGTTTCTTAAGAGTTTTACAGATCGCTTAAACAACCACTCTACATAACCTCGCAAGCTGGCGTATCGTATCGCACCGGCAATCACCACTGCAAATTTCTTCCCAACGTGCCCGCAAATCACTTTTTTCGCGGCCTGTTTTCTTCGCACTATAGTCGACTGGAACGGCCTTCCCCTACCGATCAATCTTTGATAGGAGGAAGTGGAGGAGGAGGAGGAGGAGGAGGAGGAGGAGGAGGAGGAGGAGGAGGAGGAGGAGGAAAGGCAAGGAGGTCAACCGGAATCTTTGATAGGGAATCATAATTGAGAAACCCCAGTATCACAAAGTGGCTACATAAGAAGAGCACCTGTGGGTCATATGTGGGCAATTCATACGACCCTCTGTGGGCTTAAAGTGCGTTCTGCAATGTGGCACAAATAAGCCTTAATTGAGCTGCTCGCAAGCAAGCCAGCCGGTCCCTTTTGTGACCAGATAACGAAGTTCGTCTGGCAACAAGCGCAGAAAAGAATGAGGACCAAGCCTGCTCACGGTACGCAAGCTCCACTTTGCAGAGCGCACATTGTAGGTGAAGTAACTTAGAGAGCCTACGTAAGCTGTGTCCTTGTCTCGGGCCTAATGTTTCCGTTCAGAACCGTACTTGTTGTCTCGTCTCCGTCCATTTCCTTTTTTGCGCTTCCGTTGCTTCAAATGTGTACGAGCACTTCCAATTCGCCACATTAGTATGTTTTAATCACTTTACACAATTTATGCGAATGCAAAAGTCAGAACCTACCAATGTCTGTAAGCGAGTAAAGGTACTCATAATTTTTATACAAATCTTTGATAAGTGCAGGTTATAAGCATGTATAACTCAAACTAGCGAAATGAAAGAAATAATGTGCGATAGGCATGCAGGCGCGTTGATATGTTATGTATAGCCCCTCTACAGCAAATGTGTAACCGAGTGGGGCATCACACTGGCTGCCCCATATGGGCTTGCGACTTGTTCTCTTGTTTAGGGCCCCTTTACGTTTCATCAGCCCCCGAATCTCCGACATGATCGATGCAGCTAGCATGCAGGCAGAAACCTTTTGCAGCCACGCCTCGGCCCATGTGGGACCTACAGCGCTTTTGTGTGGGCAGCCCCTCTTAGGCTTAACAAGGTTTTTCCTTGATATGGATCACAATTATTTTGCGCTTGGCTTCAGATAACCGGCAAGATACCAGCGTGAGCAGAAGACAACCGTGCCCGTTTTCTATCCCAACTACGGGCGAAATGGGGCTCAGAGAAGTTTAGTGTGGGCGTCCACATCTTGGCTTGAGCAGGTTCCTCTCTCAGAGAGCCTACATTTATGCTGCATCTGCCGTCAAGTTCTCTTCAAGGGACTGATGTCGACTGGATGCAGGGAAGTGGTCAGAGTTAGCCCTATAGTAACGCTGCCACAGGACCCATGCGCCACCAACACGGGAGAGCCTAATTTGGTCTTTCCCAGTTATTACCCATCGCTGACCAACGTAGGTAATACAGTGGTTGCCCTAACATTACTTGCTCAAGTGGGCCCCACAGAGATGCCACACCATGTGCACACGTTTTGCATGCGCAACATGCACACGATGGAAAAGATTATACACAGGAAAGGCAAACTTTAACATCGGCCGCACATGCACCTTTAGAAAATGTTACGCCCACACATTTCTAATCATTCATTTCTTATAAATTGATTACGTAAGATATACCTAATTTTATGTTTGTTTTGCTTCTTTTTTAAAGCTAATGGCAAAAGATTTCTTGCTGCTGAAAAGCAAATTTTCGTGACACCACTCTTCTCTGCTTGCAGCCCATCTGCTTTGTGACAACGGAATATAAAACACAATCATCGGCACCAAATCGAATTTCAGAGATTATTGAATTTAAGACGTTAATAAAAAAAACAAGGAACAGCAATGGACCCAAAATGGACCCCTGTTGGACACAAGATGTAACCAAGTCCAGCTTTCTTGGAGACCAATTTTAATTGTCTGGCTTCTCTGGAATACATTGATATACTGTTTTTAACATTATGATAGAAACTGTCCAACAATTCAATACATTAGAAAATATGCCTTTTAAAATTTGTCCTTGGCTCTCATCGAGTAATTAAAAATGACATAAACGAGTAAGATAACCTGGAAGAGGAATTATCTGCGGTTATATTGATTGTTGTGATAAAAATCTTACAACGCGAAAAAAATTAATGTGGATTAGCTCAGCTAATCCAGAATATACAAAGCGAAAGAAGCCGGCGTTCACTGTGTTCATTGGCGTTGGCGTTGGCGTTGACAGTGTTCTAGACGGCGATGGCTTTGAGGAAAGGAAGGGCGCATAACTGGCTCCCTAGATATGCGGACGCCTCATTCGTGCTTTGATACAAGTGGCGGTGTTGAGAGAGAGAGAGAGAGAGAGAGAGAGAGAGAGAGAGAGAGAGAGAGAGAAAGAGATGTGGCCTGAATGCATTAGCGAGGACAGCGTTGTGGCTGACATGCGGCACTACAGCAATAGCTAGGTCGCAGAGTTGATTTGGTGATCAATCTCTCGCGGTGAACCATTAACTGCATGCAACCTCCCAGCGTGGCAGGGAGGGTGCGCTGCCTATCCAGTGTGCGGAACGCAATCAAAGCAGGCTTTTGCGGCTGGACACCAACGCCTCTTACATGAAAGCGAGATTGAGGTCTCCACTGACCCACGGAGCCGGTTGTGCGCCTTTCCTTTCGTGAAAATGAACGGCCTTTGCAAAGTTGTGAACGCCAATGAACTCTATGAACGCCGTCGGCTCACTTGTTTAGATTGGTTCTTGAGGAAAGGAAAGGACACAGTAACCGTTTCACATATTTATTTAATTATTTATTTCAAAATACTGCAGGCAGCAGTGCTGCCCAGGCAGGAGAGGGTTACAAAAGGTAAGCTTGCAAAGAACGCTCAAAGGTATTAATATTAGTACATTCAACAACCGAAGCAGGCAGGCGATTCCATTGTTCAATTGTGGATATCTCGGTGGACACCCGAACCGCGCCGCAAAGGAAGGGAGAAAGGAGGGAGGGAAAGAAGAAAGAGAAAACAAAATTGAAAGTTGAATTTTGAGGAAAGGCGCGCCGCTGCGCAGCGGCAGAACACCTGTGGCTCGGTGCTACTAGTGGCGCATGCGCACTAGTGACTAGGGAGCGAGAGAGAAAGAAACAGGCGACGGAGTCAGCGGCGGCCACCTGCGCCATGCGTGACGTCACTCGTGCTTCGACATACGCCGGCTCACGCGAAGCGCGGTGTTGACTAGCGTAGTGAGGCTTTTCGCTTCAAAAAGCGTTCGTAAACAATTTCCTGTTTAGAAATTGCCCTTGTCCGCAATTTCTGAGTAGGTGTAACTGATCCCGAGCAAGTGCCATTTAATACTACTTTCTTTTTCCTTAAATTAAATTTAACCTGGAACGCATTCGTTAGTACCGCCATCAATATTATTATGTTATGTTCACGCTTTTGGTTGAACACCGCGCGAGATACTATATTTAAAGCTTTCGGGAAGCGTCAAAACAAGGAGTAAATGTAACCATTATCATCAATCTCTGGAGCTATGTCATAGTAATAAGGTATAAATTGAGTAGTACATAAACATTTTCTTCTTAATCCCTGTTGCCAAGGTTTCACAAATCGATTGGAGAAAAAGTGCTCCGTTCAGTTCTAATACAGTGTGCTACAGAATTTGACACCGTATCGGTGTGAAAGATACAGGCCAGTAATTTGATGTCATATAGTGCTCCGCTTTTATAAAGAGACACAACATGAGCTCCTCTTCATTCGTCTGAAAATTTGCCATGAGCAAAATTTGTAATAAAAACAGAAAAATACTGGGATACGGTCTCAGAGCAATTCTTTACAACCCTAGCTCGTATACAATCTCGATAGTAGCATTACAGTCATATAAGTTGTTTAGCACTCAAGTATTCCACCGTGTGAAAAGACAGCGGAGGCATGGTGGAACAGTAATTTCAACGTCGTTGTGCATGAACAATTTTCAGAGAGCGAAAACTATGTCGAATGCTTTTAAATGTTGCAGCTGTCTCAGTGACGCTCGTTAAAATCAATCCATAATAAACCATTTTGAACCTCATCCCTGCTGTAGGGCTCAGCGCTTCATGAATGTATTGAATGTTCTCTATTGTTGCACTGAAACTAAGAGACTCACTATTCGAAATAATTTTTGACCTTCTTTGATTTCTTCTTCAAAGAACTTTGGCTCAACTTTTATCAAAAAACTGCTGTGATTTTGTTCTCCGCAATTCTGAATAAGCACTCTGTCGCTTAAAAATGAGACGCACAATATGGGCAGCGATCCTGAGCCTTAGCATTTTTTTTTCCAGGTTACTGCTTGAAATGATCGGAACGTAGGAATCAGTGTAGCTAATTTTTCTGCCTCCAAACAACCAACAAACCTCCATTGAAGAATGGCTCCTCTGCCATGCATTCAAAGCACAAAAAATGTTTGAGTTTTTTCTGAAGAACTCCTTCCTCAAGTACAGCCTTTTTCTTCGCGCTTTCTCTATGGCAAGCTTTGCAGAACCAACATGACGAGCATTAATGCCAAAAATGCGCGTATAGGCGAAAGTAAAAGAGTAATGCTCAAGTGACACAACCGAAGCAGCGAAATCGCACCGGTGACTGGCACGGCATCATGCTTTGCGGATTCGACTGGCACTCTTATTATCGGCATGCTCGTTACGCACCGCCCACCATTGTCATCTGTCGCTCCGGTGGCAAGTCACTTGGAGTAATCCTTTTAATTCGCACCCATACAGTCGTCCACACACTTGCCTTGAGCACTCGAGCAGCGAGCTTTTTGCTGCATATACAACAGCCGCTGTCTCGCGAGCCCGATTCATCTTTCAAGGACATGTTAGACTCTATCAATGACATTGTGATGCACGATATGGCCAGCTTTGGAGCCCTGCGCCACACGTAAATTATTCAAGTGTACTCGCCTGTGCACCGTTATTGCGCTGTAGACAGGATTTGTGGACGATAGTACATCGGGCGGTACAGAGGTGAGTTTTAAAACATCAGGTGACAAATATTACTATCACGACTGTGCTCAGATACATAATGCACGTAATCGAAACTACCGCACAAGTTTATCAAACGACATTATACACGGGCATCATATATCAAAACACACATTCAATTTCTCTATATCAACCACAAGAACTGTGCAGCCCCTAGAGAGAGTGCGTTCTATATTCCGAAGTCTATGTATGACCCCTGGTTTTGAAGCAAGGAGGCCATAAAATAGTTGAAGGGTAAGCTTGAACTATCGCTTTCAGTTACACGACAGAAAACTAATGTATGTTTTTGTTAATCTGTACTTTTGCGCTCAATGTAGTAAGCGAAACAAGAATTAAGACACTTCCATTGTTCTTTTTTCTATGTTTACTACGCTCGTGAATCGAGGCAATAAGACCTTCGCTCTAGGCTAACGTGCCATGCCAGGATTCTGTGCCGCTTGCAACGTCCGCATAAGCGCCATAGATTAAAGCGGCCAGTTCGTCGTACATAATTTTCACAATTCATCAGTGTAGAAGTGAATCACTGCGCAGCTTGCTGGACTTAAAAACTGACCATTTCTAAGTTACACGGATAACCACCTGCATCCGAGTGTCACGCACATATTGCCTTTTGGCAATGCATAGTTTATTGTCACTGGCCATCAGGGCGTATTCTCCCTTACACATCATGCGTTTATAATGTTTCCGTAAGTGCTTTCATCTTTCACGCATTTCCCAAATGTAGTCCCCACTCGGTGCAAACCAGTTCCTTTCAGCCTAAGAGCGGCCGCCGCGACGACAGGAAGGTTGTGGTGCGCGACTCCCGGCCCCAAAGTGGTGGGTTCAGTCCCGACCCCAGTTGGCCAGAATTATCTGGAGCCGTTCGCGGCGGCATCCTGTGCTCCCCGTGTCACTTTGGGACGGTAAACCATGTGATGTAAACTAGAACCTACCACCCATTCACCTACACACACATTAAATTCTTGCCATATTTGGCGACACTGAAAAAGATATTGTGCAGTCCGCACTTGCAGATCGTCCGCAAATCTCAAAAGTTCAACTTCTATGTAACACGTTCACAGCGTCGTAAATCACTGGTGGTACACGTCGTGCATTCCTTCTGAGTGGCATGCATACTAAATCATGGAATGAAGCTGCGGGACAGCAGATATTTTTTTTTCAATAATCGTGCAAAAAGCACAGACGCCTGATCGCTATTGGCAACTGTTTGCAGTTCATATAACTTTCATTCTGAAGTATCTCACTGGTGGTCGTAGTGGTGAAAACTTTTTATTAGGTGAAAGGAGAGTTTACAGGCCAAAAATTGCCTTTTACATTGGAGGAGTCCGTAGTCCGCGACCTTGCTCGACAATGCCGCTACTCGCGCCCGTTAGACTAGAGCCCTCTGAGACTCCCGCGCCGCGAGGGCTGCCTCCCAAGCCTCTCTTCAAGAGGAAGGGTTTGGGGGAAGGGAAGCACTCTCCTGAAAGGCCCAAACTATGTGTAAATTATGGGACACTTCCCCGCAGTGAGTACAGCGCCCATCAATTTTGGGTCAAAAGGTTTCGCTCTTGCAGGACAGAGCGAAGCGTTCTTCTGCAGGAACCTCATAGTTGGCCTACTGGCTTTTCTCAGGCCCTTAGCAGGAACCGGTTGGTCACGCCGCATCAGAGAAAACATCAGGACGGCGCACCTCAAGTCCGAAAATCGCTGCAGCAGTGAACGCAAAAGGCATGGGTAGTCCGTGGACTGTATACCGGATATGGCGGTAGTTTACTCTGGTCTGAGGCCGTTGATTTCGTAATTTATATGGACAAAAAATAGCGCCCACTCGCGCATCTACCCACTGTTTCTGTACGATTGTGATCGCTCCTTTTGTTGAAGGATTCGAAAGAGAAGAGTGAGAGGGTAGGAGAGCTGACATGCCTGCCATATCTGGTTCAAATGACGTTTAAACATTTATGAATGCACAGGCTCATTCACTTTCACCGCGAAAACGCGAGCACATGGCCGGATTCCTTAGAGGTCCAGTGCATGCGACACAGCTGCCTATCACAGCAAAGTGGCGGAGGAGTTTGTTCTGGGAGTGGTGCTTTGCGTCATCTGCAACTTCGCTTTGATACGCGGCCGTGTCTGACGCAGTTACTACGCAGAACCCAGCGCCACGTGCTCATGTTCTCACTACGAGTGGAGGGAATTGTACGTTACTGCTCTGAAGATCTTTCTAACGTGCGATTTTTTCTCGCTCGCTGAGAGTGACATTTGGCACTACAACGCCGAGAATTTTAGAGCGATAGAGGGCGGAAGCAAACATATTTTTTACACGCAATCCTTGCCTTTGTGCGGCAGAACAACGCTAAGAGCTAGCCTCCGCTCGATGCGATGGGGTGGGAAAGTCGCAGAGATATTTGCCGTGTTTTTAAAGCCACCGTCGGGGTCTGTAGATAGCAAGACACTGTTAATGACGCCAAGCTTGAACACTTTGGGATCAGACTTTTAGCGGGCGGCAACTTTAAGGATAGAATGTGTAGCCTTTGACAACAGATGTAGATAAAATGCTGGAAAAAAATAAACGCTGGTTATTCGATTTCATTGCACTGCGTTATTGCTTACAGAAAAAAGCAGAGCAAAAATATTATAACCAGAAACCCCATGTGCTTATCGCGAGACATTTAAGCCCATTTTAAGAACAGCTGCTGAGAAAACTGCTGCAGTGATACTCCACATAGGAGCCATATTCTCTAGCGGTCCGCTTGCTCTCCATTTCATTTGGTAGTGTGTAAGTCATCGCTCCTCTCATTGATGTGGCACTTCGGAGCAGATGTCGCGCTGGTCGCCACTGAAAGGCACGCTTGATGCCACTTCCTTTCATAATCGTGTCTCAAACCAATCTCGCACAGGAAGAGTGGCGCCACCACTGACAAATAACGGGCACACTTTAACCCGCCAGCCAAGCTTTATCGTCCCCAGCACAGTGTCGGCAAAGAAACTGGGTGATGAATTCATGTACCGTGATCTGTGTAACCAAGACCGACTGGATGCACCACCACGACGATCTCTAATGGCGGCGGAGCGAACAAGCCACTTGTGTCTGTGACTGGCCTTTTGTTTCATATGTGTTGTTGGTTTCGTGAAATTGCCGTTAAGCAGAAATGAAAAGGCAATTGAAATGTATCATTACATAAAATGGTCGCAGGCCACCTTAAGGAAACAGAAAATAATAACGGAAGAAATTCTCCTAAGAGGATATTCTAATTTACCTTCCTCGCACATATTAACGTTTCTTGTCTTACCCAATATCACTCCTTCAGTTTGTAGGTTATGCAAGTTCTTCCCATTCACTGAAACCTCTCTTCAAGCGGTCGTTCGGCTCGCTTTCTTCACGCGAGGTAGTCGGTATAACACTGTCGTGATTCAGAAAAGAAGCATTCCCAAGAGGTCGTGAACCAGTACCTCTGGTTTTCAGACCAAACTAGACTGATATGAACGGGAAAGAAAAGGACGTTGGGGAGCAGAGCGGCGGCGTCAAACCAGTTATATCGGTTCCAGCTTTGGTAGAGCGCCAACAACCGGTAGCGTTGGCCAGTATGAGGCCGAGATAAGGGAAACATCGGCTAATTTATTGAGATCAGTGAAAGAGTCCGATGCGCCGCATTGAGCATGCCGGACTAGATTCTCGGGAGACCCCAGCGCGAGGAGGAGGCACAACTAGAATGCCCCCGGGTGTCATCTTCATCAGTGGTCGCTGCCGTTTGTGTTGCGTGAGACCAGTTCTGCTGCTACAGCAGGACCCCCCCCCCCAATAGTGAAGGAGTCCGGAGGAGCTGAGAGCCAGAATTGCACATGTTGCTCCTGTGGAGTAGCAGGGTAAGATGGTGTAGATTGGTAGACGGCCGTTTGAGGGAGAGAAACCACACAGGAAGATGCACTGGGGAGGCCATACTCTATAAAGGCTGACTTCAGGCGGTTGATAGAAATGGCGTCAGGTTGTCCGTGAACATACATGCTGAAAATCGTCGACTCTCGTTCGACAAGGACGGGCCATTGTAGATGCGCTGAAATGGTTTGCAGACCAAGTCTCGCTGGACGAGAACGTGAGTGCAAGTCGGAAGCTCAGGAGGCAAGTGCGAAGATGGAGGAGTCTGCAGATGAGGTGCACGAGCTCTTATATGACGACAAAAAACTGCCGAACTACGTGAAGTAAATACAAGGATCGGGTCTTGGAGTCGAAACACTGAGGTGGAAAAATTCATCAGGAAGACGAAGAGGCGAGCCGTAGACAAATTCTGCGGGAGTACAGCGGAAATCTTCATTTAAAGTTATCATCAGCCTGGCTACACCAACTGCAGGGCAAAGACCTCTCTCATGTGTCTGCCATAAACCCTGTCCTTTGCCAGTTGCACCCACCTTATGCCTGCAAGCTTCTTAATCTCATCCGCCTACCTAACTTTCAGTCGTCCCCTGCCACGCTTTCCTACTTTTGGAATCCACTCCGTAACCCTCAATCTTGCCTTCTTATCACATGCCCTGCCCAAGCCCATTTCTTCCTCTTGATTTCGACTAGGATGTCATTAACCCGTCTGTGTTCCCTCACCCACTCTGGTTGCTTCCGGTATCTTCACGTTACATCTATCATCTTTCTTACTGTAGCTTGCTGCGTTGCCAAATTAAGCTGAACCTTTTCTTTCGCCTCTAATTTTCTGCCCCGTTGGTGCGTATCGATAAGACACAGCTCTTGTACACTTTTCTCTTGAGGGATATGGAAACTGCTATTCATATTCTGAGAGAACTCGTCATATGCGCTCCACCCTATTCTTATGCTTCTAGTTATTTCCCTCTCCTGATCCGGATCAGTTGTCACTACCTGCCCTAAGTAAACGAATTACTTTACCACTTCCAGCACCTCGCTTCAAAATGTTAACTGGTGTTTCTTTGCTAGAGTGCTGAACATTACTTCGGTTATCTGGATGTTAAATTTAGACCCACCGTTCTGCTCAGCCTGTCTAAATCATTGATCATGATTTAAAGTAGCCGTAGGCTAAACAGAACAAGTGCTAGGGATGTAGTCCAGTGAGTGGTATCGAGTTGTGCTTTGAGGGCTGTCTTCAGCAAACGATGGAACCTTTCAATCATGCCGTTGGCGATGGGATGGTAAGCGATAGTGCGAATTGGAGAAGTTGAAAGCATAGTCATAAGATTCTTGAAAAGGGAAGATTCAAACTGCGGGCCACTGTCGGTGGTTGTCGAGGGACCGCCAGGCCGTCGGCGAACGTTCTAGTGATAGTGTTACGGGTGGCATCTGGTAGAAGGGAAAGCCTCGGGCCAGCACGTGAAACGATCGATGCGCGTAAGGAGATTAGAATATTGAACCTAAGATAGGCCTAGGACCTAAGATATTGATGTGGCTGTTTTCAAAATGGGCTTATGGCGGAGGAACCAAGCCGAAAAGAGATGTCGTGTGTCGCTGTATTTTAGATTCCTGACAGGCCAGGTAGGTACGCGCCCAGAAGCACGTCTTTTTTGATTCCAGGCCAGACATAACGTTGCGTGATGAGATGCTGCCTGCGCGAATTCCAGGATGGGACAGACCATGGAGGGCTTTAAGAACAAGGCGACGAAACGCAGAAGGAACCAAAGCGCGGGGAGTGCCTGTCGCAGTGTCGGAAATGAGGGGTATATGACACGAAGGGAGCAGAACTTCACGGAATAGCCAATGAGCCGGTAACATTGACAAGGTGTTTGATTTCCGCGTCCTTGTGCCGTTCTGTGGCGAGGACGGCGAAGTCGAGATTGGCTGACGAGGCGGGAAAAATGAGGAATATGTGAGACCTAGCTGACAGTGCGTCAGATGGTGCGTTGTCAAGGCGTTGCACATGTGTGATGTCTGCCGCAAATTCCGCCACGTACTACCTATGACGGTTTTCACAAGGCGAGAATTTGCTTTTCCCGACTTGATGGCACAAGTGAGTGGCTTATGGACGGTGAGAATATGAAACTGCCGACCCTTGAAGTAGGAGCTTTAAATACCGTATGGACATCTAGATGGCTAAAAGCTAACTACCAACAGTACTGTAGCGGCTTTAAGCAGGGGAAACTACCGGAAGAAAAAGATAGAGGGTTCCAGGCAGCATCCACGAGCTGAAGTACCGTTTCTAAGCCCACATCGGAAGGTTCGACCATGAGGCGTAGAGGTGCATCACGACGCGGATGGGCCAGATGACCGATATCCGATAGCTTCGCTCTGGTGACTTTGAAAGACTGGAGTAGTGGAAGACCATCTAAGTTGTGCAGAGTTGGATTTCTTGCCTTGAATCATGTCCTTGAAAGTTTTGAGTAGGGCCGTGCAATGAGAGATAAAGCGGCGATAAAAACTGATAAGGCCAATAAGTTCTCGGAGTTTTCGGATTGAAGAAGGCTGCGGAAATTCTTAAATGGCCTTGACTTTGGATAGAAGATGACATGTACCCGATTTGCCGAAGTCACACCTAGCTCTGTTGATGTGGCCATATTCAAAGAGACGCCTGAAAAGCTGCCGGAGCTGCAGCAAGGGGTGCTCAGCATTGCCGCTGAATACTAGATCATCGATATAAGCCATGCAGAAGTGTAGACCCTGA